>NC_041391.1:251344251-251380533 GCF_002162155.2 Triticum dicoccoides
GCCACCTCCTCCTCGACGCGCCTCCTCCTCGACGCGCCGCCTCCTCCTCGACGTGCCGCCTCCTCCTCGACGCGCCACCGCCCGCCGCCTCCTCGACGCCGGCGCCGTCCTACGGCAGCCTGCCGTTATCCCACAGGTGATTCCTCACCTCTCCCCCTTCCCCTCCTCCCCCCTAGGCTACCTCCCGCGAGTACCATAGCCCTCTTCCCCCGTGTTCTAGGGTTAGCAAATTTGAGTGTCCTCTAGTGAGCCTCTCTTCAACTGTTTTTGCTGCTGTTTGGTTCTGAAGATGAGTAGCAAGTATAGTAGGAAGATGATGCATAGTAGGAAGATGATGCATAGTATTGATGAATTTTTTCTTATGAAACTGAAATTATTAACTCCCTCTATAATTTGTAAGACATCCACTAATTTTCCTAAGTAATTGAGAAGAATTTATATACCGGAACATAATAAGAACCCTAATTAGTACAGTTTCCGTTAGCACACTGGTAAGATATAACTTACAACTTTACAAGTATCTCTAGTCAAGTCTGATATTGCTTTTGCTTATATGCGGTCAATTTCTCAACTTGATAACTAGTAGATCAGTAGTTTATATATTGTCACATTGACTAGGTTTCATACAAAAAAAATCCAGGTTACATAAATTTGTAATTTTATATGGCAATATTATATAGTGGTGAAAGGCTCTGCTCTGTCTGACTAATGCTATGCAACGTTATAAAATGGCATCCATTTTGGGCTGAAAAAATGTTATTTCATGAGTTGACAAACTATCTGCTAATACTTCTTCATTGTGAGTAGTTCCACTTTCAGTTTATAAGAAGTATACTATGCTTATAACTAAGCCAAATGTTTACATTATTCTTATTACTGTGCATGCTGTGATGTTCTAGACAGTTAAGTATTTGCAACCTGCTGCTAAACTAGATCACGAATATGTCATTGCTTTTCAGTGAACTCCTAAGTGTACTATTATTCATTTATGATAGTTTGTGAGATACAGAAATAGATAAATATAAGTTTGTAATGGCTAACAGCCACACATGTGAATCTGTTCTTGATACACCTTTTCCCTTTTCTTAGAATCATCATATACAAATTAGAACCTTTCTAACATCTGCATATTTCAGGTTTCCAAGGAGGTAAAGGAAGTGAAGTTCAGACAGTGCAGCAGCGGCAACACCTCCAAGGTGAGAAATATGTTCAGTTAGGTACAGTTAGCATCATGTAAGAAAATGGCCATAATGTGCCCTGATAATGATGTATTTTGTCATAAAAATATATAGTGGACTGCCATGATAATGACATGGTCCTGTGTTTGCAAGCTGTCATAATCTTCAGTTTACTTGACTTTTGAGCTTGCTAGTAGTTTACTTCCATGAGTTGTTTTATTGACATGGCACATTTGCAATGGAGTTTTATATATCTTTAGCCACTATTCATTGACAACAAGTCAGTTTTGTTTATAGTTGAAAGTAAGTGTGTGGTTTGAAATTTTGACTGTTGGGGCGTAGTATTGTAACTAGAAGACCATGTATTTTCAGAATTGAGCTAATGATTTGGGGGGTAGTATTTCTGATTTTAGAGCACCTTTGCTGGATGTATTTTACAGCAGCTGTTGGAATCAAAACAATGCTTGTGGGTTGTCCTGTTAAGTTGAGTGAGTCATTAGAGGGCAGATAGAGTCACCCACACCAATTAATGTTTATGAAGAAGAAGAATAAACCTGTTGCTACTGCTGTTATGCCTGTATTCACTGCTGCTGTTGCTGTACTTATGATGATGTTGTACTTGTGATGATGCTACTTGTGATCTTCTGAAATGACCCATTGGCGACTTCATTACGCGGGGATAATGATTTTCAGGTACCCCGAGAGGCCCTTGAGTTTGCCGGAATGTCGATTAACTTCCGTTCCGGCAAATTCGGGTACTCCATATGTCCTATTTTCAGCAAAGGTCATGCTGAAATTTTCCGTGAATTTTAGCATGACTTTGCTAAAAATCGGACATATGAGGTACTTGCTACTAATGCATGGGCCGGGGTATCTTAGTACTTAATTAAGTAAGATCAACTGCCCCTTTATTCTTGCTGCATTAAACCATAGGTGGCAATAGAGCCAAGTGATTAGGCCCAACTTAGAAATTCTCCTCAGCATCGATAAACCCTAGATGATAAACCCAACATAGCTGGCAATAGAGCCAACTGATTAGTGCCAAGTGATTAGGCCCAACCTAGGGTGCCTCGGCATCGATAAACCCTAAATGATGAAAACTTAGCATTTAGGGTGCCTCGGCGTCGACAAACCCTAAATGATGAAACCTTGGCTTTTAGGGTGCCTCGGTGTCGATGAGAACCTAAATGATGTACGCTTAGGCTTTTAGGGTGCCACGGCGTCGACAAACCCTAAATGATAAAAGCTTAGCTTTTAGGATGCCTCGGTGTCGACAAACCCTAAATGATGAGACCATGATCTTGTTCCTTGACAATAACCAACTTTTTGACCAAACTTTTTTCCTATTTAGAGCGAAACATGGCCCACAACGATGAGGCCGGCGGTTCGGGCGGCAAGCAATTCTGGGAGCTGTCCCAGGAGTTGGAGGAACAACCTCGCCGCTATGAGGATGCCGCGGAAGACACCGATCCTGACTACACAACCCCTAGTGGCGTCGGGGATGACACCACTGATGGTGCCGCCGAGGATGCCACCACTGATGATGGCGCTGCACACACAGATGGCAGCCAACGGCAACGGAAGGACCGGCGCCCGAGCGCGCTCGGCACCATCAGGGAGGAATTTACTGAAGTGGACTCTGACAGGAATCCGACGGCACCCAAACAAGTAGTCAAGGGGTACTCGGTTCAGCTCGGGTGCATTCTCCGGAGCACCGTCTTGATCAACACCGAGAACCTAAGGCATAAGGACCACGGGAATTTGCGCAGCCTCCTCTTCACAAAGCTGCACGAACGATACAAGTTCCCCACTGAGTTTGCAAACACACGCCTCTCAGGGAATAAAGTGAACAGTACCGCCCTCACGAGGATGAGCACGACCCTGTCTACTTGGAGAAGCACGGTGAAGGCAATGATTGACAAAGGTGGTAGTTATGACAAGATCAAGGCGAAATATCCTTTGATGAGTGAAGATGAGTACAAGGAGTTCAAGATCAAGTGCGAGAGCAGCGCAACCTCCGAATCAAGTCAGTGGGGGAAAGAAATGCGGAAGTTGAACTTACGGGTCCACCAACTCAGTCCCGGCGGTTACAGAGTGGAGGAGCCTATATGGGACAAGGAGGACATGGAGCATGCCGAGCAAGGCCTACCGACCCGCTTCGAGAAATACCGTGACAAGCAGACCAGGAACTTTCTCAGGGCCCAGTACAAGGAGGACCCGGTAACAAAGGAGCTTACCACAGATCCGAAGATCAAGGCGCTCGAGCTTGTTCTGGTAAGGAATACACCCCAGCGTAATTAGCTCCATATGGTAGCATTCTAACTAATCCCCAATATTTCTAAATGGTTCACGTTCCTTCCGCAGGACACTGAAAGCAGTAGCGCGGGGTTATCTCAGAGCTCCCCTTTCGACACCCCTTTAAATAGGGCGTTGAACGTAATGAAAAACAAGGATAAGCTCAGTAAGCCAATGTCAGCTGGTCGTGTGACCGGCAAAGGCTTGTCCACAAAATGGTCGTCATACTATACCGCTGGTGGGCGAAAGGAGAAAAAGACCAACTCGGAAAGCCAGTCACGCGAGGTTGAAGCACTCGAGGCACAAGTGGCGTGGATTCCGGAGCTTGTCCAAGAGCAAGTGGAACAACAACTGGGAACGAAGCTCAACGCCATGGTGCCTATGTTGATTCATGGGCTGACGACGTGGATTGCAGGCGGCCAACAGGGGCCTCCCCTGGTTCCCAGCTTCACGGCCAGCAACTCGCACAGCGCGCAGGCGGCGCCATTGGTGTCTTCGGCGGCGCCATTGGTGTCTCCGGCGGAGGCGGTATTTCTGTCTCCGGCGCCGGCACGGGCATTGGAGCTTAATGCACCCGGGTGTACGCCGGCCGGCACCTCACCAGCAAGCGGCCCCTCTGTCAGTTGCACGCTCGCCGTTGGCAGTGCCTCGACATTAGCCGAGCTCGACGGCATCACGGTAACTAAGCTTCTCGGTCGATGACTTCATCTCCTTGCCTTTGACTGGGCATCCCTGACGCCCTACATGTTTTCGCAGGGCACCGCCGACGTTCCTTGCACTCTTCTGCACTTCGTGGGTGGCGAGTTGGTCGATGTCGCCAAGGGCAGAATCATTCAACCGGGCAACCCCATGTTCCACAGTAATCCAATGCCACCCACAGTGTATAGGGTTGAAGTGGTTCGGGTGCTACCAGGCTATGACGAGCTGTTACCTCCGATTCGACCCGTTGGGGCCGACGAAGAAGATGAGATGACCCTCAGCACCTGCGTAAACTGGCCCCTGCTTTGGCCGAAGAGCCAGATTCGTTTGGGGGCGGGGGACACCACCCCACAGACAAGACCGGCAATCGTGCCGGTGCCAAGCCATGGCAAGAACGCCGCAATGCTACCGGACCTGCCGGACATCCCTATGCCGGACATCCCTATGCCGGACATCCCTATGGCACAAGATCCAGACAGCCCTATGGCACATGATCCGGACGATGACGACAACGACGACGGTACATTTACCAAAGTCGATAAGTACTTTGCCGAACATGGGTACGCTGACGAGTTCTGCGGGCCTCTTTCTCAAGAACCCAACCAAGACGACCGCAATCTAGCTGGTACGGCAGAGAAATCCAATTGCAACAGGCGTCGTCTGGCGTTCAGTTCTCAGGAGACGCCTCCAGCTCCCGCCTTCACCGAGCCTCAAATAGCTGAGGTGCGAAATATTATCAGCCCCAACACGCTCAAGAAGGCGATCTGTGAGCAGAACTTGGTCCCATTACAGGAGATCAAGAAGAAGGGACAGAAAGGAAAGACTAACAAGGGCGCCCGTGCAAGCCAGCCGGCACCAAGTTCGATCCGTGCTCAGGACGGGCCACCTTCACCTAAGGATATCTCGAGGAGGGTGCATGTGGCGGGTAGGGCGATGCTACCGCCAAATATGCTCAATGTTGCAACCGGTGCTATGCAGAGTCTGCACGACAGTGTTCTTTCTTTGGGGAAGCGGCATCTCGGAGAGAATGATGAGGCATACCCGGTTTTTGTGGCCAAGGTGCCAGAGGGCAAGGGCTTTGTGGATGGCGACATCGGGGGTACGATCATCCTGTGGTTTGATGACATCTTTGCTATGTTTAACCTTCATCCGCTGCACTACACCTTCGTTCAGCTGTTTTCACTGAGTATGGAGATGCGGATCATTAGAGACAAGACCCCGGACATCGTGATAGTTGACCCCTTCTACATGTGTGCCAAGCACTTGAGCAGCGCTGGGGACCGCCAAGTTGCGAGTTCACACCTCGAAGGTGTCATTCTGGCAAACCCAGATAAGGATAACTTCCTTGTGGCTTACTTTCCCGAGTAAGTCATTCCTTAACCGCCCCGTAACATATGATTTCTTAGATTTCGATCGTTCTTTTTTTTTCTAACATTCCGTGTTCTATGCAGTGACACACATTGCACACTCATCCTCTTAAGCCTGAAATATTCCATGGCCACGTATTTCGACCAAACCGTAACTCCAAGATAGACTACACAAATGTCAAGAAAGTTCTTGATGATGTTCTCCCCGGCTACGCCAAATCTGGAGGCACCTTCACCAGGGCAGATCGTAAGTATGGCAAGAACATGTTCTCACACAATACGAACTTCTTCTGCGTCAAGCAGCCGCCTGGCGGTCAGAAGGATGCCTACTACGCCCTCCATCACATGCGGGCGATCGTAAGGGACCATCATCACCTTCTGCTACCAGATAATCTCAAAGATTGGGCCGCGACCTTGTCGGCAATCCAGGATGCAGACCTCAGACAAGAATTCCTTCGCATACAGTCGGAGTTTGCGGACATCATCCATCAAGATGTCCTTCATACCTCGGGGCAGTTCTTCCTCAGATATCAACCGTCCAACAATGAGATAGATGGAACACTACAAATGCAGGGTGACAATGACCACGATTTCATGACCATCACGACAGATGGCGGCTTCATCCACGCTCCTGTCCGATGAGTCGAGTCAAAAGTAGTGATGTGTAGTTCTGAAACATTGATTAGCTCATGTTGTAATTAAACTTTAATGAATTCGTATGTCTCTTTGGTTTGGACAGTCGTTCAACTTAGATGTAATCGATGCTATTTATTAGTAGGACCATGAATCGTGCTATTAATGTCTTGCTTTTCTCTTCCGGTCCTTTTGTTGCATACTTACATATTGCTTATGTATTATCTGTTGTTTGGCTTGTGCATAGAGATGCCGTCGTATGTCGTGTACAAGGGTAAAGTTCCCGGAGTCTACGACGACTAGGAGGAGTGTCGGAGACAGGTTCACCGTTTCAGCGGTAACAATTACAAAGGGTACACCACTAGGGCGGAGGCCGAATCTAGATATGCCCACTATCTAGCGGGAGAGAGGAGGGAGCGTTGGAGGAACCGGATGAAGACCAGTTTGATCGCGATGATGCTCATCGTGATGACCGTAGCTCTCTTCTATGTGATGGTAGTTTAGATGATCGATATCGACTTGTAATGTGAAGACAAACTCGATACTCGCGGTCTTGAGACTTGTAATGTTTTATCTTTGTTCGGTCTTTTGAATTTGGAGACTAATATGATGAATTGTATTCGGAGACTAATATTCTATTGTATTCGATGAATCTGCTGTTGCTGTGTGCTGCTGTCTATATTCTGTCCAATAATATATTTTGTAACCTGTGCAAAAATCAGAAAAGTAAAAAAAAACCCAAATATTCATACTAATGGCGCATCACCACAAGGTGCGCCATTAGTATGCCAAAGGATACTAATGGCGCATCACGACAGAGTGCGCCATTAGTATGACAAACACATGGTTACATATGGCCCCCCGGGAGGCATACTAATGGCGCATGGTGTTACATACTAATGGTGCACTGCATGGTGCACCATTAGTATACCAGATACTAATGGCGCACCAGTGGTGCGCCATTAGTAAAAAATACTAGTGGCGTGATACTAATGGCGCACCGGTAGTGTGCCATTAGTAGGCAAAACCGGTGCGCCATTAGTAGGCCTTTTTCTAGTAGTGGCTATATGATTCACGCTCGACCTTTCGGTCTCAGTGTTCCGAGGCCATATCTGCATATGCTAGGCTTGTCAAGTTTAACGTGAGTATTCTATGTGTGCAAAACTGGCTTGCACCCGTTGTAGATGGACGTAGAGCTTATCACACCCGATCATCACGTGGTGTCTGGGCACGACGAACTTTGGCAATGATGCATACTCAGGGAGAACACTTTTATCTTGAAATTTAGTGAGAGATCATCTTATAATGCTACCGTCAATCAAAGCAAGATAAGATGCATAAATGATAAACATCACATGCATTCAATATAAGTGATATGATATGGCCATCATCATCTTATGCTTGTGATCTCCATCTCCGAAGCACCGTCATGATCACCATCGTCACTGGCGCGACACCTTGATCTCCATCGTAGCATCGTTGTCGTCTCGCCAACTATTGCTTCTACGACTATCGCTACCGCTTAGTGATAAAGTAAAGCAATTACAGGGCGATTGCATGGCATACAATAAAGCGACAACCATATCACTCCTGCCAGTTGCCGATAACTCGCTTACAAAACATGTTCATCTCATACAATAAAATATAGCATCACGTCTTGACCATATCACATCACAACATGCCCTACAAAAACAAGTTAGATGTCCTCTACTTTGTTGTTGCAAGTTTTACGTGGCTGCTACGGGCTTAGCAAGAACCGTTCTTACCTACGCATCAAAACCACAATGATAGTTCGTCAAGTTAGTGTTGTTTTAACCTTCTCAAGGACCAAGCGTAGCCACACTCGGTTCAACTAAAGTTGGAGAAACTGACACCCGCCAACCACCTGTGTGCAAAGCACGTCGGTAGAACCAGTCTTGCGTAAGCGTACGCGTAATGTTGGTCTGGGCCGCTTCATCCAACAATATCGCCGAACCAAAGTATGACATGCTGGTAAGCAGTATGACTTGTATCGCCCACAACTCATTTGTGTTCTACTCGTGCATATAACATCAACGCATAAAACCTGGCTCTGATACCACTGTTGGGGAACGTAGTAATTTCGAAAAAATTTGTACGCACATGCAAGATCATGGTGATGCATAGCAATGAGAGGGGAGAGTGTGTCTGCGTACCCTCGTAGACCGAAAGAGGAAGCATTAGCACAACGCGGTTGATATAGTCGTATGTCTTCACAGTCCGACCGATCAAGCACCGAAAGCATGGCACGTACGAGTTCTTGCACACGTTCAGCTCGATGACGTCCCTCGAACTCCGATCCAGCCGAGCTTCGAGGGAGAGTTCTGTTAGCATGATGGCGTGGTGACGATGATGATGTTCTACCAATGCAGGGCTTCCCCTAAGCACCGCTACGATATTATCAAGGAGGACTATGGTGGAGGGGAGCACCGCACACGGGTAAGAGATCAATGATCAATTGTTGTGTCCATGGGGTGGCCCCCTCCCCCGTATATAAAGTAGTGGAGGAGGGGGCCGGCCAAGGGGAGGAGGGGCGCCCAAGGGGGGAGTCCTACTCCCATCGGGAGTAGGACTCCTCCTTTTCCTATTTGGAGAGGGAGAGGGAAGCAAGAGGAAGGAGGGATGAAGGAAAGGGGGGCCGGCCCCCTCCCAATTCGGATTGGGCTTGGGGGCGCGCCCCCTCCCTTGCTCCTTTCCCCTCCTTTCCACTAAAGCCCATTAAGGCCCATATACCTCCCGGGGGGTTCCAATAACCTCCCGGAGCTCCGGTATTGTCCCAATCTCACCCGGAACCATTCCGGTGTCCAAATATAGTCGTCCAATATATTGATCTTTATGTCTTGACCATTTCGAGACTCCTCGTCATGTCCGTGATCACATCCGGGACTCTGAACAACCTTCGGTACATCCAAACACATAAACTCATAATATAACCATCATCTAACTTTAAGCGTGCGGACCCTACGGGTTCGAGAACTATGTAGAAATGACCGAGACACGTCTCCGGTCAATAACCAATAGCGGAACCTGGATGCTCATATTGACTCCTACATATTCTATGAAGATCTTTATCGGTCAAACCGCATAACAACCTACGTTGTTCCCTTTGTCATCGGTTTGTTACTTGCCCGAGATTCGATCGTCGGTATCTCAATACCTAGTTCAATCTCGTTACCGGCAAGTCTCTTTACTCGTTACGTAATGCATCATCCTGTAACTATATCATTAGCTACATTGCTTGCAAGGCTTATAGTGATGTGCATTACCGAGAGGGCCCAGAGATACCTCTCCGACAATCGGAGTGACAAATCCTAATCTCGAAATACGTCAACTCAACAAGTACCTTCGTAGACACCTGTAGAGCATCATTATAATCACCCAGATACGTTGTGATGTTTGGTAGCACACAAAGTGTTCCTCCGGTAATCGGGAGTTACATAATCTCATAGTCATAGGAACATGTATAAGTCATGATGAAAGCAATAGAAACATACTAAACGATCAAGTGCTAAGCTAACGGAATGGGTCAAGTCAATCACATCATTCTCCTAATGATGTGACCCCGTTAATCAAATGACAACTCATGTCTATGGTTAGGAAACTTAACCATCTTTGATTCACGAGCTAGTCAAGTAGAGGCAAACTAGTGACACTATGTTTGTCTATGTATTCACACATGTATTATGTTTCCGGGTAATACAATTCTAGCATGAATAATAAACATTTATCATGATATGAGGAAATAAATAATAACTTTATTATTGCCTCTAGGGCATATTTCCTTCACGGGTGTGATAAGCTCTACGTTCACATACAACGGGTGCAAGCCAGTTTTGCACACGCAGAATACTCGGGTTAAACTTGACGAGCCTAGCATATGCAGATATGGCCTTGGAACACTGAGACCGAAAGATCGAGCGTGAATCATATAGTAGATATGATCAACATAGTGATGTTCACCATTGAAAACTACTCCATCTCACATGATGATCGGACATGGTTTAGTTGATTTGGATCACGTGATCACTTAGATGATTAGAGGGATGTCTATCTAAGTGGGAGTTCTTAAGTAATATGATTAATTGAACTTTAATTTATCATGAACTTAGTCCTGATAGTATTTTGCAAATTATGTTGTAGATCAATAGCTCGTGTTATAGCTTCCCTATGTTTTTTATATGTTCCTAGAGAAAGCTAAGTTGAAAGATGATAGTAGCAATGATGCGGACTGGGTCCGTGATCTGAGGTTTATCCTCATTGCTGCACAGAAGAATTATGTCCTTGATGCACCTCTAGGTGACTGACCTATTGCATGAGCAGATGCAGACGTTATGAACGTTTGACTAGCTCAATATGATGACTACTTGATAGTTTAGTGCACCATGCTTTACGACTTAGAGTCGGGACTTCAAAATCGTTTTTGAAACGTCACGGAGCATATGAGATGTTCCAAGAGCTGAAATTGGTATATCAGACTCATGTCTGTGTCAAGAGGTATGAGACTTCTGACAAGTACTTTGCCTAAAAGATGGAGGAGAATTGCTCAACTAGTGAGCATGTGCTCATAATGTCTGGGTACTACAATCACTTGAATCAAGTGGAAGTTAATCTTCCAGATAAGATAGTGATTGACAGAGTTCTCTAGTCAGCATCACCAAGTTACTTGAACTTCATGATGAACTATAGTATGCAAGGGATGATGAAAGCGATTCCCGAGCTCTTCGTGATGTTGAAATCGACGAAGGTAGAAATCAAGAAAGAGCATCAAGTGTTGAGGATTGACAAGACCACTACTTTCAAGAAAAGGGCAAAGGGAAAGAAAGGGAACTTCAAGTAGAATGACAAGCAAGTTGTCACTCCCGTGAAGAAGCCCAAAGCTGGACTAAAGCCTGAAACTGAGTGCTTCTACTGCAAAGGAAATGGTCACTGGAAGCGGAAATTCCCTGAATATTTGGTGGATAAGAAGGATGGCAAAGTGAACAAGGGTATATTTGATATACAAGTTATTGATGTGTACCTTACTAGTGTTTATGGTAGCCCTGGGTATCTGATACTTGTTCGGCTGCTAAGATTAGTAATTCGAAACAGGAGTTATAGAATAAACAAAGACTAGTTGAGGGTGAAGTGACGATGTGTGTTGGAAGTGGTTCCAAGATTGATATGGTCATCATCGCAAACTGCCTATACTTTCGATATTAGTGTTGAACCTAAATAAATGTTATTTGGTGTTTGCGTTGAGCATAAATATGATTATATCATGTTTATTGCGATACGATTATTCATCTAAGACAGAGAATAAATTGTTATTCTGTTTACATGAATAAAACCTTCTATGGTCATACACCCAATGTTGATGGTTTGTTGAATCTTGATCGTAGTGATACACATATTCATAATATTGATGCCAAAAGATGCAAAGTTGATAATGATAATGCAACATATTTGTGGTACTGCCGTTTGGGTCATATCGGTGTAAAGCGCATGAAGAAAGTCCATAAAGATGGACTTTTGGAATCACTTGACTATGAATCATTTGATGCTTGCGAATCGTGCCTCATGGGCAAGATGACTAAAACTCCGTTCTCTGGAATAATGGAACGAGCTAGTGACTTATTGGAAATAATACATACCGATGTATGCAGTCCAATGAGTGTTGATGCTCGTGGCGGGTATCGTTATTTTCTGACCTTCACAGATGATTTGAGCAGATATGGGTATATCTACTTAATGAAACAAAAGTCTAAAACATTTGAAAAGTTCAAAGAATTTTAGAGTGAACTGGAGAATCATCGTAACAAGAAAATAAAGTTTCTATGATCTGATCGTAGAGAATATTTGAGTTACGAGTTTGGCCTTCATTTAAAACAATGTGAAATAGTTTCACAGCTCACGCCACATGGAACACCACAACGTAATGGTGTGTCCGAACGTCGTAACCGCACTTTATTGGATATGGTGTGATCTATGATGTATCTTACCGATTTACCACTATCGTTTTGGGGTTATGCATTAGAGACAGCTGCACTCACATTAAATAGGGCACCATTGAAATCCGTTGAGACGATGCCTTATGAACTATGGTTTAGCAAGAAACCAAAGTTGTCATTTCTTAAAATTTGGGACTGCGATGCTTATGTGAAAAAGCTTCAAACTGATAAGCTCGAACCCAAATCGGAGAAGTGCGTCTTCATAGGATACCCAAAGGAAATTGTTGGGTACCCTTCTATCACAGATCCAAAGGCAAAATCTTTGTTGCTAAAATGGATCCTTTATAGAGAAGGAGTTTCTCTTGAAAGAAGTGAGTGGGAGGAAAGTAGAGCTTGATAAGGTGATTGTACCTTCTCCCTAATTGGAAAGTAGTTCATCACAGAAATCAGTTCCAGTGATTCCTACACCAATTAGTGAGGAAGCTAATGATGATGATCATGAAACTTTAGATCAAGTTACTATAGAAACTCGTAGGTCTTCCAGAGTACGGTCCGCACCAGAGTGGTACGGTGATCCTATTCTAGAAGTCATGCTAATAGACCATGATGAACCGACGAACTATGAGGAAGCGATGATGAGCCCAGATTCTGCGAAATGGCTTGAGGCCATGAAATCTGAGATAGGATCCATGTATGAGAACAAAGTGAGGACTCTGGTGGACTTGCCCGATGATCGGCAAGCTATAGAAAATAAATGGATCTTCAAGAGGAAGACCTACGTTGATAGTAGTGTTACTATCTACAAAGCTAGACTTGTCAGAAAAAAGGTTTTCGACAAAGTTCAAGGTGTTGACTATAATGAGATTTTCTCAACTGTTGTGATGCTTAAATCTGTCCGAATCATGTTAGCAGTTGCCATATTTTATGAAATCTAGCAAATGGATATCAAAACTACATTCCTTAAATGGATATTCCTTAAAGAAGAGTTGTATATGATGCAACCAGAAGGTTTTCTCAATCCTAAAGGTACTAACAAGGTGTGCAAGCTGCAGCGATCCATCTATGGACTGGTGCAAGCATCTCGGAGTTGGAATATACCCCTTGATGAGTTGATCAAAGCATATAGTTTTATACAGACTTGTAGTGAAGCCTGTATTTACAAGAAAGTGAGTGGAAACTCTGTAGCATTTCTAATATTATATGTGGATGCCATATTGTTGATTGGAAATAATATAGAATTTCTGGATAGCATAAAGGGATACTTGAATAAGAGTTTTTCAATGAAAGACCTCGGTGAAGCTGCTTACATATTGGGCATCAAGATCTATAGAGATAGATCAAGGCGCTTAATTGGACTTTCACAAAACACATACCTTGATAAAGTTTTGAAAAGGTTCAAAAATTGATCAGTCAAAGAAAGGGTTTTTGCCTGTATTACAAGGTGTAAAGTTGAGTAAGACTCAAAGCCCGACCACGACAGAAAATAGAAAGAGAATGAAAGTCATTCCCTATGCCACAGTCATAGGTTCTATAAAGTATGTTGTGCTGTGTACCCGACCTATTGTGTACCTTGCCATGAGTTTTGGCAAGGGGGTACAATAGTGATCTAAGAGTAGATCACTGGACAAAGGTCAAAATTATCCGTAGTGAGGACTAAGGAAATACTTATTGATTATGGAGGTGATAAAAGAGATCGTCGTAAAGAGTTACGTCAATGCAAGCTTTTACACCGATCCAGATGACTCTAAGTCTCAATCTGGATACATACTAAAAGTGGGAGCAATTATATCTAGAGTAGCTCCATGCAGAGCATTGTAGACATAGAATATTTGCAAAATACATACGGCTCTGAATGTGACAGACCCGTTGACTAAACTTCTCTCAGAGCAAAACATGATCACACCTTAGTACTCTTTGGGTGTTAATCACATAGAGATGTGAACTAGATTATTGACTCTAGTAAACCCTTTGGGTGTTGGTCACATGACGATGTGAGCTATGGGTGTTAATCACATACAGATGTGAATATTTGTGTTAAGTCACATGGTGATGTGAACTAGATTATTGACTCTAGTGCATGTGGGAGGCTGAAGGAAATATGCCCTAGAGGCAATAATAAAGTTATTATTTATTTCCTTAATTCATGATAAATGTTTATTCATGCTAGAATTGTATTAACCGGAAACTTAGTATATGTGTGAATACATAGACAAAACATATAGTCCCTAGTATGCCTCTACTTGACTAGCTCGTTAATCAAAGATGGTTATGTTTCCTAACCATAGACATGTGTTGTCATTTAATGAACGGGATCACATCATTAGGAGAATGATGTGATGGACATGACCCATCCGTTAGCTTAGCATTATGATCGTGTCAGTTTCATTGCTACTGCTTTCTTCATGACTTATACAAGTTCCTCAGACTATGAGATTATGCAACTCCTGGATACCGAAAGAACACTTTGTGTGCTACCAAACGCCACAACGTAAAAGGGTGATTATAAAGGTGCTCTATAGGTGTCTCCGAAGGTGTTTGTTGAGTTGGCATATATCGAGATTAGGACTTGTCACTCCGTGTTTTGGAGAGGTATCTCTGGGCCCTCTCGGTAATACTCATCACTATGAGCCTTGCAAGCATTGTAACTAATGAGTTAGTTGTGGGATGAAGTATTACGGAACGAGTAAATAGACTTGCCGGTAATGAGATTGAACTAGGTATGATGATACCAACGATCGAATCTCGGGCAAGTAACATACCGATGACAAAGGGAACATTGTATGTTGTTATGCGGTTTGACCGATAAAGATCTTCGTAGAATATGTAGGAACCAATATGAGCATCCAGGTTCCGCTATTGGTTATTGACTGGAGATGTGTATTGGTCATGTCTACATAGTTCTCGAACCCGTAGGGTCCACACGCTTAACGTTCGATGACGATTTGTATTATGAGTTTATGTGATTTGATGACCGAAGGTTGTTCGGAGTCCTGGATGAGATCATGGACATGATGAGGAGTCTCGAAATGGTCGAGACATAAAGATTGATATATTGGAAGGCTATATTCGGACACCAGAAGGGTTCTGAAGTGTATCAGATATTTTTCGAAGTACCGGGTGGTTACCGGAACCCCCCGGGGAGTCAATGGGCCTTAATGGGCCCTAGTGGAGATAGGAGGCAGCGGGCAAGTGGTGGGGCGTGCCCCCCAGGCTCAAACCAAATTGGTTTAGGGTTTGGGGGGCCGATCCCCTTTCCTTCTTCTCCCCTCCTCCTTCCTCCTTCTCCTAATAGGAATAAGAAAGGGGGGAGCCAAACCTACTTGGAGTAGGACTCCCCCCTTGGGCGCGCCACCCCTTGGCCGGACTCCTCCTCCCTCCCTCCTTTATATACATGGGAGGGGGCACCCCATAGACACACAAGTTGAACAAGTTGATCTTTTAGCCGTGTGCGGTGCCCCCCTCCACAGTTACACACCTCGATCATACCGTGTGGAGCTTAGGCGAAGCCCTGCGCCAGTAGCATCATCATCACCGTCACCACGCTATCGTGCTGACGAAACTCACCCTCGACCTCAACTGGATCAAGAGTACGAGGGATGTCATCGAGCTGAATGTGTGCTGAACGCGGAGGTGCCATACGTTCAGTACTTGGATCGGTCGGATCATGAAGACGTACGACTACATCAACCGCGTTGTCATAACGCTTCCGCTTTCGGTCTACGAGGGTACGTGGACACGCTCTCCCCTCTCGTTGCTATGCATCCATAGATAGATCTTGTGTGATCGTAGGAATTTTTTTGAAATTACCGCGTTCCCAATAGATTGGACCTGTAGAGTTTACCAACATAATGCGCCGAAAGTACCCTAACATGGTACGACATCACACTGAGAGCTTAATATCTCATCTATAGGCAGTAGTTAATTTATCTCATTATGTCACGTGTTGAGTCGTTGTTATGCAGGCAGATGACCTCATCAGAATCATACTGAAAGAACACAACACCAAGCTGATGGCAAACATGACTGAGATATGGCACACCACTCAAATCGGCATGCTAAAATTTCTTGACGAGTTAGTGGCTTGTTTGTCCAGCTGTTGCATATGTTGCCAACTTGCCGGTCTCGCCACATGCCGGTTGATAGATAGCACCCCAGAAGGTATTTCCCACAAATCATGTTTTGTCTAACTGTTATCTCCCATTTTTATTTAATATTTTTTGTTTAATTCTTCATCGGCAAGCATTTTTTATAGGCCAAATAGTGGCCCATGACCGGCAGGGACGCGCAAGTATGCTGCAGGACGATCTTTTCGATGACGAATGTTGTTTCTCGTCCTGATAAATTAGTTCTCACACACTCACTGGAGCAATATGCACCATATTAGTGATGCTTATAATATCCCTTCAAATAATTAACAGCAGGCAGCTCCACTGGACATGTCCATCAAGCTCGGAAAAGGGTATATGTAGACAACACTGACAACATTCTGGATGACACACACATCGGTATTTTATTGTTACCATTTACATGCATTTTCTATGAGTATATTTAAGTCCGCATCAATCGCATACTAATAATACATTCTGCCCAAAATCAGGACAAAACAAGAAGCACCAAAACAATGACTTTTGGGGAACGCAGTAATTTCAAAAAATTCCAACGATCATGCAAGATCTATCTAGGAGATGCATAGCAACGAGAGGGGAGAGTGTGTCCATGTACCCTCGTAGACCGAAAGTGGAAGCGTTTAGTAACACGGTTGATGTAGTCGAACTTCTTCGCGATCCAACCGATCCAAGTACCGAACGTACGGCACCTCCGCGTTCAGCACACGTTCAGCTCGATGATGTCCCTCGTGCTCTTGATCCAGTTGAGGACGAGGGTGAGTTCCGTCAGCATGACAGCATGGCGACGGTGATGATGATGTTACCAGCGCAGGGCTTCGCCTAAGCACTACGGTGATATGATCGAGGTGTGTAACTGTGGAGGGGGGCACCGCACACGGTTAAGAGAAACTTGTGTGTTCTAGGGTGCCCCCTGCCCCCGTATATAAAGGAGGGAGGGGGAGGTCTTCCGGCCCTAGGGGCGCGCCCAAGGAGAGGGAGTCCTACTAGGACTACTAGTCCTAGTAGGATTCCTCCACAAGGAACAAAGGGGGAAGGAAGGAGAGGGAGAGGGAGTAGGAAAGGGGGCGCCGCCCCCCCCTTCCCTTGTCCAATTCGGACTGCTAGGGGGGAGGTGGCCTGCCCTGGCGGCCCTCCTCTCTCAACAATAAGGCCCATGGTGGCCCAATAGTTCCCCCGGGGGGTTCCAGTAACCCCTCCGGCACTCCGTTTTTACCCGAAACTATCTGAAACACTTCCGGTGTCCGAATAACATGGTCCAATATATCAATCTTTATGTCTCGACCATTTTGAGACTCTTCGTCATGTCTGTGATCTCATCCGGGACTCTGAACAAACTTCGGTCATCAAAACACATAACTCATAATACAAATCGTCATCGAACGTTAAGCATGCGGACCCTACGGGTTCGAGAACTATGTAGACATGACCGAGACACATCTCTGGTCAATAACCAATAGCGGAACATGGATTCTCATATTGGCTCCTACATATTCTACGAAGATCTTTATCGGTCAAACCGCATAACAACATACGTTGTTCTCTTTGTCATCGGTATGTTACTTGCTCGAGATTCGATCGTCGGTATCATCATACCTAGTTCAATATCGTTACCGGCAAGTCTCTTTACTCGTTCCGTAGTGCATCATCCCATAACTAACTCATTAGTCACATTACTTGCAAGGCTTATAGTGATGTGCATTACCGAGAGGGCCCAGAGACACCTCTCCGATACACGGAGTGACAAATCCTAATCTCGATCTATGCCAACCCAACAAACACCATCAGAGACACCTGTAGATCATTTTTATAATCACCCAGTTACATTGTGACGTTTGATAACACACAAGGTGTTCCTCCAGTATTCGGGAGTTGCATAATCTCATAGTCAGAGGAACATGTATAAGTCATGAAGAAAGCAATAGCAATAAAACTATACGATCATTACGCCAAGCTAACGGATAGGTCTTGTCCATCACATTATTCTCCTAATGATGTGATCCCGTTCATCAAATGACAACACATGTCTATGGTCAGGAAACTTAACCATCTTTGATTAACGAGCTAGTCTAGTAGAGGCATACTAGGGACACTTTGTTTTGTCTATGTATTCACACATGTATCATGTTTCCGGTTAATAAAATTCTAGTATGAATAATAAACATTTATCATGATATAAGGAAATATTAAATAACAACTTTATTATTGCCTCTAGGGCATATTTCCTTCAGTCTCCCACTTGCACTAGAGTCAATAATCTAGTACACATCGCCATGTGATTTAACTCCAATAGTTCACATCACCATGTGATTAACACCCATAGTTCACATTGCCATGTGACCAAGACTCAAAGGGTTTACTAGAGTCAATAATTCTAGTTCACATCGCAATGCGATTAACACCCAAAGAGTACTAAGGTGTGATCATGTTTTGCTTGTGAGAGAAGTTTAGTCAAAGGATCTACCACATTCAGAGCCGTATGTATTTTGCAAATTTCTATGTTTACAATGCTCAGCACAGAGCTACTCTAGCTAATTGCTCCTACTTTCAATATGTATCTAGATCGAGACTCAGAGTCATCCAGATTGGTGTCAAAGCTTGCATCTACGTAGCTCTTTACGACAAACTCTTTATCACCTCCATAACCGAGAAATATTTCCTTAGTCCTCTAAGGATAATTTTGACCGTTGTCCAGTGATCTAGTCCTAGATCACTATTGTACTCCTTTGCCAAACTCATGGCGAGGTACACAATAGGTCTAGTATACAACATGGCATACTTCATAGAACCTATGACTGAGGCATAGGGAATGACTTCCATTCTCTTTCTATTTTCTTTTGTGGTCGGGTTTTGAGTCTTACTCAACTTCACACCAGGCAAGAACTCATTCTTTGATTGTTCCATTTTGAACTACTTCAAAATCTTGTCAAGGTATATACTCATTGAAAAAAATCTTATCAAGCGTCTTGATATATCTCTATAGATCTTGATGCTCAATATGTAAGCAGCTTAACCGAGGGGGTTCCGTGATCTCATCCGGGACTCCGAACAAACTTCGGTCATCAAAACACATAACTCATAATACAAATCGTCATCGAACGCTAAGCGTGCGGACCCTGCGGGTTCGAGAACTATGTAGACATGACCGAGACACATCTCCGGTCAATAACCAATAGCGGAACCTGGATGCTCATATTGGCTCCTACATATTCTACGAAGATCTGATACGTCTCCAATGTATCTATAATTTTTGATTGTTCCATACTATTATATTACCCTTTTTGGATGTTTATGGGCTTTACTTTACAGTTTTATACCATTTCTGGGACTAACCTACTAACCGGAGGCCCAGCCCGAATTGCTATTTTTTTGCCTATTTCAGTGTTTCGAACAAAAGGAATATGAAACGGAGTCCAAACGGAATGAAACCTTCGGGAGCGATCTTTTTGGAACAAACGCAATCCAGGAGACTTGGAGTGGACATCAAGAAGTCAACGAGGCGGCCACGAGGGTGCCCAGCACGCCCTAGGGGGGTGGGCGCGCCCCCCACCCTCGTGGGCCCCTCATGGCTCCACCGACCTACTTCTTCCTCCTATATATATCCACGTACCCCGAGAACATCCAGGAGCACCACGAAAAACTATTTACACCGCCGCAACCTTCTGTATCCGCGAGTTCCCATCTTGGAGCCTTCGCCGGTGCTCCACCGGAGGGGGAATCGACCATGGAGGGCCTCCACATCATCTCCAAGGCCTCTCCAATGAGTTGTGAGTAGTTTACCACAGACCTTCGGGTCCATAGTTATTAGCTAGATGGCTTCTTCTCTCTCTTTGAATCTCAATACAAAGTTCTCCTCGATTTCTTGTAGATCTATTCGATGTAACTCTTTTTGCGGTGTGTTTGTCGAGATCCAATGAATTGTGGGTTTATGATCAAGTTTATCTATGAGAAATATTTGAATCTCCTCTGAATTCTTTTATGTATGATTGGTTATCTTTGCAAGTCTCTTCGAATTATCAATTTGGTTTGGCCTACTAGAATGATTTTTCTTGCAATGGGAGAAGTGCTTAGCTTTGGGTTCAATCTTGCGGTGTACTTTCCCAGTGACAGCAGGGGCAGCAAGGCACATATTGTATTGTTGCCATCGAGGATAAAAAGATGGGGTTTATATCATATTTCTTGAGTTTATCCCTCTACATCATGTCATCTTGCTTAATGCGTTACTCTATTCTTATGAACATAATACTCTAGATGCAGGCAGGAGTCGGTCGATGTGTGGAGTAATAGTAGTAGATGCAGAATCGTTTCGGTCTACTTGTTGCGGACGTGATGCCTATATACATGATCATGCCTAGATATTCTCATAACTATGCACTTTTCTATCAATTGCTCGACAATAATTTGTTCATCCACCGTAATACTTATGCTATCTTGAGAGAAGCCACTAGTGAAACCTATGGCCCCCGGGTCTATATTTTATCATATAAGTTTCCCATCTATCTTTTATTTGCATCTTTACTTTTCAATCTATATCATAAAAATACCAAAAAATATTTATCTTATCATATTATCTCTATCATATCTCACTTTCGCAAGTTACCGTGAAGGGATTGACAACCCCTTTATCATGTTGGTTGCGAGGTTCTTGTTTGTTTGTGTAGGTACGAGGGACTTTTGAGGAGCCTCCTATTGGATTGATACCTTGTTTCTCAAAAAATGATGGAAATACTTATGCTACTTTGCTGCATCACCCTTTCCTCTTCAAGGGAAAACCAATGCAGTGCTCAAGAGGTAGCAAGATCTTTATCGGTCAAACCGCATAACAATATACATTGTTCCCTTTGTCATCGGTATGTTACTTGCTCGAGATTCAATCGTCGGTATCATCATACCTAGTTCAATATCGTTAACGGCAAGTCTCTTTACTCGTTCCATAGTGCATCATCCCGTAACTAACTCATTAGTCACATTACTTGCAAGGCTTATAGTGATGTGCATTACCGAGAGGGCCCAGAGATACCTCTCCGATACACGAAATGACAAATCCTAATCTCGATCTATGCCAACCCAACAAACACCATCGGAGACACCTGTAGATCATTTTTACAATCAACCAGTTACGTTGTGACATTTGATAGCACACGGTATTTGGGAGTTGCATAATCTCATAGTCAGAGGAACATGTATAAGTCATGAAGAAAGCAACAACAATAAAACTATACGATCATTATGCCAAGCTAACGGATGGGTCTTATCCATCACATCATTCTCCTAATGATGTGATCCCGTTCATCAAATGACAACACATGTCTATGGTCAGGAAACTTAACCATCTTTGATTAACGAGCTAGTCTAGTAGAGGCATACTAGGGACACTTTGTTTTGTCTATGTATTCACACATGTATCAAGTTTCCGGTTAATACAATTCTAGCATGAATAATAAACATTTATCATGATATAAGGAAATATTAAATAACAACTTTATTATTGCCTCTAGGGCATATTTCCTTAAATGACCAAGGCAGTTCTATTCAGGACGACAACCATGCACATCTTTCTTTGTCACCGACCACACCGGCTTTGAGCACCGCCTCATCACTGACCTAATTAGTCTTGTTTATTACCATGACTAGTACTAGTAGAATGCCCGTGCGTTGCCACGGGCTAACAAATGAAATTGTGTAAACAATGCTCATTTTCCTCCCCAGAAACGAGCATATTGCACGCAATGTTCAACCACAACACAAATGCAAGCATATTCTTATCTCTATTCTTACAAACATGACACACCCCTCTAGCCGCCCTTTCCCATTAAACTTGTCGTTCATCACCTTCTCTGTCCATACATGATTCACCCTCTCAATCTATTGCCCCTTAATTTTGCATGTAGCTTCCATGTCATTGTTTCGTTGTCTCGGACGGTACAAAAAAACCCTACCATGTCACCTTCTTCTAGATCTATTCCTAATCCAAGGAAGCTAAATCTAGTTGAATGACCGTGCGTTGCCCTGAAAAATAAAATTATCTATGAAAACACATATCATAATATCATTATATGGAGTTTTTACATCACATGCTTATGACTATGTTTCTCCAAGCATGCATTTCAATTTCCACCCTCACCAAAATATGTACTTACATGTGCTCCTTCAACCACACAAATACGTCTTATCCCCCCCTCCATGAAATTCGCTTTGCATCATTGTGTTGCACATGTGATATTTAAAAACAAGGAAGCAAGTGGTGTCATCAGCATTAGTCATCTACATTTGGCACTTGGGAAGAAGGCACAATTGGCTTCTCTGACCAGATTTGATTCTATCTAGGTGTTACTCTTCTATATTGACGAGTTCTGTCTGTGAAGCGAATTCTAGGCTTCCTCCTGTTCAACACAGGTACCAAATTTGAGATGCAAAACTTTAAGATGTACATGATTTCTTGCACAAATCCTCTTGCCGAATCATGGAGCTTCAAATTTTTTGTGGACAAAATCATCCGAGTGCAGTGTATTGCAATGCTCGAGTAATAAACATATACAACAAACTTTTGAGTCTATGAATTTATGATAGTGAGGAGTATAAACTATGAAACATAGATTGGAATCTCATGAGGTCAAGTACAACTTAAATGAAGTTCCTAAAGAATATAAGTTGAAGATTTCGTAACATATCAGTTGGTATTTCAATGATAGTTGGACCATAAAGTTTGCAAGCTAGTTTCCCTTCTAAGAAGGGCCAAATACATTCCTTATAAACAGCTGGAACTCTATGTCCTTAGTAAGTTTCCCGAAAAAAGCGACACTTGCACCATCATGGATGTCCGAGTACTTCGCATGCTATTTCTCAAATAAGAATGCACTGGTAACTCTGATGTGCGATTCTTGATAGAGCTACCCATATTATATGATATACATTAAACATTTAGCAATTACATACATATCTTCCATGCAACTGGCTATTATATACCGTTCAACCACATACACGTTTCTGACTTTATCAAACTGATAGGCAAAAAAACACAGGATTTAAGATTTATTTGATGGACAAATTTGATATTACTACTACCAAGCATTATATGCAATTGATATTAATCCCAAACACTAAATATATATCTTTTGATAAAAAGATTGAATTCATAGTTACACACAAGATTCAAGTAGTTGATGATATATAGAGATCAGCAGCGTGCCAAATTTAACTTGGGACTCATGAATTGAAATTCAACAACAAAATATTATATGTAGGAAAATAATTGAACCAAACCTTCATATATACGATGGTTTTGTGAAATGCAACAACAATACACTCGTGACTCATAGCTAAATGCCCGTGCATTACCACGGAGTTCTAAAAATATATGGAGGTTGCCATGGAGTTATAAATATATGTAGGATTCATAGGTCGGTGTTGACTTGGGCGATAGGATGAGTTAATCGAAAGGAGGTCGGTTATAGGATAGGGTCAAAGAAAACCTAGGTAAAGATGATGCCAAATGCAGTCTGCAACCCATGTCAACCCATGCGCTAGAACTGGATAGCTATCTTCATGGACACAAATATACCATTGTTTGGTTCTATTCTCTTTTAGTTTGTAGAGTAAGAATTTGAATAATTTGAGTATCATTCTATCTCTCAATTGTTGAGAAATTGTGATCAAACCATGCAATGAAGGAACCAAATCAAAAGAAGCTTTCACTTGTGCATTCTAGCCATTTAAAATAAGCATGTGGCATCAAATTATTTAATGGTGTGTCAGCCAATTCCATGATTTTCTAGAAGAGAGAGGCTCGCACTTCACAATATTCATAATTTCAAGGTATGAAAACCTTGCACACACACCTAAATTCAATAAAATATACGACAAATATATAAACAATTATACAATACACACTTGTGACACTATAAACAAATAACTTCAGTTCATGACAGCCTGATCATCCCAGGCCCAGCTTCCAGGGTTTCCACCCCTCCCACCATGTACGGCTCCCCCTCCCACCTCCGTTTTTTGTCTCCCCTCCCCTTTCGCAAAAGAAAACGGTTTTACCCATGCATGTTCACCGCTGGAAATAAGCCCCAACTCATGCATGCACATGCTTTAAAAAAAAGCCGGCCGACCCGAAAAGGAAATCTTGCCCACACACTCCGGAGGTGAGCTCGTCCAATCTTGCCACCACTCCATCTCCCCCGATTGTCGTTCTCCACCTTCCCAGCCCTCGCCACTTCACCTCCCCCATCCATGCACCGCTTTTGTAGGCAGCCCCTGTCATCGCCGCCTTCATCGATGGCCCCCTCACCACCACCATAGCGTGATGCCTTGCCATCATCTCCATGCCCCCATCAGTTGCGTCCACTAATCAAATAGTGGGACCTACAAACAGATTATACACTAAAAACTTAGTACGCAAGATTAGTGCAAACCCAAACCAGATTCAGCGAACTAAACCAAATATAACTCCCATGCAAAGAAGGGTACCTCCCCATCAGTTCCATAGAGTCACACGATCGACAACATATACAGATTTCCGATCAGGTGAGTAGACAATGTTGCGAACCTCCCCAGACCATTCTGCAAAGGGTTACAAAATGGTAGATAGAAAATAGGGATGCATTTTATGTCCTCGTAGAAAGGACATATAGATATAATATATATGTCCAGAAATTTACCTGGAGCATGTACATTTAGAATTTTATTAGCAACTCACCTGTAGAAGGCATAAAAATTGAGGTCACCAGACACAAAATTAAAAAATACATACACATCATGTATGTTCACGATCATGTGAAGTGAAACAATTTTGAACAATAAACCGAAAAATGACGTGTTAAATTAGTCTGCGTTCCCAGGAGGCCAAACAGAAATCAAAAGATGTGATGTTCAGTTTATTTATCTGATAGGAAATGCTCTCTAGTTATATTATTACAGTTATCAGTCTACAAACTGAAAGGCATTGTGCTATTCATGACAGTTCTCTTGAACTTCTGATGCAAGAATGCAAATTCGAATGACAAGAATAGACAGTGCCCCTTAATATAGACCCAAAATTAATTTAGTAAACCCATTGATCACAAGATTTTCCGACAGAAACACGATAGACTTCCCGACCTAGCCCTAGAACGGAACCCGTAACGTCCCCCGCCGCTCGGTCCCCAGCCCGCACTGTCGTGGGCGCCTCCCACACCGGTGTCATCCCTTCGGGGTCCCCAAGATGACGAGCGATCCGGCGCGGCGGAAAGGGCTGGCACTGAGGAGCGGCGACTCGGTCGGGAGCCTGGCCAGCGCCAGCGGCTCCCTCCATCATCGCCGCCCTCGGCCACATCCAACGCGGTCGTCGGTCACGAAGAGGCGGACGAGCCCGGCAGCAGGGTGTTGTCCCTCCCATCACTTTCATGTTCGACTACTCTTCCTTGGATCGCCTACCACCACAGATGCAGGGATCCTCTTGACTCACACGCCGACCATGCCTCAACCAGCGAGCATCGGCGCATCGCCGGAGCGCTCCTCTGTGCTCTCCCTCCTCTCTTCCATGGTTGGCACAAGGGAGGGATGAGACGGGCAGGAGAGAGCCTCTTTATCTAGATCAGGCAGGGGTTAGGTTTGGAAAGAGTAAATCAGCTGGAGCGATTGAGGGAAGGAGATCGGAATGGAGCAGGGCGCGATTGAAGGGTATGGCAAGAAGAACTTTTTTGGAAAGCTTTGATTCTGGTGATAATTACCATATTCGAAATTTCCTTAGTTATAGCCTTACCATACATGGATTGATTTATTACTATAATTATCTCAAATATGATAATTGTGATTAATTGTGATTGATTGTGATTACTATAATTACCAAAGTTTATAGCCTTACCATACGTGGATTAATTGTGATTGATTACCATAAATACGTTGGGTATTGTCGGTCAGACGAGAAAGAGAAAAACCGGTGGGAGAGGGGTGGTGGGAGGTGGGACGAAGAAAAACCGGTTGAAAAAAACCGGTTGAAAATAAACCGGTTGAAAGTGGGGGGGACTATTCAACCAATTCGTCCATTAAAAGTAGAGATAAGTTGTTTTACGGTATTTTAATGGTTTATGAAGACCGGTCCAGAGTTGTTTTTTCACAGTTAACAGACACGACCCCATCAACCAAACATTTATCTTGCAAATTCTTTGTGCCAGACCCATGGTCTTCCACTCCCTTGCCCCCTTATTCCAATTCCGATTCAAGCAAAGCCATTGCCTTCTGCATCTCAAATGGTTATGCTGACAACATGTCTAGGTGATCTCCCTTCAGAAAACATAATTTGACGTGGTTCATCATATTGATACATTACTGTATCTCTAACTTTATTTTTGCATACCAGGACATGGATTGATCACCCAACGCCCAGGCTGTTAATATTGCAGGGGAATATTATACGTGACTAGATCATCGACAAGGAGGCAACAAGCCATGAATGCTTGACTCTGATTCTTTGCTGTTTAGCAAAAATCGAGCGGACCAACTCAACAAGTGAAGATGGTGCAATTTGGCGAAAGTTAATGGAGCCAGACTTTACGGTACATTCCTATATGTTGGTTCTTTTTTGCGTAATCTCTGCTGATTTAATCTGTGTCAAGTTTTGATATGAATACCAAAATTTTCAGACTCTTGTCATCCTCAACATAGACCCCACGTTTGTCGTTTCAGTCCAAACCGAACTCCTAATGGAGAAACACATCGACCAGTGTCGAATGGTACGTCAAATCTATCAGATCTGGCCACACTGCTCTTTTTACATGTACTAACACTATTCATTAACTTTCACATTTCAAATGCAGTTCATTTTCCATACCCCTCTTCATTACGGCCAGTGCTATTATATCTTAGATATGTTGAGGAAAAGGATCGTCGTTCTCAACCCGCAAGCAGGCCCCTTTGGATTTATGACCGATCGAGTAAAATTCCATGAACAAGTCAGTCATGCTATCCATGGGTCATTCTTCAGATGTGTAGAATCCTTCTTCTCAAGTTGGCTCTGCACATCTAATGGATGGACAAGAGACTTCCCTAACAAAAAAATTCCAAGGTATTATTGGAGTTTTATGTGCTTACGTAAGATAATGTTTATCATCAACTATATATTGATGTCAGGAACCGTTAACATATATAAATCACCATGGCATCGTCACCAATGAGCAGTCCAGAATCTATTCGTTGTTCATGGCAAGGCACTACAATGGCGAGTCACTACGGATCCCGACCACGAAGGTTTGTGTGTAAAAACTACTCTTCAACAATTTTCAAAAAACACACTAATCATTTCAGTCTTAATATTTCTACCAGGAGAACATATGTATAAAAACAACTCTTCAACATTTTTCAAGAAACACACTGACCGGCCCTGTCTTATTTTTCTGCTAGGAAACATATGTTACTTTTCGACGGTCCATCCTACAAGATGTTATGAAGTTTGAGGACAACAAATAAGATGTACCATACATGGCAATGTAGCACATCAGATCATCTATACAATTTGTAGTTTGGTAGCAATTTTCAGTAACCAAATGAGAAATGTACCCTAGTCGGCTCATTAGGATTTTTTATCAGGAGTTTGGTTTGCACAAACATCCTTTGCAATGTACCTTGAATAATTATGCTAGGGCATTGTAATATATGCTAGCTGGACATGGATTTGTGTTCGTTTAGCCCATACATGTTGTTGAAAACAAAATTTTTGACACACAACATGCATGAAATTCAAATTTTGTTCACACGGTTACATTTGGTACAAAACATTAATTAATGCATAAACAAATTCTAGCACACCACAAACCATAACACGAGACATAACAATTCATAAAGGTTCCCTAAACAGACGACCATGACCGCAAACACATCGAAACATAGACATCTCCTACAGCTCCCCAGATGGATGAAGACGCTTGCCCCGATCACTAGGCAAGCCACCAGTGTGAATACTAGCAGACGACGCTTGTGTTGTAGCCTTGTAATTGACAGGCGCATGCTCTCGTCTTGATTCTCTTCAAAAGTAGATCTGACGGCTGAACCCAAGTCGATGCAGTTGCTTCAATATGCTTCAGGTTGGGGCTGCGCCAGCCATGCACGTTGCGATCAAGGATTCTGTTGTGTGCTTCTAGAGCCCACACAACATTCCTCAGATCAAACAGCAACTGAGTGAAAACCGGGCTCGTTTCATCGTCCACCCACTAGAAAAAACCACACCAGAAAGACTGCCCGAGCAGCATATACTAACAACCAAAACTTATGAATAGATTTTGCATGGCATAAAAATGTTCGAGCTTATAAACTCACCCTCCCCCGCGGCAGGCAAGGTATCTTCTTCTTGGGTTGTTGTTGCTCCACGAGATCCACATCGGCGCTTTCGCCCTCGGAGCGCACAAGCAGTACTTGGCCGGCTCGTAAGCCAAAGGAGCATGGCGGTACGGCATCGGAGCATGGCTCTGCTGGCGAGCTGAACCAGCCGTTGATCTTCTATACGAGGAGTTCGACATGCTCACGATCTAGGGTTTCTAAGCTTTTGCATGAGGGGGATTTTTCGAAACTGTTTATGCAAGACGCGTCTCCTCACTCGAACGACTGGTGGTAGCATATTTATGGCGTTGTCGGCATGACCATCCTCGGCCTGTCTTCGGACCTATATGGGCCACACCAGATGCACACATATAGTGTGTGGTAACGCAGCCCAATCCTCCCCGCCTCCCCCGACACACTATTACTCGCCCAAAACCGGATGCATGCATCTCATGCCTCCCAAAAACTGTAACTGGTAAAAGCTAAAGTCGTCGCATGAGCTGCATGCATGCATGCACACTTACTAGCCGGCCAGCTTGAACGGCCCCAGCCTTTTTCTTAACTCCATGCTCATATTTGGGCCTTTTTCTTAATTCCATGCTCACATTTTGCATATAGCAGGACCACCACACATCCCGTATCACATGCATGCACCAGCACACGGTGGCAAGCCCTAGATGATCCCGATGAACAATTTGATGGCGCATGCAAGGCATCTCGAACTCTTTGCGACGCGTCGGAGCAGTCAGGAATCAAGCTAGCTGTTGACCTAAGATGAAAAAAAAAAGAAATCATGCTCAATTAGAAGAACTTCATATTGCAAGAACATATCTTCAAACTTTCTACCTTAGCTGCCCCTCCATCTCGACGAACTCCATATTTCAGTCGAGGATGCAATAGATCCAGCCGAAACCCCGAGAGCTTCGGGTTTACGTTTTTGCTTTTATGTGCCACACTCAGGCTGACTATATTAAGTGGTGCGAAATGCATGGGTCCGGGCTAAAACACCACGAACGCAAAATGTTGGCCAGGTACTTATTGGGCCATATCATCTACCTCATGCAAAGCGGACCTAAGCCGAGTTTCGCATAGGATGCCATCATGCTTGGTATAAGTGATAGCGCAAACGGGGTACCGGACACACTATATTGGACCTAACGTGAGTATTTAGTACCACTTGCATGTAGTATATGCTCCACGTATTGTTTTTATATTAAAGCCTGTTGCTTGTTCCTCCCATCACGATGCATGCAGTGCATGACGTGGATAAAGTGCGCCAATACCCGCCGTGCACTGAAAGTGCGCTCTAAACATGCATCTCTCTTCTCTCGTCACACCAGATCCCCCTATCCTTCTGATGCGACACTCATCGCGGCGGCGAGACGCCGGGACAGCAAAAAGCCGATGCGAGGAGGTGGAGCGGAGGCGCACGCATCTTCGTCTCAGACCATGGCCGACGTCGCCCCAGAGCACAGGTACTAGACCCTCTCCCCAATCCATCTGGAAAAATGTTCGGATATTTGCGAACTCTTGGGTCCTGAGGTGCTCGCCGGAGCTGGTAGGTTGGGGCAGGAGGAGTTCATCTGTTTGATTGTAGAGGGGTGAGGGCAGTTGGGGAAGAGGAGGGGGTGTTGGAGTTGGGCGGCGGTGTGTTCTTTTGCTGTAGAGTAGATGGTGTTCAGATGTGCGGGTTCAGTACATAAGTTGTTATCTGTTGAGCACATGCATTTTGATACTGATTTTGCTAGCGATTTTTTATCATGGAAAATGCTAGGGTTTATTTTGTTAGAATGGGATCCTTTTTGATTCAGTGCAGCAACATCATAGCCTACATTGTTTGAGCTAGCAAATTACTGCATAGAATTTTCAGGCATTTTCAAATTTGTTGTATAATAGTTAAGACATTTCATCTTCAGTGCAACACACATACAGGTTGAGTAGTGTTTTTGAGAGTTTTTAGTTCTGCTGCTTCTCTCACTGAAATTGTATAATAGTACAGCAGAGCTATATGGCTCTTGCATTTGTTTAGTTTCTGAATGTACTTCACTGTATATGTGTAGTAGTTCAGTTGATGGCTCATTTTGCATTTTTTTTGTTTTCTGCTTCTTCACTGTTTCTTTATGCTGAACCTAGAATGAGATGCATGCTCATTCTAGTTAGTATACTGAGCACAGCAACCCTGCATTTTTTTTTACAGTGACGGGCTTCAGTTTTTTCGGTAATAGTAGTGTTTTTCGCAGCACATACTGATATGCATACTCATTGTTTTGAGGTTTTTATCTGTGATGATTGCTTCTTCTTTTTCATTCCTGTTGCAATGGGGGCAGTGGTGCTTCATTTTCAAATCATTCCATATTTTTATATATAGTGTGTTTCTTTCCGCTGTTGTTGTTGCATAGGTTCGTAACAAAGCGATACAATATGTTGTCGTTGTTGTTCTTTTTGTTTTTGCAGAGACTCAACAATGGATGATGAGGAACCTACTAATGGATCCTTCTCAGCACGTGTTTTTGCCTTGGTTGTGTCTGTTTGCGCGGAAACATCTGAATGATGAAAAAAGGGTAGTCATAAACAAGTCAGCTTCGGATCTATGATGAATATCGCCTCATTCTCTGTACTAGGTGAGCTTACAGACTGAACCTTGCATTTTGGGCTTGTGATTTACATGCATGGGGCAAGGTAATGTGATAGGGCTTTTTTCATCAGTGTTTAATGGATTATATGATCTTTTGCAGTTGCTTATATCCAGGGAGTGTGGGTTTTTGTGTTTTTTTGTTCGACCAATAGTGCGCCAGTGCTTAGATAAGTTGGTTTTTATCTCAGTAGATGTTGTTTCATCACGTAGTGACCAATGCAATGGGAGTGTTGTGTTTTATCCAAAGATTTTCTAAATGGTGTTGTTGCATAGATTTCATAAGGCAGTATAACGAGATTTCTTCTCTTTTTGATGCAGAGCCTCAAGAATGGACGATGAGATTGAAGAACCTACTGATGGGTCCTTCACAACACGTTTTTCAGCTTCTCGCTTGTGTTAGGTTGCTGAGAAACATCTGAATGACAACAAGAGGGGAATCTGAAATGATTGCAACTTTGTTTCTTTGATGAATATTTCCCCCTTTTATGTACCATATGAGCTGCTAGACCGGGTAGTCATGAAGATTGACCCTAAGCAGGGTTTGTTGAGGTATAAAAACTACCCCCATCGCAGCTTTTTTGGATTTTTGGTTTTCTTTGTTGCAATGTTTCGTTTCTGAATGACATGTGTCTTTCTGCTTTTTCAGTCATAAAAAGAAAGATATATCTGTACTTAAGAAGGCGAGGAACCACGAAATTGCGACCATCGAGAGGTCTTGGGTTCTTTTATGCATCACGCTTGTGCTAGTGCTTCGCACCGGCAACATGGTGCCATTGAGTACCTTGCTAGCCTGAAGGACATTGCTGAACTCGACGATTTTGCGTGAGACGAGCGCATCTTGGCTGCTGCATTGAGAGGTGAAGAAGTACCGACACAAAGAAGGAGGCTTGGGGTTCCAAGCTTCTTGATTGGTCGTTGCCTACCAATGTTTCTGGTATGTTCATTTTTTCTCTAGCATTTTCTCTCCGACAAATATTGGTCCTCTTTTTCCAAGTTCATTCTCTGCTCGCAACAAGCTCATAACCCCCTATTTTTCCTTTTTTATTTTTGTGAAATGCAGATAATATACAAGGACCATATGGAGGTGCCACGATCATGCATTAGTGAGCAAATGGGGTGGTTCGCGCACCGAAATGCCATTGCTCCTCCGCTGCGGCAAGGATGTCGTGGCATCGTGCTGCTGCTGCATGTGAGCTCGTCGAGATGAGAGCTCATCTTCCTCAACTCTGGCGGCACCCACCGTTGTGCTGTGTTGCAACACCCTCGGTGCTACCACGTGGGACTGTTGTGGTGGGGCGTCCGCTGCTGGGCTGGGATTAATCCGTACCCTTTCATACTAAGGGGCATGATGGTCATATTCAAACAAGTTTCGCGGTTTTTTTAGTAACCCAACTCTCGCGGCACCCACCGTTGTGCTGTGTTGCAACACCCTCGGTGCTACCACGTGGGACTGTTGTGGCGGGGCGTCCGCTGCTGGGCTGGGATTAATCCGTACCCTTTCATACTAAGGGGCATGATGGTCATATTCAAACAAGTTTCGCGGTTTTTTTAGTAACCCAGTAACATCGAAAAAATTATGCACGCAACGTGATTCGAACTCAGCACTTACGATTCTAATACACAACGCAGTCACCAATCGAGACAACTTACATCGGTGTGTGGTTTCCATTTTTCTGCTTCTTGTACACAACGAAGTAGCATGCTTGGCCGGCCCAACAGGCCCGACGGCGTGTCGGGCCATGGCCGCCGCATTTTTAATCCATTTTTTTTCGTTCTTTCATTTTTTTTCCTTTCTTGAGTTTATCTTTTTTCGTGCACAATTTTCAGCAACTGTTGGGAATTTGTTAGCAATTTTCATAAAATTGTTAATGTTTTTAACATTTTCATAAATAATTTGAAATTCCAAAATTATTGATAAATTAAAAATAAATGGTTAGAACATAAAAGTTTGTTCATGTTGGTTCATAATTATGGAAATTTCATATTTGAAATAAAAGAAGCATTGAATTTAAGAAAACTACGTGCTCACGGATGCAATCGGCTGGACTAGTCCTGCAACCTATTCTTAACTGATGTTTTTTTGCACTATGGATAAATGACCCTAACTTTTGCGGTAGCCTGGCATGGACATAATAGGCATCCATGCCTGATTCAAATGAGTTGCGACACTGTCGGCATGTTGCGACACGTGTGGCCATTATATAGGATGTTATTCACCGAAATAATTCAAAAATATCAGAAACTTGTCTTATGAAAGTACTTGTTGGCATGGTGGCATGAAATGGTGATACATGGTGATGGGGAAAAATAGTGCATTTGATGGATGTCGAAAAATGAGGTGTTCACGAATAGACCCGAACACCCACTGTCTAACATGTTTTTTTTGTACACCGAGTGCATGCCCATGGTAGGCATATATGTCTGATTTGAATGAATTCGGGCACCGTTTGCATGTTGCAACATGTCCGGCCATTTATCAGCCCTTTTTCACCGAGAAAACTTTAGAAAATACAAAGCTTGTCGAAAACGGAAACATCCTGGCATGATGGCATGAATTGGTGATACAAGGTGATGGGGAAAATTTGAGGCCATCTGACGGATGCAAAATATAAGGTGTTCACAAACAGACCCTTCTGGCCACTCGAACACCCTTTGTATAACATGGTTTTTGTTGTACATGTGATGAATGACCCTAGATTTTTCTACCAATGGTGTGTGTGCCCATAGTAGGCATCCATGCCTGATTTGAATGAATTCGGACACCGTTTGCACATTGCGACACAGTTGGCTATTTATCGGCCTTTTCACCGAGAAAACCCCAGAAAATACATAACTTTTCGAAAGCGAAAAAAATTTGACATGGTGGCATGAATTGGTGATACAAGGTGATGGAAAAAAGTTCATCGATTTTGAAAAAGCTAATGAATTTTTAAAAAATCATGAGATTTTAAAAAAATTCAGGAAATTTGGAACAAAAATGATCACAGAGATTTGAAAAGAACAACAAAAATGAAAAAGGTGTAGGGATTTGTAAATTCACGAATTTGACTAAAAAGGAAAAAAAGAAAAAAGAAACTAAAACCGGGAAAAAGGAAAATAAATAAATAAATGACCGGCGAACAAAAAATAAGAAAAAAAGGACATTGTACAACAATGTGTGGGCTTCCCAGTTGGTTGTCGCAGGTAGTTGTGAACATTGAGGTTGCGTGTTCGAATCCCATGTGGGCATCCCTTTTTTGAACTCTAGGAAAAAAAAGTGTAGCAAAAGGAAAGTGTAAAATGGGCCGGCCCATGAACGGAGGTGGGTATACGTTCCTCTCAAAAGACCATTATGCCCTTATACGTTTTGTGAGGGGGGGTTGTATCGAAGCGGGACTCGTTGTGTGTGCGCACATCCAGGGCATCCCCCTCAGCTCCGGCGTCCGCCACTGTCGTGCTAGTTGCAACACCATCGATGCTGCCGGCAAAGGCTGCTGTAGCGGGGCGTCTGATACTGCTGCTTTGCAACAACACCGCTACTGCAAAGGCTGCTGCGTGTGCGCTCGACGCGACAGGGCATCTCCCTCAACTCCGGCGGTCACCGCCGAAGCTGCATTGGAACACTAGTGCTGCGATTGATCACTACTATGTAGTGGGCGTCTGGTGGGAAGCGCACTTTTGGCTCCGGGCGGCGCGCGCCCCTTGTATCCTGCCCGTCTGCATGTGCTTTGAGATGTGCAGATAAAGTAGTGTTTTTATTAGTTAAAAGAGCTTTTAATCTTTACATAAATCGGTATATAGAGGAATACGGTCAGTTAAGGCAGCACAACGTCAGATAAATAAATGCGCAGTCAATCAAAAGCCGCACACTGTCTCCGTCTTCAAGGCACCATTTAACATGCCATTTGATGTCGCTTAATCAGTCAACAAGCAAGCTTGCTTGTCGCTTGTCTTACGGGGTTAATGCTTAGACTAAATGACCCCATTCCACTGCATGCGGCTCAATCCACTGCATATGCCGCCTAATGCCATAATTAGTGAAAATATTTCTGCTCAAGAATGTTTCGGAAAACAAATGGAAGTATTTCAGATGTACTACTATTAGCCGTCTGATCCTTAATTAGAGAAAAACGAGGTGGTTAATTATTGGAAGTATTTCGGCTCAAACAAGTCTTGGTTCAAAAAACAATATGAAAGCATTTTGGATGTATTAGTCGTCTAGTCCTTAATTAGAGCAAAAACAAGATGATTAATTACTGTTTCCATACTATCCGTGTTGTGAAGGACTCACCATGCAGGAGTTACTCTGACTATTAATCAAGACAGGTTAATTGAGGCACTAACTATATGCGTGGTGGTTGGCTAAATTCTCACAATGCAATTAATTTGCTCCTGGTCGTGCTGCAGGAGATTGCAGAGAGTGCAGGATTCTTTTAATGATGACATGAGGAGGACCCACTTTAAATGCAAATACAAGTGATATACGAGGAGGCTGTGATAGTTATACACAATAAAAATTCTTGGTGATACTAGTTATAGACGGCTGTTGATGACCACTCAATGGTGAGATTGAGGGGGGTGGCATGAGCAGGTTCTCCTTCGTATTTTCCGCGTCTGGTGATGCTACTTTGTAACACCAGCGCTGCTGCAAGGTCCACGACAGCGACGCGTGCTGCGATCCCAGGGGGGTTGCTGAGCTGCGAGCCAACAAGCTGTGAAGCCGAGGGTTCGATGCTAAGTACAATGGTTGATCGTCATCGCTTTGTGCCCGTGCTACGAGGAGCCTGCCATTCGGTGATGTGAAGCAGGCCATGGAGAAACTATTTTAGCGTTGCGAAGCTAGCCACCGGCTCTTCCTATTGTCACGCGAGTGGCGAGGCAGGGGATATGATAGAGTGAGACGAGGGGTTAGATCAGGCGGTTATTAATGATTTAATCATGCGGCTGGCGAGGCGGTTGATCGCCTGCGGGGATCAGCCGGTTGATTTGTAGCCTTGCCATTTTTCAATTTGGATGCATTGGGACCCAAGACCAGTGGGTATTTCCGCTCAAAAATGCTAGACATACGGGAAACTTTTACAGGAACTAATGGACTACTCTTCTCCCCTCACTAATCTCTCCCTTCCCCCCCTC
>NC_041391.1:251380942-251404699 GCF_002162155.2 Triticum dicoccoides
CAGGGTGAGGCCCGCTTCATCCTAACAACCAATCAACACGCCACAACTCAGCCTAGCCTATAAAACTTCTGTAAAACAAGTGTAGATGTATCATTGCTGATTTTCGCTGTAAGCATCGCTTGTCTTCTACTCCATCCGTTCTAAAATAAGTGTCTTAATTTTAGTATAGTTTTATACTAAAATTAATATAAAGTCGATTTATTTATTTTTAGCGCCTGGATGGGACCTCAAGTCTTTAGATGGTTAGGTTTGGCTGCGTGGTCTGTTTGGTATGAGGCATAGACTTTCAGCGCCCCTACATCAACTGGATAGGGATAGCGACAGTTGTTGATTAGTTTGGTGGCTTTAGACTTATTGTTGTATGACTCTCTACGATCTTGTGTCAATAATTAATAAAGTGGCCGTATGCATCGTCCAGATGTAGAGGCCGGGGGTCGTCCTCTTTTTCTAAAATAAAAAACAAATTATTTTGAGACGAAGGAAGTATATCACAAAGCTCACTGGTAAAAAACGATCAGGAGCGATACACGCGATCGATTGCGTCGGCTGCCTCGATTTTCACTTGGTCAAGCGCTGGTTGGGCTATGCTCCCTACTGCAGCAAGGAGAGAGGTCCATCCTCCAAACCAGCAACACGTGGGGGCAGGGGGCTGATGAGATTTGCCACTGTAGGGTGTCGATGCCGGCAGCCGCCTCCATCAGCTGGTATGTAGGTACACAAACTCCTTCACAATCTCTCTTCTACATTGTTTTCTCATCTCCAACATCTAGGGTACGCAGATGGGGATGGTTGTTCAATGGTCGAGATTCATAATTTTAAGGTAAATGTGTAATTTCTATTCTCTTTAATCATTTATTTATGCTCTTGCAAATCATGATGCTGATGTAACATATGCTTTCTGTTGTGAATGAGCAACTAAGCTTTACTGAGGGCCAATGGCCAGTACATATACAGATGTGGTAAAGTGCAAAAAAACCCCTTATACAATGGGAATGTACACAATGAATTATACACATACACATCTAAACCCCCCCTCAAACTCATGGTGGATCAACAACACTGAGTTTGGAGAGGAAAAATCCATGCTGTGCTCGAGTCTGTGCCTTCGTGAAGAAGTCAGCCAACTGTAACTCTGAGGGCACATAGTGAAGAGCGAGAGTCTGATCCTGCACAGCAGCACGCACAAAGTGGGCATCCACACCGATGTGCTTGGTGAGCTCATGCTTCACCGGGTCACGCGCAATACTGATAGCACCGGTGCTGTCGGACAGTAGAGGAGTTGAGGTAGTAGCAGACACACCAAAATCCTCAAGTAACCACCGTAACCAGATCACCTCAGCCGTCAACATATCCATGGCCCGCAACTCAGCCTCTGTACTCGAGCGAGAAACTGCAGTCTGCTTCTTGGTCTTCCAGGCAATAAGAGAGCCACCAAGAAAGCCACAGTAAGCAGATAGCAATTGTCGATCAGAGGGATCACTAGCCCAGGTAGCATCAAAGAAGGCCTGGAGCTCAAGAGAGCTGGAGCGAGGAAAGAACATGCGCTGAGAGATCGTGCCATGAAGATATCGTGGAACACGAAGGAGGTGATTATAGTGGACAGAGGTGGGGGCTGAAACAAACTGACTCAGGATGTGGACAGGATAGGAGATGTCAGGGCGTGTAACAGCCAGATAGACAAGGCTGCCAACGAGGTGACGATAGCGAGTGGGATTAGGAAGAGGGTCACCATCAGAGGCACGAAGCTGAACGTTGAGCTCCATAGGAGTCACAACTGTGCGCTCATCACCAAGAGCAGCTTGAGCAAGAAGATCCTGAATATATTTTTCTTGGGAGATGTAGAAGCCATCAGAGGTCGAGGAGATCTCAATCCCAAGAAAATAGCGAAGAGGACCAAGATCAGTCATGAGGAACTGGACTCGAAGGCGAGCCTTAACAAAGGCAATGTACTCAGAGTCGTCACCAGTAATGATCATGTCATCAACATAGAGAAGGAGAAGAGTCCGACCACGAGGAGACATGTGGACAAACAGTGCGGGGTCATGGTTACTGGGCAAGAAACCAGCGGCAGAAACCACAGAGGCGAAGCGCTCAAACCAGGCACGAGGGGCCTGTTTAAGGCCATAGAGGGAGCGGCGAAGCCTACAGACCATACCATCAGGAGCATAGTACCCCGATGGTGGCTGCATATAAACCTCCTCATGCAACTCACCATTGAGAAAGGTGTTCTGGACATCAAGTTGAGAGATGGACCACTGACGAACAGAAGCCACAACAAGGAGAGTGCGGACAGTGGTCATGTGGGCCACAGGAGCGAATGTCTCATCATAATCGCATCCCTGCTCCTGCTGAAAACCACGGGCCACAAGACGAGCTTTGTAGCGCTCAAGAGAACCATCAGAGCGAGCCTTAATCTTGTAGACCCACTTGCAGGTGATGGGACGAACACCGGAAGGGAGGGGGACCAGATCCCATGTGCCAGAGCGCTCAAGGGCAGCAAGCTCTTCGGCCATCGCAAGCTGCCATTTAGGCTGAGTCATTGCAGTCCGATAGGAAGTGGGCTCAGCAATAGCCGAGAGACCGTACCGATCAGGGGAGTAGTGATCAGGCGGGGGGCGAGGCCGAGCACGGAGATTGTGAACCGGGGAAGACATGAGGGGAGGAGCACTAGAGGTGGAAGGCTCATCAGGGGAGACATCCTCAGTACGAGGGCGACGAGTATAGTGGAGAGGGAATGGTGAGAGAGGGCGACGGACTGGAGATGATGGTGGAGAGGTGGAGGAGGAGGATGGAGAAGACGGGGTCGGTGGTGAATGAGAAGGAATGAGAGGTGTAGGAGAAAGAGGTGACACAGGAGGTACGTAGCGGGGTGTATCGGGAAGGAGAAGGAAAGAAAGGTCATCGACAGAGAAACTCGAGGAAGAAGAACGTGGGTAGTAAGAACGAGACTCGTCAAAAGTCACATCACGCGAGATGCGCAAGCGACGACCTACATGATCCCAACATCGATAGCCCTTGTGCTCATCGCTGTAGCCAAGGAAGACACACTCAACCGACTGAGCAGTCAGTTTGGTGTGTTCTCGGGGGGCAAGAAGAACATATCACACACATCCAAACATACGAAGAGCTGAATAGTCAGGAGAGCGACCAGTGAGACACTCCATAGGAATACCATCCTGAAGAGCAGTCGATGGCTGAATTTTGATGAGATAGGTGGATGCGGAAACAGCCTCAGCCCAAAAATGGGGTGGAAGGGAAGCAACAATAATTAGCGCACGAGCCGTCTCAAGCAAATGACGATGCTTGCGTTCGGCAACGCCATTCTGAGCATGAGCCCCAGGACATGAGGACTAGGCAAGAGTACCCTGTTCCGCTAGAAAACCACGCAACAACTGAGAGATATACTCCCCAGCGGAGTCAGCACGAAAAGTACGAATAGACGTGGCAAACTGAGTGTGAACCATGGCAACAAAATGTTTGTATATAGAGAGAACCTCGCTACGAGATTTCATGAAGTAGAGCCAAGTGTAGCGAGAGAAATCATCAACAAACAAAATATAGTAGCGATGACCACCTTTCGAATCAAAGGGAGCAGGACCCTAGACATCAGAATGAACTAAGTCAAACGGATGCTGAGATACTGACTCACTAGTAGGATAAGGTAACTGAGTCTGTTTGCCAAGTCTACAACCGTTACAATGTAAGGAGACATCTCCAGATACAGACCCTAAGAGGCTCTGACGAACTAAAGAAGACAAGCGAGAGCCACAGATGTGACCAAGGCGATGATGCCACTGCTGGAAGGACACAGACGAAGAGGCAACAAGAGAATGGGAGCTGGCAGAAGTGGTGGCAGCGGAAGGAACACAAAGCCAGTCAACCTCCCAAAGGCCCTCTGACTCACGGTGCCGAGGGCCAGCTCCAACCAAAACCTTGGTGTGACGATCCTGAATGGAACAAGAGTCGGTATCAAGAATGACACGACAACCAGAACTAGTAAGTTGGGCAGCGGAAAAAAGATTCATGGTAAGACGAGGAACATGTGAAACACTCGGAACAGAAAAGGACGGAGTGGAAAGAATACCACGACTAGCAACAGGAAGAGATGTGCCATCGGCAGTAAGAACATTAATAGGCGAATCAAGAGGTCAAAGAGAAGACAATACAGAAGAATCAAAAGGCGTATGGAAGGAGGCTCCAGAATCCAAAACCCACAAAGATGTACCTGACTGTGTAGATGCCTGCGGTGGTGGAGAAGTGGCTGCAGTCACAGCAGCAGCTGAACCAGTCGATGAAGAGCCTGAGGAGGCCAAGAGATGTTTGAGCCTCACAATGTCCTGGTCAGTGAGTGACGGAGTCGAGGAAGATCCAGGAGTCCCACTGGAAGAGGAGCGCCGCTGGTCTCGCTTCTTCTCACGGCAATCAGACTCTGGGTGACCTGGCCGAGAGCAGTAGCCACAGAAGGCGTCACGGTGCAACCGACCCCTCTCAGTGTAAGCAGGTCGACTCACCCCCCCTGAAGGTGTGGGGAGGAGCGGTGGAGCGGTGAGCCGAGCAGACGACACAGGAGCACGAGCAGCCAACACAGACGGGACCACCAGCAATCCAGCAGAACGAAGGCGGGTCTCCTCAGCACGAAGCTCGGCAAGTACCTCCGAAATAGTGTTGGCTGTTGGGGGAATGGGCTTGTACAATTAAATTCCTTTTTTTTGAATGTTGGTAGGAGATCCACCAAATTCATTAATTAGGAAGGTAAGAATACAAAGGAGGCCCAAGCAGGCAAGGCACCAGTTAAGGACACTGATGAAAAAAAAGACATAAAATTACAATCAGCAATGGTCAAAAGGGATATTAGCACCGGCCAAGGATGTGTTTGGTTAGAGGGAGATATTAAGGTGGATATGTGCATCCCTGTCCAGCTGGATAAGGATAGCCAATTTTCTGTTTGGTTGTGTGGATAAAGTTAGCCCATATTTTGTTTGGTTAGAAGGATGAATCCGTTTGGTTGTGGGTGAGGCTAGCCCATTTTTCAATATGAGGCAATCAAATATGACAAGAACATTTGTAGAAAGAAGCAACCATACCCAAACAAACTCATTAGTAGTACAAGCTTAATGTTAACTTCAATACACATCATAGTTCAACATTTCCATATGTAAAACACAAGTGCATAGAGCACATAGTTCGACATTCCATATAGTACTAGATCAAATCTATATAGTTATACAACCCATGCATAGTTCAATATTTTGGTTGTAATCAAAATAACAAGTCCATACAACCCATAGCTCCATTGTTTTGGGTATCATCAAAAGCATAAAGTTAAACACCCATATAAAATCAGCATGCTTCAGCTTCAGGAAAGGTACTCTTCACATACCTAGAGACCCAAACCTTTCTTTGAACACCCCCCAGGACCTTGAATGTCGTTGCAACACGAGGATTGTCAACCAAATAGGCATAGTAATGACCAAGGGAATCCATATCAAAGCCAGAGAGTTCTTTCATCTCATCCCAAAGACCATCAATGGCAGGGTTGACGTCGCTAGCAAGTTTCTCAATGGCAACAGCAAGCCTTTCACTTGAAGCCATTATGGTTGCAACCATCCTATCTTCCACAGAAGGATTAGTTTTGGCTTTCTTCAACTTGGGAGCGGCTGACTCATCAAAAGTGTGTGATTGGGCAACCTCTTCATTCGAGGCAGCAGCTTTGTTGGTTTTCTGTTCTTCAAGATCAATCACCTCCATCGCTAAAGGGTCACTTGAGCCTTTTGCATATTGCCCCGTAGTCATGCCTGCTCCAACGATAACCATCATCTCCTCATAATGTTTAATAGGCTTGTTCAGGAAGGGTTCATCTTCTTTGTGGTCCTTTGTAAACAAAAGTAATCATTTCAGCAAGGAATGTGAGTATAAATAAATTCCGGCAAGTTATAATCCATGAAAGAACTTATTTCAGCAAGAATTGGGCTATAAAAGTACTCATTTCAGCAAGGAAATGGAGTATAAAAAAGTTCCAGCAAGTGATAGTGCATGAAAGAAATCATTACATCAAGTATTAGGAGATATGTAACCAATTTCAACAACTATTTTACATTAGAAAACTTATTTTAGCAAGTATTTTGGACAAATGGAACCAATTCCAGCAAGTACTAAAGGGCAGAAAATAGATACCTTAATATGGTTTGTGTAATGCTCATGATCAAGAACAATCATAAAGTTATCTTCATCCCAAAGTGCACCACCCAATGATTTGAGGTGCCCTATCTTTTTATACTTCCTTTTCCACGTCCTTGTGTGATTTGTGATGTGGGTTCCAATCAAGTCGGTGCGCTGAAAATGTTCATTCATAGCAGTGGCACAACCATTCCAGTGGACATTCTTGAAGGAGGTACCTGGTCTATGGCCACCAGTCACCAAACCACGTAGATGGGCTAGCATGTATGATGGCATGGTAGGTGTCCATGAGATTTGCCTAACAGCCATATCCTACAATTTCACCAAGCACATCAGCAAGTATTTGGAGAGAAAGAACCAAATCAGCAATCAATTTCAACATAAAGAATTAAATTGGGACATGTATTTGAAGAGAAAGAAGCAATTCTGTAAGATTTCAACATAAAGAATTAAATTTCAGCAAGTCCTTGCCTAAAATTAGCCGTGTATGCAAATAGTTTTGTCGGTCTTCCCACATTTGATCAGCAAATCCTTGCCTAGAATTAGCCATGTATGCATGTTCTTGTGCTTGTCCAGTTGATGATGAAGCATGAGTGATATTGGCCACCCATTCATCCTCGGGTATGATATATTCATCAATCCCATCATTTAAAACCCAGTTCTGAATAGTGCAAAGAGCCACAACAATGTCTACTTGAGTAGGATAAAGAAAGAATGGAGTGGCAACATCAATGATTTTGAATCTTCTCTTCAATGACCCAAATGCCCGTTCTATAGTTGTGCGAAGAGAAGAATGCCTAAGGTTGAACAGCTCCATCTCATTTTGCACAGGATTGTTTCCCCACTCATTTAAATGGTACCTCACGCCACGAAAAGGAGGCAATAAGCCTGGTTTGGCTCCATATCCGACATCAACTAGATAAAAAAATTCCTAAATACGAGGAGCATTTGGGTTGCTTAGGCTTCGAAGAGCACCTTTCTTTCGGTTTTGTCAACTATTTAGAGATTGCAATTTGCTAAAGGACACAATCCATATGTCCATTGGGCAGCAAGTAGCAATGTTTTTGCACACCGTTGGTCACAACGTTCAGAATAGGGTAACTGGTGGGAATATTGGTAGATCTGGTGAAGTTCTTAGCCGCTATTTCAAAAAAGTACTCCATGCAGTTGGTGAGCTTCGAGATGAACTTATTAGGAAGCCTCATTGGGGACCCAGAAGAAAATAGAAGGAAACCATCGGTGGCATCCATACTTTAAGGTATGACACCGAGTGACAACTACATCTTGTCTGTGTAGGCACAAATCTGTTTAGATCCTAAATTTTGGTATTCATTTCCACTTAATAGGATTGTATTGGAGCTATTGATGGTACACATGTACGTGCCTCTGTTACACCTGATATGGAGGCTGCCTTTTGTGGTAGAAAGAAATATACTACTCAAAATGTGATGGCGGCTGTTGATTTTGATCTTCGATTCGCATATGTGTTGGCCGGTTGGGAGGGAACAACGCATGATGTTGTAGTATTACGCGATGCTTTAGGACGTGAAAATGGTCGACGTGTCCCACAAGGTAATAGATTAACCATGTAGATACATGTTGTCAATGGGATATATATATATATATATATATATATATATATATATATATATATATATATAACCCAACTGCTCCTCGTATTTAGGAAAACTTTATCTAGTTGATGTCGGATATGGAGCCAAACCAGGCTTCTTGCCTCCTTTTCGTGGCGTGAGGTACCATTTAAATGAGTGGGGAAACAATCCTGTGCAAAATGAGATGGAGCTGCTCAACCTTAGGCATTCTTCTAATCGCACAACTGTAGAACAGGCATTTGGGTCATTGAAGAGAAGATTCAAAATCCTTGATGACGCCACTCCATTCTTTCTTTATCCTACTAAAGTAGACATTATTATGGCTCTTTGCATTATTCAGAATTGGGTTTTAAATGATGGGATTGATGAATATATCATACCCGAGGATGAATGGGTGGCCAATATCCTCATGCTTCATCATCAACTGGCCAAGCACAAGAACATGCATACATGGCTAATTTTAGGCAAGGACTTGCTGATCAAATGTGGGAAGACCGACAAAACTATTTGCATACATGGCTAATTTTAGGCAAGGAATTGCTGAAATTTAATTCTTTATGTTGAAATACTTACAGAATTGCTTGTTTCTCTTCAAATACATGTCCCAATTTAATTCTTCATGTTGAAATTGCTTGCTGATTTGGTTCTTTCTCTCCAAATACTTGCTGATATGCTTGGTGAAATTGTAGGATATGGCTGCTAGGCAAATCTCATGGACACCTACCATGTCATCATACGTGCTAGCCCATCTATGTGGTTTGGTGACTGGTGGCCATAGACCAGGTACCACCTTCAAGAATGTCCACTGGAATGGTTGTGCCACTGCTATGAATGAACATTTTCAGCGCACTGACTTGATTGGAACCCACATCACAAATCACACAAGGACGTGGAAAAGGAAGTATAAACAGATAGTGCACCTCAACTCATTGATTGGTGCACTTTGGGATGAAGATAACTTTATGATTGTTCTTGATCATGAGCATTACACAAACCATATTAAGGTATCTATTTTTCTGCCCTTTAGTACTTGCTGGAATTGGTTCCATTTGTCCAAAATACTTGCTGAAATGAGTTTTCTAATGTAAAATAGTTGTTTTAATTGGTTACATATCTCCTAATACTTGCTGTAATGATTTCTTTCATCCACTATCACTTGCTGGGACTTTTTTATACTCCATTTTCCTTGCTGGAATGAGTACTTTTATAGCCCAATTCTCGCTGAAATAAGTTCTTTTATGCATTACCACTTGCTGGACCTTATGTATACTCCATGTTAGTTGCTGAAATGAGCTTTTATAGCCAAATTCTTGCTGAAATGAGTTCTTTCATGTGTTATAACTTGCTGGAATTTATTTATACTCACATTCCTTGCTGAAACGATTACTTCTATTTAAAAAGGACCACAAAGAAGATGAACCCTTCCTGAACAAGCCTATTAAACATTATGAGGAGATGATGGTTATCGTTGGAGCAGGCATGACTACGGGGCAATATGCAAAAGGCTCAAGTGACCCTTTTGCGACGGAGGTGATTGATCTTGAAGAACAGAAAACCAACAAAGCTGCTACCTCGAATGAAGAGGTTGGCCAATCACACACTTGTGATGAGTCAGCCGCTCCCAAGTTGAAGAAAGCCAAAACTAATCCTTCTTTAGAATATAGGATGGTTGCAAGAATAATGGCATCAAGTGAAAGGCTTGCTGTTGCCATTGAGAAACTTGCTAGCGATGTCAACCCCGCGTTGATGGTTTTTGGGATGAGATGAAAGAACTCCCTGGCTTAGATGTGGATTCACTTGCTAGTTACTATGCCTATTTGGTTAACAATCCTCGTGTTACAACTACATTGAAGGTCCCGAGGGGTGTTCAAAGAAAGGTTTGGGTCTCTAGGTATGTGAAGAGTACCTTTCCTGAAGCCGAAGCATGCTGATTTTATATGGGTGTTTAACTTTATGCTTTTGATGACAACCAAAACAATGGAGCTATGGGTTTTATGGACTTGTTCTTTTGATTACAACCAAAATGTCAAACTATTCATGGGTTGTATAACTATATAGATTTGATCTAGTACTATATGGAATGTCGAACTATGTGCTCTATGCACTTGTGTTTTACATATGGAAATGTTGAACTATGATGTGTATTGAAGTTAACATTTAGCTTGTACTACTGATGAATTTGTTTGGGTATGATTGCTTCTTTCTACAAATGTTCTTGTATCATGTTTGATTACCTCATATTGAAAAATGGGCTAGCCTCACCCACCAACCAAACAGAAAAATGGCTATCCCCAACCATGATTCATCCTTCTGACCAAACAAAATATGGGCTAACTTTATCCACACAACCAAACAGAAAAATTGGCTATCCCTATCCAGCTGTATAGGGATGCCCATATCGACCTCAACATCTCCTTCTAACCAAACACATCCCAAACCGAGTATGTCCTAGGAACTGTAGCTGGTACGCCGACTTAGCGCTGTACATGCCATCGTGGGTGAAATACCATTTTAGTTGGTCTGGCTGGTCTGCCACCAGCACCACGGTATCCAGGAGGGCAGCAAGTTCAGTGAGCTCCAGTTGTAACACAAATGGGGAGGCCAGGAGCAAGGTCCTGAAGCCATTTTCCCCATGCAAGGCCTCTGTAAGTGCATCTGCTGCCACCCCTAGTTGATTTTGAAGTATTGACGATAAACTTGGTTGAGGAACTAATGTGTTTGTGATATTCACAAGAGAACACAGGTAGAAGCCCCTATTGATTCACTTTACCCATCGAAGATGACCCCTAAAAATGTATGAAGACATTGAAGACAATGGTGGAGGGCGAAGACATTCGTGTCGAAGATAATGACACGAGAAGACATTCGTTTGAAGACAATGGAGCGCGAAGACATGGTTCTTTCGTAGTTTCATTTTCTTCTTTCCCGAGTCGTACAAACCACTGAACTGTTAAGTGGGGTCGAGGTAAACAAAGTCAAAAAAACTGACGTGATGCTCAACCTAAAATCATATGTCTTCAAACGAAGACAACTCAGAGAAAATCTTATCCTGTGCTGGATGAGTCAGTTTTACTTGTAGCCCAAGTCAAGCTGCCTCGTGCGTTTGAAATCCGACCATTGGACACGCGTTGGTTGTCCATTGATCCAGGGTCATTTCGGACATATCTTGTCGGGTTGTCTCCTGGCTCTAAATAGCCCACCCCCTCCATCATAATTTGGTGGCTGCTCTGAGTTAGTGTATGACTTTTGTCATTTGAGAGCAACCCACCTCCGAAGCCTTTGAGAGAGAATCCTTGCGAAGACAAACCCAAAACACCCAAAGCCCAAAGTGTGTTAAGCATCACTAAAGCCTTTCTGTTCCGTGTGAACCAAAAACTTATTACAATTGAAGACTATGATATTCCAATCGGTTAGGCGTCGTGTTATGAGCATCCAAGAGTCATTGTGGATTGCCGGTGAACGAAGTCTGTGAAGGTTTGAAAGTCTACCTTGAAAACTTAACTGAGTGATTGGGCGAGATCTGCCGGCCTTAGCTCAAGGGGAATAAGGTAAAGACGTGGTCTTATGAGTTCAATTTCAGCCTCCCTAACAAGACGTACAGTTGTCACAACAACTGGAACTGGTCTACCAAATCCTCATCTTTATCGAGCAACTGGTTCTATCACTTCACTCCTTTACTTACAGTTTAGTTTCGTGAAGTCTTTGCTTGCCTGTTCTGTTCGAAGAGATTGTGTGAAGACATCCGCTCTGATTGCATATTTGTCTTCACACTATCTTCCAATTATGATCTGTTCTACCTAGCTGCTACTTGTCCTCGTGCATCACCTATAGTGTACCTTGATACTCTTACATGGCTAGTGTAGTTTATCTTCCGCTGTATCCTGTTTAGTTAGTATTTTACCTGCCTATCTTTGAAGACATTGCCTGTCTCAAAGACTTCCATAAAAATCGCCTATTCACCCCCTCTAGTCGATAACTACCACTTTCAATTGGTGTCACATCAAGGTGCTTCCTTGTTTTGTGTGATTCAATTCAACCACCTGGAGTTTTAGCTATGTTGGCTGCAGGGATAATCAAGGTCTCCGCTGTGTGCCCCTTCTTCGATGACACTTATTACCCATATACTGAAACAATAAGATGCACATGCATCTTGAAGCCATTGACAATGACCTTCGGTATGTCGTCAGGACTGGCGTTCCCAAATTCTGTGAAGGTGTCACCGATGCTAATGTGAAGAGGTTCGCACAATTGGACTCGACTGCCAAGAATATCATCTGTGGTCATCTGACCAAAGGACAGTATGGTCATGTGAGTGCTCTGGAGTCTGCTAGTCTGGGACTGACTGTCCAAGGTCAACAAAGGCGTCTCAACTCAGAAAGACTCAAGAATCGATGTTCTTCGCAATCTCTTCAACCGCTTCAAGAGGCTTGACAATGAGAATGTTCAGATCACCTTCCATCGTCTTACTGATATCACCAACGAACTTCATGCACTTGGCGCCACTGAAATCAGCAAGCATGAAATCGTGAAGAAGTTATTGAGATCACTTGATATCTCATTTGACACCCTATCATTCTAGATCCTTCTGATATACTTGAGAGGCTCAATACTCATGAGTTCTAGCTATATGAGAAGAGAGATATCTATGGTCCAAACTATGGGTGATCTCGCGCTTTGAAGGCAAAGACTGTATCTTCATCTGAAGACTCTGATGCAGTTCAAGCGGACCTAAAGACTTTGGCAAAGAACTTGCAATACTTGTGAGGAAATTCCAAAAGTTCTCCAAGAAAAACCGCTTCGGTAAGTCTTCAAAATTTAGCTCGAAGAATGCTGAGACTTTCACTCGTGACTACAAAAAGAGAACCTGCCACAAATGCAAGAATCCATGCCATTACACATCTGAATGTCCTCAATGGGAAAAGGAAGCCAAGAAAAAGAAGAAGAGAAAGGAATATGACTTTGAAGATAATAAGTCGAAGAAATACTCAAAGTCTTCATCTGACAAGAAGAGTTCATCTGGAAAAGCTTGTGCATTCATCGGCAAGGAAATGGGTTCAGAGGAGGGGTCCGCTTCTGAGGAGGCAGAGGTGGAGTCCGAGGAGAAATCTGATTCAGGCGTGGCTAGTCTGGCTCTAGCTTCAGCATCACCAAGTCCATCTTCAGCACCGAAGACAATGGCCACCAATAACCCACAAGTAAAGGGGATCATTTGTAGACTTTTTTCGATAAATAAGATCATCGAACCCAACAAGGAGCTAAAGGTAGAACAAATATTCCCTCAAGTTCTATCGATCACCGATACAACTCTACGCACACTTGACGTTTGCTTTACCTAAAACAAGTATGAAAATATTTTGCAAGAATAAAACTATGAGTACTTTGAGAGAATAAAACTACGAATAAATTGGAAGGTAATAAAAGTAGACAGCTTTTGTCAACAAGAAAGTCATTTGTCCATAGGCAATCGATAACTAGACCGGTAATCATTCTTGCAATTTTACATGAGGGAGGGGCATGAGCTAACATACTTTCTCTACTTGGATCATATGCACTTATGATTGGACCCCTAGCAAGAATCCATAACTACTAAAGATCATTAAGGTCGTGAAACCCAACCATAGCATTAAGTATCAAGTCCTCTTTACTCCCACACGCCATAACCCACTTATCCGCGTTTAGGCTGCTGTCACCCCCGCAACACCGACAATAAGCAAACCATGAAATATTACAACACCCTACATCGGGGGCCCCTCCATTTGCGCGACACAGAGGGCACCGTAGGATAGCACCATAAATAAAATATACAATCATACCAACCAAGATCACGATTAACCCATAGGACAAAATGGATCTACTCAAACATCATAAGATAACCATAGATCATTGGGAAATAATATATGGAGTTGAGCACCATCTTTAAGTAGAGATTACAGCGGGGAGAAGAGGTGTTGCACTACTGCATAGAGGGGGAGAAAGTTGGTGTTGACGGTAGAAAGATTGTGGAGGCCAGCGCCACCGAGAGAGAGAGAGAGGGAGAGAGCCCCCTCCTTATTCTTCTTCCTTGGCCTCCCCCTAGATGGGAGGAGAGTCCGCCCTCTGGTCCATGGCCTCCATGGCGGCGGAGGGGCAGGAGCTCCTCCGAGATTGGATCTATCCCCCTGTCCCATCTGTTTCGCGTTCCTGTTTTCTGGCCCTTCACCGTTTCTTAAATTCCCGGAGATCCGTAACTCCGATTGCACTGAAATTTTTACATGATTTTTTTCCATGAATTATCTTTTTTGCGCTAGAAGAAGGGCCCCAACCGCCTTACAGGGAGGGCACAAGACACCTGGGCACGCCAGGGGGTGCACGGCGTGCCCTGGTGGGTTGTGGAGGCCGTGGGCCTCCGTTAGCATTGATTCCACCTCCCAAAAATCACATATATTCCAAAATAATTCTTTGGAAATTTTTATCGCATTTGGACATCGCTTGATATGGATTTTCTACGAAATAAAAAACATGCAAAAAACAGGAACTAGCACTGGGCACTGGATCAATAGGTTAGTCCAATAAATCATATAAAATGTTGCCAAAAGTATGTAAAAGTTGTATAATATTGGCATCAAACAATAAAAAATTATAGATATGATGGAGACATATCAGCCATGTTACCGAAGTTGAAGCCAATGATGACAACGACTTTGCTCCTACCTACTGCTTCATGGCAAGAGGCGCAAAGGTAAATTCGTGCGGTGCCTACTTTCAGACCTCTAGTGTGATGGGGAACGAAGCATGAAAATCAAAAAATTCCTACAAACACTCAAAATCTAATCTAGGAGATGTATAACAATGAGAGGGGAGTGGTGTCTACATACCCTTATAGATCGAAAGCATTAACGATCTAGAGATCGTGGTTGGCGTAGTCGTACTTGCGTCGCGATCCAATCCAATCCAAGTACCGCACGTGGAGCACCTCCGAGTTTGGCACACGTACGGCTCGACGACGTCCTCTCCTTCTTGATCCACAAAGTGAGGGAGAGGAGGTAGGTGAGATCTGATCCAACACGATGGCATGGTGGTGGTGGTGGTAGCGGAACTCCGGCAGGGCTTCGCCAAGCGCGTACTAGTGAAATGTGGGATGAGTTGGGAGAGGTAACAGGCAAGGGCCCAAGGGGGGATGACCCCAACGCCTCCCCACCTTTATATAGGTGTGGAGGGGGTTGGTGGCTTGCTGCCCTAGGGTCGTTGGTCAAAGGGGGAGGAAGGAAACCCCTCCTTTCCTTCCCCACAGATCGCTATCCCCTTTTTTAGGGATCATGATCTTATCCCTTTGGGATATGATACTATTCCTTTTAAGGGAGGATCTTGGTGCGCCTAGACCAGGGTTGTGGGGACTTTCCCCACTACCCATGTTTATGTGGGTCCCACAAAGTAGGTGGTCCCCACTCCAGAACCTTCTAGAACCTTCCCGGTACAATACCGAAAAAACACAAACTTTTTCCGAAACCCTGATAACAACTTTCCATATATTAATCTTTACAGAGCTCCTCGTGATGTCCCAGATCCCATCCAGGACTCCAAACAACCTTCTTACTTTCCACTATACGTTAACTGTGCAACCCTACGGGTTCGAGAATCATGCAGACATGACTGAGACTCCTCTCTGGTCAATAACCAATAGCAGGACCTGGAGGCCCATATTGATTCCTACATATTCAACGAAGATCTTTATCAGTTGAACCACGATGTCAAGAATTCAGTCAATCCCGTATACAATTCTCTTTGTGCAGTGATATGTTACTTGCCCGAGATTCGACCGTCGGTATCTCCATACCTAGTTCAATCTCGTTACTGGAAAGTCTCTTTACTCATTCTGTAATACAAGATCCCGTGACTAAAATCATTAGACACATGAATCTTCTTATTATGTTGTATTACTGAGAGGGCCCAGAGATATCTCTCCATCACACGGAGTGACAAATCCCAGTCTCGATCCACACAAGCCAACAAACACCTTCGGAGATACCCGTAGAGCACTTTATGATCACCCAGATATGAAGTGACGTTTGATAGCACACAAGGCATTCCTCCAGTATCCGGGAGTAGCATGATCTCATGGTCGAAGGAATAGATACTTGACATGAAGAAAGCTATAGCAAATAACTAAACGATCTGATGCTAAGCTTACAGTTGGGTCTGTCCATCACATCATTCTCCTAATGATGTGATCCCGTTATCAAATGACAACTCATGTCCATGGTTAGGAAACCTTAACCATATTTGATCAATGACCTAGTCAAGTAGAGGCTTACTAGGAACACGGTGTTGTCTATGTATTCACACATGTATTAAAGTTTCTGGTCAATACAATTCTAGCATGAATAATAAACATTTATCATGAACGAGAAATATGATAATAACCAATTTATTATTGCCTCTAGGGCATATTTCCAACATAGTGAAGATGACTCTGAATGTGAACTCAAATCCAGCTATACGACACTTGCTAAAATTGCAACTAAACAACTGACTACTATGGAAAAGATTCAAGATTTGTTAGACAAAAGCGATGACCTGTTGGATGAGAAATGAATCGAACTCAGTCCTTAATCAAAGACATAAAAAATCTTCGAGTTAACTATGAGGAACTTCAAAGTCGTCAGGAAACCCTCTTAGCTGATCATGAGAAGCTTTCCTACGATTATCTTCAAGGGAAGCAAGATCTAGAAAAACTGAGAGCGTCTCATGATGATCTTCGAACAGAAAACGATTCACTACTCGCTCAACAGATCAGTATCGCACATGAAGAATTTGTGCCACCTTGCTTAAAATGTCTAGAGCGTGATAATGCTACTTCCTCTACTGAATGTTCAAATGCTTCTGAGATAGCAATATCTTTAACTGTCGATGTGGAAACTAACCCCTCTTTTGAGGAAACCACTACTATTGTTGATGATAATGCTAGGTTGAAGACATTGCTTGAAACATGCATGTACAAAAGCCTCAAAGGGCATCAGACTCTATGTGATGTCCTCAAGAAGCAGATTTCGATCTGAAACCCTAGGAAAGAGGGTGTTGGGTTCAAAAGGAAAATTAATGTTGATGGATCTTACTAGAAGCCTGAGTAGTACACCAAAACCACCTGGGTTGCTGCAAAGGGCCCCTCAGTGGATCCATCCACATTATCTGGCTTTAACTGTGCTAACCCTATCATCATTGATGAGTCATTTGACTCCAACTATAAACTATTCAAAACTCAGAGTGGTGAAGTGTTTGCCAGGTTTTTTAGAACTAACTATAGGAATGGGTCCGCTATGAAGAAGATCTGGGTACCTAAAAGTCGTCTTGAGGAGCTTCCCGTGAATATCATCATGACACCACTAGGGAAGACGACAAACCTCAGACCAAAGGCTTCATATGGCCCAAAATCTTCATACACACAAAGGACCTCACATCACTACAAAAAAAAGACACATCCGTGACATTTTGCCTCGAACAAGAACTTTTTCTGTCATGGTTATGAAACTTTTATGACGATAATTGTGACAAAAACACGTATCATCATAGACGTGGTGGGCTCCTACTTCTGTGACAAAAAATCATGACAAAAAATGGGCTTTTCATCCTGGGCATGCCGGGGACGCACCTGCATGACATTCTTTGGGCCGCCCATGACGGAAAAAATCGTGGTAGAAGCGAGGGCGAGGAAAATTTTGGGGAGTTCCTGGTTACCGTGGGTGGTCAGGGCCGAGCGGATGCACGGAGGTTTGCGCGTTTCTCTTGTATAGGTACGAGCATGCATGTGTGTGAGGCGTTGGGCTCTAACTGAACCCAAGCGAGGCGTTTGCTTACTAAACCCGAGCGATTGCACTAGCTACGTTACTGAACCTGAGCGATCGAACCCTTGGCTATTAACTGAACCCGAGCGATTCCTTCGTTGTTGGCCGAACCCGAGCGATTCCTTCACTACTGCTGCTAACTGAAGCTGATCAAACCTGCCTCTTGATGAACAATGACCGTTGCTGGGGTTGGATGAACAGGACCCCATGGTAGTAGGTCGTTGCCGCTGGATGAACAAAACCCCGAGGAGGCTGCCACACACCCGAGCCGGTTGGGGGTGGATGAACAGGACCCCGTGGAGGGCTGGTTGAATAGTAGCCGGTGGAGGCTAGATGAACAGTAGCCCGTGGATGAACAGTAGCTGATGGAGGTAGGAGGAAGACGCGATGGATGCACAGTAGCAGGTAGAGGCTGGGGGAAGTGGACAGTGGATGAACAGTAGCCCGTGGAGGCTGGAGCGAGGTAGTAGACGGTGGATGAACAATAGCCCCTGGAGGCCTAGAGTCCCGTTTTGCGGTACGCTACACCTTTCCTGATGAACAGGACCCCATTTCGACTGTAGGCGCTCCAACCGAAGTCTGTTTCCTCTGTTTTGTGGTACGCCACACCCCTCCTGATCAACAAGACTCCATTTTGACCGTAGGCACAACAGAAGTCTGTTTCCTCTGTTTTGCTGCCAGACCCTTCCTAATGAACATGACCCTGTTTCGACCATATGTGATCGAACAGAAGGCCGTTTCCTCCGTTCTACGGTACGCCAGACCTCATTTCGGCTGTTCTGTCCAAGCTGGTTGTCTCATGATGAATAAGACATATTCCAACCTAGTCGGTTGCCTCCCGATGAACAGGGCGCTGTTTCCTCCGTTCTGACCCAGCCGGTTGGCTGCCAATGAACAGGACGTCATTGCTGTACGCGTTCGAGACCCCGCGCGTATGTACATACGTAGCCATATTTACTCTCTTGCAGCATGGATGTATGTCCATACTTTAAGGTATGACACCGAGTGATAACTACATTTTGTCAGTGTAGGCACAAATCTGTTTAGATCCTAAATTTTGGTTTTCATTTCCACTTAATAGGATTGTATTGGAGCTATTGATGGTACACATGTACGTGCCTCTGTTACACCTGATATGGAGGATGCCTTTCGTGGTAGAAAGAAATATACTACTCAAAATGTGATGGCGGCTGTTGATTTTGATCTTCGATTCGCATATGTGTTGGCCGGTTGGGAGGGAACAACGCATGATGTTGTAGTATTACGCGATGCTTTAGGACGTGAAAATGGTCTACGTGTCCCACAAGGTAATAGATTAACCATGTAGATACATGTTGTCAATGGGATTTATATATATATATATATACATATATATATATATAGCGTGACATGCTACGTCGGTGACTGTACTACGACACGTGTCTCTCCTTACTCGGCCACGGTTCATCGCTGTAGAGAGACCAATCGACCGCTATGTACGTACACGTTCGCGAATAGGATAACGCTACGACGCTTCAACATGGTGGGTCCCAGCTGTCAGGGGGTAAGGAGGCCCTTCCTTCCATGCAAAGATGTAGCTAGTGGATCCCAGCTGTTAGGGGAAACATTTTTTCGTGAAATATAGAGACCCTTCCGGTGGGTCCCCGCTGTTAGGTACGGTGGAGGAATCATTATTTTGCGCTTAATAAGGAGGCACTTCCTTGCGTGCGGCCATGGACCCAGCTGACAGCCTCCACATACAGTCCTCTTCCAATTGACGACGGTGAGGCCTAGGAAGGGAATGACATGGAGCCGGGGAAGACTTGACAATTTTTCCCACACGGAGGGGAGTGCAAGGGTTTACTGGTTCGTCTGCCGTCGCTGCAGAATAACATGAGGTATGGGTAAGTAGAGGGATGGCCAGGCCAGCGATGGGACTAGGGCGGGGCGGTGAGGCCTGCGCGGCAGCACTGCCGCCCACATGAGACAGGAGCAAGATCAGAGGTTGAAGAAGAAGCATGACTGTTGGATTAACATTCAACTGTCTAGCTGCTAGAATCATTTGTTGACTAAGTTGACAAAGCCCTACGTACGCGTCAGCTTAGTAGGCCCACAAGTCAGCCACCAAATCTGCCGGGTCCCAACTGTCATTGGGAGGAATAGTTTTTTCGCATAACAAGGAGGCACTTCCTTCCATGCAAAGATATAGCCGATGGGTCCCAGCTATCAGTAGGAGCAATCATTTTTTCGCATAAAAAGGAGGCACTTGCTTGTGTGGGCCCCTACTGCCATCCTCTCCACTTACATCCCTCTTCATATGGCTGTTGTTTGTTGACCATGTTGACCATTCCGCGCCAAGAGCACCAACACGGTGGATGATGGCGAGGCCTAGGAAGGGAATGGCTTGGAGCTGGCGAAGCCACAGCAGTGGATGCCCACACTGAGGGGAGTATGAGGGCTGGTTCGTCGACTATGGGGTGCGGCTGACATCGCCGGAAAATAACAGGGGGTGTGGGTGAGTAGAGGGAAGGCTTGGCCAACGGTGGGATTCGGGTGGGGCCACTGGTACGCGTCGGTGCTATACAAACAGATTTTAACCCCTTTCCGCGACGACATTTGGAACCATCGCCAAGTGAGTGTGGGCGATAGGGGGGTCCTTCCCACACGACCTAGAAATCGTTGGGGATAGGCCCTCCTGGGACACCAAATGAGCTTATGTGCGATCGGGTGAGGCATCGAAACCCAATCATTTCCGTAGGTATGTACATCCCACACGGTGAATCCCAGAAAAAAATTTCCATAGGTATGTATATCACACACAGTCAATCCAAGAAATACGTTTCCGTTCTTATGTACATCCCACACAGTCAATCTAGGGAAAACGTCGTATGTACATCCCACATAGTTTTATGTATACGCTCATGTGTGAAAGGTGTAACTATCACACACACTCTGCCATGGTTAACTGTTTGCTTTTATGAACTATATCACACACGATTTGATGTAGAAAACTGTGTGGCATTGGGCTACCCATCACAAGCGCTTTTACTGTCAGAACCGTTTGCAAAGTTCCATGACCGTCTGTTCTCTTTTTACATCGCACACGCTGTTTTTTTCCTAACCGTGTGCACATTATTTTATTAGCTCCTGTATATTTTTATTTTTTGCCTGTAATTTATTATTCAAATTGGAAATTTTGAAATATGAAACATGCAATTCAAATTCTCAGCACAATGGTTCAACAACGAATCCATAAATAAAATTGCCAGTACAATATGTTCAGTAATCAGGATTAGACAACAATTAACTATGATGAACCACAATATTTAAAGGCGGTAAAGGTGAAGAGACAAGTGTAAATCATTTTGACTGCCAACAATGTTGAGGAAGCGGAATGCCCATAATGTGCCTTCCTGCATGCCATAGGCACGAACCACTTTTGTCCAACCCCTTGTGACGATCACCCGCCCATCCTTCACCGCCTCCAGGAAGACTTCTAGAGCATTATCATGGTAGCATGAATTATATACTTTAAACTTACTTGCCTCCACTTCGGTCATGTAGTTTGCAAGGTAATCATCAGTAAATAGCTTCGGAAACAACTGAAAAGAAAAATATATCAGATACTGAGGTCTAATAGAGTAACTTGTTGTGGGCAGGGGGAAAAGGCAACACATTACTTACCATCCTAAAGTTCACTGTTGTCTTGGACAAAGTGTAAATAAAGAGCTTAATTCCAATCACCCGTTTCTTTCGCCTAACAATCTTTCTTGGTTTCCTCACTTGACACTTGTTCATGAATTTCTCATTGTCCCATATGCAAAAGGGATCGAAGCATGGATCAGTACCGCTCATATATATACCTACAAGCAACCAGTAAATGTTAAAAGCTAAACTGAGATTACACAAATGATGTAAAATACAACTACCTATGTTCCTAAGTACAAGTTTTTTTTGAGATTTTAGTATGAACTACATACAAGTGTATATAGAATTATAGATATAGTTTAGATTAGAATTTGGATTCACTTATTTTGCTCCTTATGTAGTCTATATTGGAATCTCTAAAAATACTTATAGTTAGGAATAGATGGTGTACAAGACATGGGATGCAGCTAACCTCAAGGGCAAACAACAACATCGCCCATTGTAGCCCTGTGTAAGTACATGGAAAGCCAATGTTAACTACAACAGGGTTAACATCCACCAAAAATAGCAAATGGTAATAAAACGGCAGCATCTGTAGTGATATCTTCATTGCGAAAGAGTAGCACGGTAGCAAAGGGATGGATTAAAAAAATGGATACAACTGTTAATTGCAACAGGCTTAACAACATCCTAATTCATGTTTTGTAAGTTTGTAGCCATTGAAATACAACTCTTTAAAAATGGATACAACTGTTAATTGCAACAAGCTTAATGGCCATTGAAACTGGTACTGATAAAAATGCAATTGGCAGAACATCACAGGGCAAGTGCTGCCAGAGCAGATAATGGCCCAGTTGTCCATAAAAAGGCAGGGAAAATAGCTAAAACGTGTTAGGCATGTTTACTACAACATGCTTAATACATCGACCGTACAAAACATAGCCATTAATTGCAACTGGTATTGGTAAGATTGAACTGGTGAGTACATACTTGGTAAGTCCTGAGAGGTGGTTGCTGGGGCACTTCATCTTGGCCAGAGCCCGCCCAAAGTCAGCGGTGGCGGAGGCGAGCTATTCCTATGGGTCGAAGCGTGGATCAGTGCCACTGACATGTGTACCTACAAGCAACCAGTAAATGGTGGAAGTTAAACCACAATTGCACAAATGATGTGAAATACTGTAAGACATGGGATGCAGCTAACCTCGACGGCAAACAACAGTATCGACCGTTATGACCCTGCATAAGTACATGCACAAGCATGTTAAGTACAACATGGTTAGCATCCACCAAAAATAGCAAATGGGCAGCATCTCTAGTATATCTTCATTCCAGAGAGTAGCATGGTAGCAAATGGACAGATTAAAAAATGGATACAACTATTAAATGCAGCAGGCTTAACAACATCCTAAGTCATGTTTTATAAGTTTGTAGCCATTGAAATACAACTGTTTAAAATGGATTCAACTGTTAATTGTAACAGGCTTAATAGACATTGAAACCGGTACTGATAAAAATGCAATTGGCATAATTAAACATCACAAGGCAGGTGCTGCCAGAGTAGAGAATGGCCCAGATGTCTATTAAAAGGTAGGGAAAGTAGCAAAAACATGTTAGGCATGTTTACTAGAACATGCTTAATACGTCGACCGTACAAGACATAGCCATTAATTGCAACTGGTATTGGTAAGATTGAACTGGTGAGTACATACTTGGTAAGTCCTGAGAGGTAGTTGGTGGGGCACTTCATCTTGGCTAGAGCCCGCCCAAAGTCAGCGACGGCGGAGGCGAGCTATTCCTCCGGGTCAAAGCATGGATCAGTGGAACTGACATGTATACCTACATGCAACCAATAAATGGTAGAAGTTAAACTGTAATTGCATAAATGATGTGAAATACTGTAAGACATGGGATGCAGCTAACCTCGACGGCAAACAACAACATTGGCCGTTATGACCCTGCGTAAGTACATGGACAGTCATGTTAAGTACAACAGGGTTAACATCCACTAAAAATAGCAAATGGGCAACATCTCTAGTGATATCTTGAGTCATGTATTGTAAGTTTGTTGCTGGTATTGGTGAAATTGAGCAGCACATGGTAATATGTGAACATCACACAGTGTGCAGTACTGAAATAAACAAGGCACGCACATGCTTAATACATCAACCGTACAAATCATAGCTATTGCAAGTGGTATTGGTAAGATTTAGCTGGTCAAATCTTACATGTTAAGTCCTGGGGGGGTAGTCGCTGGGGCACTTCATCTGGGCCAGATCCTGCACCATGTCAGCGGTGGAGGCGGAGGCGAGGTGTTCCTCTGGGTCAACACGCACAGTGGCCATCGCGCCATGGACCGCCATCAGCTCCTGGCGGTGGGGATTTGGAGGCATGAGGATGTTTCACAAGCGCCATTTAAGCAATTAGGCCGGGGCCGTGATAGAGATTGGTGGGTTACCTGACTGGATCCGAGCAGAACGTAGATGTGGTTGAACCTGTGGTTGCAATGGCGGCGGTTTGAGATA
>NC_041391.1:251405068-251437474 GCF_002162155.2 Triticum dicoccoides
GGGGGGGTACTGAGGGTGGGGATGTGGTTGTAGGAATAAATTCTGAAATCGCGCGCCTGATGAAAATTTCGCTGCGAAACTTGAAACTTGGGCGGAGGAAACACACAACATAGACGAAGCGCGTAAAATACTCGTGTGCAAGAAAAAAGAAAGTTGGCAGATCCCATCTCCAAAAAAATGTACACGTGTAGTTGATTTTTTTGGTCAATGGTACGCCTGGTTTATTAGGATACATCGCACAAGTAACGGACTTATGGATCATTAACGCAAAAAACACAGACAGGTATGGCATAGAAACTGTGTATTTTGTGATCTTCTAATGATTAACGCAAAAAAACGCACACATGCACACATGCTAATCAACGCTCAAAGCCCTCAAAGGATGCTCTTACTGACATTGTACGTTAATACTACAAAGTTAATGTACTACTGGTAATTTGCTCTAATACTACAAACTTGAACTACTTCTCACACGCTGCCATCGGGGCATGCTGGCCAGACGCCGGCGTTCTCCTTCCTAGCCATGTAGGTGGTAGCCCACCATGCTTCGATCTCCGCCAAGCTCTCCTCACTACGGCGTGCGACCTCTTTTTTCTTCCGGCGGCGGGACTCTCTTTTCTTGATTGCTTTCTGCCTTTTCTGCTCCTTATGTGCGGCTTTGGTCGCCTCTAGATCCACCACCCATTCGGCCATTGCAGCCTCAAAGTCCTCCCATGTAACTGTCTGGCCACCGGTGGCGATGAACTTGGCGTGGCGAGATGCCATCGCTTCCTTACCATGTGTGCGGTTGCGGGCGGCGAGGAACGTGGCGCAGCGGGGTGCCGTCGCTTCCTTACCAGTTACTGTGCACCGCGGTGCCATGGACGACGCCTGGAGAGAGCTCCGGGACGGAGGGGCTGGGCAGCCGTATAGTGCGGTGGTATTCAAGAGTTCAACGACAAACGACAAAAGAAATTTGGCTCCCCTTACAATTTTGCTCGTTCATTGTCGCACACGGTTCATCTCCGTCGCTTCCGGAAACTGTGTGCGGCTGAGCCTATTGTGTGTTGCGTTATGATTGGCCAGAACCCCAACCACGCGGATCGCACGTGTGCACCACCGGATGCGCCGTGATCGAATGACAATCCACGTCCCTCACATCACACCCATGCACCTGTAGCTGGATTGGATTTATATGCGCAAAATGCCTAGAAAATGCACATAATCCCCTAAATATGGTAAATGAGCCCAGAAAAATGCCAAATTTGAACACGGTGATTTGCAGTGTGTATGTTCGTTGTAGAAAAAAACTCCGGGGAAAAGAATGGAGAAAATTTGGATTCCCCTTCAATCTTGGTGATTTCTCTCTCGAAAGAATGGAACTTCCTCGGTGATGGTTCGATATATGAAGGGCGTGCATGACGACATAAGCCAAACCTTCTCAAATTTTTACCAGGGCATGGTGAGGTCATACCATGGCACACCATCCCAGGCGTCATGTTTTTAAAGCATTTATTTCATTTTTGTATAGTTGAAAACCCAATAAACAAAAGTTTATGGTTGACTATTGCCACACATTTCATCGAAATATCTGTCCCTTCCTTGTAAAAGGCATGAGAATTTACTAAATGGCACAAGCATGGTTTCCAGGTCGTTCTTGTGCACCATTTCATGCACCAATTGTTTGAACTTGAATTATGTGCATTAATGCCTAGGAAATGCACATAATCCCCTAAATATGGCAAATGAACCCGAAAAAGTGCCAAATTTGAACACGGTGATTTGCAGGTTGTATGTTCATCATAGAAAAAACTCGTGGACAAAGGACAAAGGAAATTTGGATCCCCCTTCAATCTTGGTGATTTCCCCCCTCGAAACCATGAAACTTCCTCGGTGATGGTTCGATTTATGAAAGGCGTGCATCACGACATAAGGAAAACATTCTCCAATTTTTACCAGGGCATGGTTAGGCCATACCATGGCACCACACGAGGCGCCATGTTTTCCAACCATGTGTTTCATTTTTTGTATAGTTGTTAACCCGGTAAACGACGCATTTATGGTTGACTATTGCCACACATTTCCTTGAAATATTTGCCCATTCCTTGTAAAAGGCATGAGAATGTACTAAATAACACGAGCATGGTTTTCCAGACCGTTCTTGTGCACCTTTTCATGCACCGATTGTTCGAATTTGAATTATGTCCATTAATGCCTAGAAAATGCACATGATCCCATAAATATGGTAAATTAGCCCGAAACAAATGTCAAATTTGAACATGTTGCATTTGAGGCGGTATGTTGGTCTTTGAAAAAAAACCGAATGACAAACTAGGATGAAAATTTGGATTCCCCTTCAATCTTGGGGATTTCCCTCTCGAAAGCATGGAACTTCCTCGGTGATGGTTTGATTTATGAAGGGCGTGCATGATGACATAAGCCAAACCTTCTCAAATTTTACCAGGGCATGGTGAGGTCATACCATGGCACCATGCCAAGCATCATGTTTTTCAAGCATTTATTTCATTTTTCCTATAGTTGAAAACCAAACAAACAAACATTTGTGGTTGACTATTGCCACACATTTCATCGAAATATCTGTCCATTCCTTGTAAAAGGCATGAGAATTTACTAAATGGCTTGAGCATGGTTTTCCAGGCCGTTCTTGTGCACCTTTTCATGCACCGATTGTTTGAACTTGAATTATGTGCATTACTGCCTAGGAAATGCACATAATCCCCTAAATATGGCAAATGAACCCGGAAAAGTGCCAAATTTGAACACGATGATTTGTAGGTTGTATGTTCATCATAGAAAAAAACTCGTGGACAAAGGACATAGGAAATTTGGACCCCCTTCAATCTTGGTGATTTCCCCCTCGAAACCATAAAACTTCCTCGGTGATGGTTCGATTTATGAAAGGCGTGCATGACGACATTTTTACCAGGGCACGGTGAGGCCATACCATGGCACCACACCAGGCGTCATGTTTTCCAAGCATGTATTTCATTTTTGTATAGTTGTTAACTGATAACCCACAAGTATAGGGGATAGTTATAGCCTCTTTCGATAAGTAAGAGTGTCGAACCCAATGAGGAGCTAAAGGTAGAACAAATATTCTCTCCAGTCCTATCTGCCACTAATACGACTCTACGCATGCTTAGTGTTAGCTTTACCTAGAACAAGTATGAAACTAGAAGTACTTTGTAGGTGTGATAGGATAGGTTTGCAAGATAATAAAGAGCACATAAATAAAAAGTAGGGGATGTTTAAATAAAGAAGCAATAAAGTAAATATAGCGAGTGTGGAAAAGTGGTGGTAGGAGTTGTGAAATTGTCCCTAAGCAATTGACTACTTTACTAGACCGACATCAAGTTTTATGTGGGAGAGGCATAAGCTAATATACTTTCTCTTCTTGGATCATATACACTTATGATTGGAACTCTAGCAAGCATCCGCAACTACTAAAGATCATTAAGGTAAAACCCAACCATAGCATTAAAGCATCAAGTCCCCTTTATCCCATACGCCACAACCCCCTTACTCGGGTTTATGCTTCTGTCACTCAAGCAACCCACTATAAGAGAATCATGAACATATTGCAACACCCTACAGCGGGAATCCCTCACTCTTGCGCGGCACAAAGGGCACAATAGGACAGCAACATAGCCACAAGCAAATTAAACCAATCATAGCAATTCATCAATCACCGATAGGACAACGAAAATCTACTCAAACATCATAGGATGGCAACAAATCATTGGATAATAATTTGAAGCATAAAGCACCATCTTCGAGTAGAGGGTACAACGGGTTGCGGGAGAGTGGACCACTGAATATAAATGGGGGAAGGTGATGGAGATGTTGGTGAAGATGGCGTAGGTGTTGGTGTAGATCGCGGTGATGATGATGGCACCCGGCGGCGTTTCGGTGCCACTGGAAGCAAGGGGGAGAGAGCCCCCCTTCTTCTTCTTCTTCCTTGACCTTCTCCCTAGATGGGAGAAGGGTTTCCCCTCTGGTCCTTGGCTCCCATGGTGTGGGAGGGGCGAGAGCCCTTCCGAGATTTGATCCATCTCTCTGTCTCTCTCTATTTATGCGTTCTGGGATTCTGCCGTGGCACCGTTTCTTTTATATCCGGAGATCCATAACTCCGATTGGATTGAAACCTTCGCCCAGATATTTTCCCAAAAATAGCTTTCTTGCGGCAAAAGAAGAGCGTCAACCGCCTTACGGGGGGCCCATGAGGGTCAGGGGCGCGCCTAGTATGGGCAGGCGCGTCCCCCTGCCTCGTGGCCACCTCGGGCACCGTCTCGCATTGATTTTACTTCCCCAAAATCATAAATATTCCAAAAATAAGCTCCGTCCGTTTTTATCCCGTTTGGACTCCGTTTGATATGGGGTTTTTGCGAAACATAAAACATGCAACAAACAGGAACTGGCACTGGGCACTGGATCAATATGTTAGTCCCAAAAATAGTATAAAAAGTTGCCAAAAGTATATGAAAGTTGAATAATATTGGCATGGAACAATAAAAAATTATAGATACGACGGAGACGTATCACTAACCCTGTAAACGACATGTTTATGGTTGACTATTGCCACACATTTCCATGAAATATCCGCCCATTCCTTATAAAAGGCATGAGAATGTACTAAATAGCACGAGCATGGTTTGCCAGACCGTTCTTGTGCACCTTTTCATGCACCGACCGTTCGAATTTGAATTATGTGCATAATTAATGCCTAGAAAATGCACATAATCCGCTAAATATGGTAAATGAATTTGGAGAAATGTCAAGTTTGAACACGTTGCATTTGAGGCGGTATGTTGATCATTGGAAAAAAACTGAATGACAAACTAGGACGGAAATTTGGATTCCCCTTCAATCTTGGTGATTTCCCTCTCAAAAGCATTAAACTTCCTCTGTGATGGTTCGATTTATGAAGGGCGTGCATGACGACATAAATCAAGCCTTCTCAGCTTTTAACCAGGGCACGTTGAGGCCATACCATGGCACCATGCCAGGCGTCTTGTTTTTCAAGCACGTATTTCATTGTTCTATAGTTGATAACCCAGTAAATGACGCGTTTGTGGTTGACTATTGCCGCACATTCCATTGAAATCTCTGCCCATTCCTTGTAAAAGTCTTGAGAAATTACTCAATACCATGAGTATGGTTTTTCCAGACCGTTCTTCTGCACCTTTTCAAGCAACAATTGTTTGAATTTGAATTATGTGCATTAATTCCTACAAAATGCACATGATCCCCTAAATATTGTAAATGAACCCAAAAAAGTGTCAAATTTGAACACGGTGATTAGCAGGGTTTATGTTCATCGTAGAAAGAACTCATGGATGAAGGACAAAGGAATTTTGGATTCCCATTTAATCTCGGTGATTTACTATCGCACACGATTCATCTCCTTCGCCTCACACATGCAAAGGGAAAAAGAAAACCCTCGCCCACTTCATCCCCACTCACTCGCCGCGGACTCCTCCGCAACTCTGCACTCTAAGCTCGAGACTGTTGGCGGCGGGCATAGGTCCCACTCCAAACGGCACGAGATTTCGCCCCTACTACTTTCCGCCGCCTATCTGCACCGACATTCTAGACTCTAGTCTACTGGAGTTTTCTGCGGGATTGGGTCAGGGATTTTTCTCATGGAGAAGGTAATCAACTTAGCAAAATATTCACTCATCTCTTATTGCAGTCTATCCGTCGCTGTTAATCAACCAATGGAAATTGCCGTGGAATAATTTTTGTTCTAGCTGATTCGTGGGTGTTCATTCATGTGTCCAGAGTGCGAGCACAAATCGGGTAACTGTGGTCGTGGCCAGTCGGAAACGAAGTTCTATCTCACCATTCCGGATGACTTCAGGGAGCGCTCAGTATGTTCAATCTCAACCTACCACGGTCGGCATGGCCTAAATTTGTGAACAAATACCGTCTATTGCTACATTATCTATATATTTGCATCAAATCTTTGTTATATTATCTATTTTAATTCTATATTTTTGTACTTTGCTTTCATCTATATATTTATCTGTTCTATCAGTTACTCCCATATTTGCATCTTGCTCTGTTATTTCAATATATCTAATTTACTATCTTAATATTCATTTCAAGCAGTACAACCCTTGCTTTGCAAGAACAGGAGTAGAAGGAAATCTTGGGATTTACTTTGTTGATGACTCCAAGGATGTCATATTGACAACGCAGCATGGATTTACAATGAAGATTAGCGTAAAACTTGATAAAGATGGTCACTCCTATTTTAATGCGGACCTTTGGAGAAAAATGTCTAAGTGTTATGAACTGAAAGCTAGTAATAAAATTCTAGTGCATGCACCACAGCCTGGTCTAATTAACATGGATGCTTACTTCCCCAACGTCATCAGCCGATCAAAGTCTAATCGAGGTTAGCGTCCATTCAACTTTCTCCATGCTGTCATATTACTTAGCAAAATCGGGGTATTTGTTCTGACTAATTGATCACTATTTAAGCAACCAATTGTGATATCATATTCTGACTTTGTTCCTAGGCAGTAACAAATTCTATTTACCAATTTATGCGCACTATATATTCTTCTTCCATGTTCTGAATAAATAATACATTTCCACCTTTTAAGAAGGATATGTTGGATGCATAGTGAATGATCTGTATGTTACTAAGCGTACCAAAATTCACTAGAAGGATTTGAAGCATGTCATAAAATTTGTTGATAATCTGACATAAATAGAACATCATATGAATGCTGGATTTTGGATGGGATTAATTAGACCTATGGTGCACACACTGAACAAGACCAATTGTGTGCACAAAACGCTGATAAAAAGTCTTATTTTAATGTTGATGCTCATAAACTATATATATCCTCAACGACATGTTACAATTGGTTTTTATTCTACATGTCAACAAAAATTGCCCCCTGTAGCAGTTCCTGGATTGATTTCCCGGCGTGGTCGAATTACACTTGTGCCTGCTAATAACGCCAAAGCGATTGCAAGGTACTGCATTTCTCGCAGAAATGGAACCATTCAAATTAACAAGATCTCGCTTCTCATGGCAATGCATCCATATTGGAATACTGGAGACACATTTCTACTCATGCTCTACCAAGGCACAGGAGGGCTCTTCCTTTTCATTGACGAGATGCCGAGTCGCCGTGATCAAGCTACTTCTAGTGGATAGTTGTGGTTGTTGGCCCTCGGCCTCTTAAAATGTGCTAGCTGTTACTATATATGTTAAGTATGTAGATATGGACCATATGGTTGTTGGCCCTTAGCCTCTTAAAATGTGATAGTTGTTACTATGTTAAGTATGTAGATATGGACCATATGGTTGTCAAAACCGTGTTATGAAGATCCTCCTTTTGTCGTATAGTGTAACCACTATGTATATGTTACTCAAATGCTATTACCCAAGTTCATAAATTTTCATGTAAAGTATTAGTATCGTACACAGTTCATTGAGTTTAAGCGTGTGCCCAATGTCGAGAAGGCATTTGCATATTAACTGTCCATATTGCAAATTCACACACATGTTAACATAAGGAAACGTATGTATAACATACTAATCATCGCACATGAGTACTCCCAGACGCAGCGTGTGCGATACTCCTATCCATCGCAAGCAACTAGTTTGCATTTTTCAAAGTTTTTTGTACACACAGAATCGCACATGAGGTAACTGTATTGACCGTCTGTGTTGTAATTTCTCATCGCAAACAGTTCATCTGAGTCGGATGTTTGCCACGTATCACACACATCTTGTTTACACGACTCGTTTGTGTTCTTTTGGCTCATCGCAAATAGTTCATCCATGTGAACTGTATGCCGCGTATCACACACATCCACTACTAGGAAAAACCCTAGCAGTAGCGCTGGTTTTGTGCTCACTAGTAGCGCGGGCAGGCGCGCTACTAATAAGGCACTACAACTATTGCTTAGCGGTAACGCGTGCCCGCACGCGCTACTGCTAGGACAAATAGCTGCAGTGTTTGTTCACTCCCACGCTACTGCTAATGTAACTACTGGCAGCGTGTTTTCTCTCCATCGCTACTAGTATTCTTTTTTTTTCTTTTTTTAGTGTATTTATGCGCCATCGTACAAATATTGCTACAATACCAGTTATGAGGTTTACATCATTATGTCCATAACAATGTGTCAAATGAAGGTGGATTAGGTTCAAGTGGAGGCAATATGTGGTGCATGTCAAAAGTATACTACTAATCCAAACTTGATCTAGTTTGGACTAGTAAGACTTTCGATGTGCACCACATGTTGCCTCCACTTGAATCTAATCCGCCAGCACAAGCTATTTAATCATCGTCATAGTCATTACCACGAACAGTATTTATTTAATCACCTGTAACACTAGCTAATAATAATCATCATAGTCATTACCACCAACACTAGCTATTTTATCATCATAGTATAGTGTAGCACATCATCATCCTCAAACTCATTTCTAGCTAGCTAATCACTCCTGCTGCTCTCTCTTAGGTAAAATAACATAAAACATGTATAGCTCTCCTCCTTGATTAAGTTGGAGCATGCAGATGAACATGTCTCCTAATCGTGGGTAGCGTATCTATTTGCTTCCCCCTAGTACTTCTCTGCGCTCCCCCGTCACATATTTGGTCCAGTCTTGCACTATTAAGCATCCGTCGTTAATCTTGAATGCACTAAAGTAATCTGTAGGATATTTTGGCCGTAAGCTGATAATACTCATGGTACCTTTAGTCTCGATCCCATAAGGCACAACACTCATTGGGAGTCCCTGTTGAAGAACATCGTATGGTAACATACTTAGCAATGAAGTTTAGCTTCAAAAATAATGTATGGAAAAGATGCACTAAGGACAAATAGTAAAAATCTTACCATCCTTCCTAAATAGATGTGACCGTAGTTCATTACGAACACTATTGGTCGCACGTTTTCAGTACTAACATTTCTAAATGCAGGAAGAAAATTTGTCTTGATAGTATCAAGATCCTCAAGCCATGAAACATAATGACTGAGCTCCTTGCAGTTGAGTTCAGCCCCGGCATAGTATACGGTCCTGTCTATCAAGCGCTGGACATGTTTGCTTGCACCGAAATAAGCTGACAATACTCATTAGTTGTCAACTATTTTTGAATAAACAATATCAAAGACATAAATATGGTTGAGAAACTTACATAATGGTATAACTGGAAGCCTCTGCACATCAACCCAAATGTCGGTATTACCTTCAATATCATCTTCCGGACAAATACCAAAGGTGATAACCATATCAGGCTCAAATGCATAAGTCTTGCATAGTGCTTGCCATGTTTTGCATCCAAAATAGGTGTAGTCGTCTGAATTGTATAATTTTACGTTGAAAATATAACCATGCTCGGTCTTCAAGTAAAATTTCTTTTCCTCCATAGTATGACTGAAACCTATCTTATCCAATACAAAAACTCTTGCATGGCAGGGGATACGCTAGTAGAATAGTAAAAAAAGACTTGTCATGCTTAATGTCATGCTTAAATTATAAGTTGAAGCAAATGAAGCAAATGCCATGCTTAATTACGAAAAAAGACTTGTCGTTGTGACTTACTGTATCCACTTCAAAGTTCTCGTCCAGCTTGATGCTGAAGCGCCTATCATCATCTAGGAAGATTCCATCGCACAGGCCACGCTCGTCTTCGCAGTATTTGCAAATACCGGAATCCTTTTCGTCGTCAGACATTTCCTATGTTCATAGTTAAAACATTAATTGAAAATCTATCGAAGACAACTACCAGGATACTCAACACACAAATCCGGGGCACTCGATATTTCCTACATATTTTGGCACAAGTCATGCCAAAATTCACGGAAAAAATCCGGCATGACCTTTGCTAAAATAGGACATATCGAGCGCCTGAAATTTGCCGGAACGGAAATGAATCAACACTCCGGCAAAACATAGGCCACTCGGAGGTGTAACCTGCAAACATGACCGGCCACTTGGATATTGAGCAACACAAGATATACATTTCAAAATATCTTATAGGACTCAAATTAGCATGCATTCAATAAGCAAAAGTAAATCATCTCATGCGTCCGTATATCGTCAAATATTATCACTAATACATCACGAATAGTGTCATACATATAACATCACTAATACAACTAAAACCCTAGCACACGACGGGTATCGGCGCGGGCGGTGGGCACCCACAGAGAAGGAACCATCACGGGATCATAGCTCTAGTGAGATCCCTAGAGAACCTGCCAGGTATTGGAGAACCTGTGCTCCAATGCAAACAAGTAGCAACAGACGTGCGCGTCTTCTTCACTGACACAGTGATGCACCACCTCCGTGGAGTCCTCGAGCCTCTGGACCGTCACTGGCCCACGCGACCGCCACCAAAGAAGGTTCGGGTCAACGACAGGCTGGATCCTCACCAACCTGCGCTCCCCGGTAGGTAGCGCCTCCCAGTACCACCCCGACGGAGCCCAGTCCCGGACATGGCCCATCTGGTCAAGCAGATGTCATCCTCCGCCGACTCGACGATGAGGATGCGGGATAGGCATCATCCACGTCGAGGCGGGAAAAATTGCTTTAACTAAAAAATAGCAACAAGTTCTTACTAACTAGTTCTATTAATTCAACTAGTTCTTACTAAATAAACCTACTATAAATAAAAATATTCTAGTACCTAATTAGTACGTAGTTCTTACTATATAATTAGTACCTGGGAACTACTGCCCTAATTACCATATAATTTGATGAACCTATAGGGGTGGAAAGTGGTAGTGGATATTCCAATTATCCAACTATAAAGTGAAATAAGTGGTCAAATTTTACTCGTTTTATGATTCATCTTAGAAATTTGATTCGTTTCCACCCTTACATGAACCCTAACTCATTTGAGCCGCATCCGCATCCGATTTTGTTTCCACTCTTACATGAACCCTAACTAATTTGATGCAACTAAAATATAAAGAAACCCTAGGCAGAGGTAGGGGAGAGGGAGGAGCAGGCGTGCTCACCTCGGGTGCCTACGACAAGGGAGGGGTAGGGCGGCGTCGAGGTCAGGATCTGGGCTCGGGCGCGTGGCGGATGGCGGCGTCGAGGTCGGGGTCGAGGGCGGCGTCCGGGGCGGCGTTGAGGTCGGGGGCGGGGGCAGCGTTGAATCTGGGGTCGGGGCTGCGTAGAGGGTGTGCGGAGAGTGCGCGGCGGCCAACGGGCGACGGCGGCGGCGAGAGTGGAGAGTTGGATTTGGGGGAAGTGGCCGTGGGGAAGGACGAACCCCGTGGTTAAGTCAGAAGTATCAGTAGCGCATTCCAGGAAGAACCCTGCTGCTACATTAGCTACAGCGCATTTTGGGATACACGCTACTGCTACTCCTTTCTCTTTTTCCCCCTTTTTCATTTAGTTTTCTCCACATTTTATTTTTTTTCCTTTCACCTTATTCTATTTCTTTCATTTTGAATTACCTTTCTATTTTCTTTCCATTTAATTTTATATCCTTTAGCTGTAGCGAGCTTAGATTAAAATGCGCTTCTACAAATAAAGTAGCAGTAGCGCGGTTCGTTATAGGTCGCTACTACTATGTGTAGCCTATCGGCTAAGCCGTGGGAATTTTAGTAGTAACATGTTTAGAGCAAGACGCGCTACTGCTAGAACTTTATCTGCAGCGCGGTAGTCTCAGGCGCGCTACTGCTACTTAGCACCAGCGTGCTTTTTTGACCCTCGCTACTGCTAAAGTTATGTGTATAAGGTTTTCCCTAGTAGTGATCTTGTTAAGTTGAACCGTTTCTGTTGTGTTCCCTAATCGAAAACAGTTCATCCTAGTGAACCGTATGTCGTATATCGCACACACATTGATATGGCTGCCTATTTCTGTTGTTCTACCTCATAGCAAACAGTTCGAATGGATTAACCGTGTGGCCTGCATCGCACACACATTGATATGGCTGCCCGTTTCTGTTGTTCTGCCTCATCGCAAACAGTTGGAATGGATTAACCGTGTGCCCTGCATCGCACACGCAACTAAAATTGGAACCATCTTTGATGGCTCCGCCATCGCAAATGTTTTGCACCTTTTTTGACGGTTTTTTGACACCACCATTTGCGATTATTGCATCGCACATAGCTTCGGCAAAAGGGTCTCTGATCATAGTGTCGCGTTAGCAGTATCCTGCAGTAGTGGGCGGTGAGGCCTGCGCAGCAGCAGTGCCGCCCATGGGAGACTAGAGCAGGCGGTCCCGCCGGTGCTGGTTTGGGCGGCTGGAGCAAGAAGGTCAGAGGTTGAAGAAGCAACACGACTGTTGGATTAACATCCAATGATCCAACTGCTAGAATCATTTGTTGACAAAGTTGACAAAGCCGTGCGTATGCGTCAGCTTAGTAGGCCCGCAAGTCAGCCACCAAATCTGCTAGGTGCCAACTATCTTCAGGAGGAATAGTTTTTTTGCATAATAAGGAGGCACTTCCTTCCATGCGAAGATATAACTGGTGGGTCCCAGCTGTCAGTAGGAGCAATCATTTTTTGGGTAATAAGGAGGCATTTTCTTGTGTGGGTCCCTACTATCATCCTCTCCACTTACATCCCTCTTCGGATGGCTGTCGTTTGTTGACCATGTTGACCACGCCGCATCGAGAGCACCAACGCGGTGGACAACGGCGAGGCATAGGAAGGGAACGACCTAGAGCCGGCGAAGCCACAATAGTGGAGGGGAGTATGAGGGCTGATTAGTTGGCTGCGGGGTGAGGCTGACGTCCCCGAAAATTAACAGGAGGTGCAGGTGGGTAGAGGGATGGCCTGGCCAGTGGTGGGAGTAGGGTGGGCCAGTGAGGCCTGCGCGGCAGCACAGCTGGCCACGGGAGGAGGGAGCACGCAGTCCTGTCGACACTGGTTTGGGCGGCTGGAGCAGGAAGATCAGAGATTGAAGAAGCACGACGGCCGTTGGATGGACATCCAATAGTCACTGCTCTGTGTTGACTAAGTTGACAAAGCCTTATGTACGCATCAAATTCTTTTTAGGACAACGTCATTGTCAACCTAGTAGGCCCACAAGTGAGCCTCCAAATCTGTGGAAAACATCATACAACCTATTTGCCGCTATTTTTAATAATTTACAGCCTGAGGGAGTCCTGGATTAGGGGGTATCCGGACAGCCGGGCTATATACTTTGGCCGGATTGTTGGACCGTGAAGATACAAGACTCAAGACTTCATCCCGTGTCCAGATGGGACTCTCCTTTGCGTGGAAGACAAGCTTGGCGATCCGGATATTATATTTCCTTCTTTGTAACCGACTCCATGTAAACCCTAGCCTTCTCCGGTGTCTATATAAACCGGAGGGTTTAGTCCTTAGAGACAGAATCATAATCATCTTATGCTAGCTTCTAGGGTTTACCCTCTATGACCTCGTGGTAGATCAACTCTTGTAACACCCATATCATCAATATCAATCAAGCAGGAAGTAGGGTTTTACCTCCATCAAGAGGGCCCAAACCTGGGTAAACATCGTGTCCCTTGCCTCCTGTTACCATTAGCATAAGACGCACAGATCGGGACCCCCTACCCGAGATCCGCCGGTTTTGACACCGACATTGGTGCTTTCATTGAGAGTTCCTCTGTGTCGTCGCTGCAAGGCTTGATGGCCCCATCAATCGTCAACAACAACATGGTATAGGGTGAGACTCTTCTCCCCGGACAGATCTTCGTGTTCGATGGCTTCGTACTGCGGGCCAATTCGCTTGGCCATCTGGAGCAGATCGACAACTACGCCCCTGACCACCAGGTCAGGTTCGGAAACTTGAACTACGTGGCCGATATCCGCGGAGACTTGATCCTCAACGGGTTTGGACCTGCGCCAGGAGCGCCAGACAGTCACGATGAGCACGGCTTAGACCTGCTGTCGGGCAATGCTCGGGATATTGCCCCTGCAGAAGCTCTGGACCTAAATCCAGATCAGATTGCGTCGCCCGAGGACGGATGGATGGACCCCACTCCGGAGCCCGCACACTCATCGACAGTAGAGCCGAACACAAACTTCACCCCCAAGGAAGCCTGTGACACCAGACCCCCGGACTCGTATCCGGCCGTAGGTTCCAGTCCGCGCACCTCCGAGCCCGCCGAATCTGGTTGGGCTCCGGTAATGGAGTTCACCGCCGCGGATATCTTACAGCACTCGCCCTTTGGCGACATGCTGGACTCATTAAAATCTCTCTCTTTGTCAGGAGACTCTTTGCCGAACTATGTCCGGCTCGAGTGGGAAGCAGGCGACGAAGGAATTTGTTGCCCACCCACCACCCACTTCATTGCCACGGTCGATGACTTAACCGACATGCTTGACTTCGACTCCGAAGACATCGACGGTATGGACAACAATGCAGGAGAAGAACAGGAACCACCGCCCACGGGGCGGTGGACAGCCACCTCCTCATATGATATATATATGGTGGACACTCCGAAAGAAACCAATGGCGATGAGGCAATGGAGGATAACCCCTTAGGGAAGAAAGCAAAGCATGGGCGTCGTCGGCCCCGCTCCAAACCCCGCCACAGTAATACCAGCACAGGAAGCGAAAACAATCTGGATGGTGCCGAAGATGAATACAACCCCGATCAGCCTGCCTTTGAGCAGGCCGAGCAGGAAGACGGGTAGGTCAGCCCAGACGAACAGGCGATAGACGGATATCCGGAGGAGGACAACTACATGCCCCCCTACGAAGACGAGATTAGCCTCGGCGACGATGAGTTCGGCGTGCCTGAAGACCCCGTGGAGCAGGAGCGCTTCAAGAGCCGGCTTATGGCCACTGTGAGGAGCCTGAAAAAGAAGCAACAGTAGCTCCAAGCTGATCAAGACCTGCTCATAGACAGATGGACCGAAGTCCTGGCAGCTGTGAAATACGGACTCGAGCGCCACACAGCTGACCGGCCACCTCATGGCCGGGATAAAATGGCATATCAGCCCGAATACCAGCCCGCACCCCCACGCCAATACACTACGGCCCGGGGCAATAGGCAGGACCTGCAAGATATACTGGAAAACAAGGCAGGACAGCCAAGATCGATCTACGGATCGCGGGGGCGCGCCCCAACATGTGACGATGATCGTCACGCTGGATACACTATGAACAAGTCCGACCGAGCCGAATATAGCCACCTAGACTCATTCGAACTACGTAGCCACATAGCCCAACATAGAGGCACCGCACACCCCCTCTGCTTCACTGACGAAGTGATGGATCATGAATTCCCAAAAGGGTTTAAACCCGTAAACATCAAATCATACGATGGCACAACAGACCCCGCAGTATGGATCGAAGATTTCCTTCTCCACATTCACATGGCCCGCGGAGACAATCTATACGCCATCAAGTATCTCCCCTTAAACTCAAAGGACCGGCCCGGCATTGGCTAAACAGCCTGTCGACAAATTCCATTGGCAGTTGGGAAAACCTGGAGGACGCGTTCCTCGACAACTTCCAGGGCACATATGTGTGACCACCGGATGCCGATGACCTGAGCCACATTACCCAACAGCCCGGAGAGTCAGCCTGGAAATTCTGGACTCGGTTCCTAACCAAAAAGAACCAAATAGTCGACTGTCCGGACGCCGAAGCCCTGGTGGCCCTTAAGCATAATATCCATGATGAATGGCTTGCCCGACACCTCGGCCAGGAAAAACCAAAGTCCATGGCGGCCCTCACGACACTCATGACCTGCTTTTGTGTAGGTGAGGATAGCTGGTTGGCTCGTAGTAGCACGACGCCTATAAATTCAGGCACGCCAGATGTCCATGACAATAACGGCAAGCCACGGGGCAACAGACATAAGCGACGGAACAATGGCGACAACACTGAAGACACAGTAGTCAACACCGGATTCAGCGGCTCGAAATCCAGTCAACGGAAAAAGCTGTTCCAAAGAAACAATTAGGGACCGTCCAGTATGGACCGCATACTTGAACGCTCGTGCCAAATTCTTGGCACCCCGGATAAGCCAGCAAACCACACTAACAAAGACTGCTAGGTGTTCAAACATGCCGGTAAAATAAACGCCGAAAACAAGGACAAGGGGCTGCACAGTGACGATGACGAGGAGCCCCGGCGTTCGAACACAGGAGGACAGAAGAAATTTCCTCCTCAGGTGAAAACAGTCAACATGATCTACGACACCCATATTCCCAAACGGTAATGGAAGCGAGCACTATGGGACGTCTACGCGATGGAGCCAGTCGCCCCAAAATTTAACCCATGGTCAGCCTGTCCGATCACCTTCGATCGTAGGGATCACCCTACCAACATCCGTCACGGCGGTTCTGCCGCATTGGTCCTAGACCCAATCATCGATGGATTCCACCTTACGCAAGTCCTTATGGATGGCGGCAGCAGCCTGAACCTGCTTTATCAAGACACAGTGCGCAAAATGGGCATCGACCCTTCGAGGATCAAGCCCACCAAAATCACCTTCAAAGGTGTAATCCCAGGAGTAGAGGCCCGTTACAAGCTCTATAACATTGGAAGTGGTCTTCGGATCTCCGGATAACTTCCGAAGCAAAGAGTTAATCTTCGATATCATCCCTTTCCGCAGTGGTTATCACGGACTGCTTGGACGAACCGCATTCGCTCGATTCAATGCGGTACCACACTATGCATACCTCAAGATCAAGATGCCAGGACCTTGCAGGGTCATAACAGTCAACGGAAACATGGACCGTTCTCTCCGTATAGAAGAGCATACTGCAGCCCTCGCGGCGGAAGTACAATGCGGCCTTCTCCAAAAAACCACCAATCCGGCGACAATGACCCCGAACACCATCAAGAGAGTCTGGAGTACCCCGCAACAAGATCGCCAGGCACGCCAAGAGCGCGACTAGCAGTCCGGCCTCCGCTCTAGCACCATCAAGGCAGCATTCGTGCCGCGTGTACACAATTATGCACTACAAATACCATGGGCATAGGCGGAGGCACAATAAGGGACTCAGTCAAACAGTGCGGCTCAGCCGCAACATACTTTCATAACCCCCCCTTTTTTACCTTTCAGATACTGCTTTCGGGCAGCCTCTTCAGAAGAGCCGGATTGTCGGACTTGCACAGGAGAAAAAACCAAGGAGGCAAAAGGCTTTGCGCACAAAGGGAATACCCAGGTGGAATCTGTTCAAGATCGGTATACCTATTTTATATACCTACATGCAGCCCGCCGTTGGATGGGACATGTCAAATAGTCCTATTTACTCCTGCTTAACGCATTCATTGTAAAGATACGCTTAGACATATTATTTATCAATGGGAGATAATACATAGCGTCAGCTTATTATTCCTATTTGCACATTTCTTCTATAAATGTTTATTTAATATTGCATCCGTACACCTTGGTACGTTTAGTTTGCCAGGGGCTCCTTATGGCGCCCCATAACATGTCAAGACAAGTCCGGACACTTTCAACAATGCGGCACCCCGAACTTATAGCACTATATGCATCAACTCCGAATCATGTCTTGGGTCAATAGTTGGGTTTGCCCGGCTCCCTTGTTTTGGTACCTTACGTTCCGTTATATCGGCTAAGGTAGCGCTGGGAGAACTACTGCAATTGTGTCCCGGTTCTTCCGGACGAGCACCTCAGTAGAGAAAGCCGAAAACTGACCGGCATGATGCGGCCAGAGTTGGTCGCTGTTTGAGAGGTCTTAAAATCCTTAAAGATTTTTTACGCTTTAGGCGAGGAATTGGCTTCGTCCGATTTAGGCGTATATAGCGCCCCAATTCGGCTTTCCAAATTCTAGGGGCTTCGCCGAAATTTAAAATTGTAGACTTCTATGGCTAAGTGAAAGTTATAAAGCCGCATAGTCCGATTGCCTTGTTCGCTGCGCCAAACACCTCCCTCAGGGACCAAAAATTTGGATAAAGAGTGTATGGGTTTTTCCAGGAACACCCCGATACTAGTTATGTGGGGGGGGGGGGGGAAGCCGACGACTGGCCTACTTTCAGAATTTTATAAACAGCCGCACAGAAGGTAATATTTTAAATCAAAAAGCGCTATATAGTGCAAGTAACTTCGTCTTTATATTACAACAACGACAGAAGTACATTTACTCAAGGATCATGTCCTTGGTACACTCATCGGCCACGGGACGAGCGCCTTTCATAACGCCATCATAATATTTTTTGGGACAGCGATGCACCTTGCCCTCCGGCGGCCCGTCCTTCACCATCTTATCCGCATCCAGCTTGCCCCAATGCACCTTCGCACGGGCAAAGGCCCGGCGAGAACCCTCAATGCAAACGGATCGCTTGATCACCTCAAGCCGCGGACAGGCATTTACCATCCGCTTTATCAGGCCGAAGTAGCTGGCAGGCAAGGGCTCACCAGGCCACATCCGGACTATGAAATTTTTCATAGCCACTTCGGCCGCCCTGTGGAGTTGAACCAATTGCTTCAATTGGTCACTCAGAGGCATCGGATGTTCGGCTCCAGCATATTGGGACCAGAACAGCTTCTCCGTCGAGCTCCCCTCCTCGGCACGGTAGAACTTCGCGGCATCGGATACGCTGCATGGCAGATCTGCGAATGCCCCTTGAGAGCTCCGAATTCGGGTAAGTAAGAGAAACGCCTCCTCCACATGCTTGCTTTGCATAAAGAATGTCTTACCCGCCGCTATCTTCTTGGCCGCCTGGATTTCCTGCTGGGCCTTCTCGGTTTCGGCCTTGGTGTCTTTCATACTCACAAGGGCCTTCGCAAGCTCAGACTTCTTCATCTTGAGGTCACGCTCCAAGGACTCGAACTTCTTGCCGAGCTCCTGGAGCTCTTGCTGTACCTCGCCCACCCTAGCATTCTGCTTTTCGCGCTCAATGCGCTCCATGGCCGCCTTGTCTTCGGCCTCGGACAACGCTTTCTTCAGGGACGCCACTTCGGTTGTGGCCCCTATAACAAAGTCACGACGCTTTGTCGTTAGAATCACCAATTTTGTCTATTCTTTATAATATGCGAATAGGGTATCACTCACCTTTGTTCTCTTCGAGCTGCCTCTTCGTGAGGCCGAGCTCTCCTTGTACCTGCTCCAGGTCCCGTTTAAGTCCGGCGACCTCGGCCATGCGGGAAGCAGCGGCAAGCAGCACCGCCTGCTTGTTCAGATGCAAACCTACTATTAGACTCCTGCGGATTATAATCGACCCTCCGTTTGGCTTTTCGTTCTGAACACCAAACAGAGTATCAGGGGCTACTACCTATCGGGTGATAATTTCACACATTTTTTCACTTACCTCAAAGCCCGTCAGGAGACTGGTGCAGGCTTCGGTTAGTCCGCTCTTTGCAGACAGAACCTTTTGAATCACCGTATTCATAAGAGTATGGTGCTCTTCATCCATGGAAGCGCCGCGAAGCGCTTCCAGCAGACTATCCGACTCCCCTGGCATAACGGAAGTCATCGGCATGGGCGGCTCGCCCTCCCTAGCGAGGGGCTGCCTGCCCGAGTCCGGAACCATTGGAGGTTCTGGTACAGTATCCGGCTGAGAGCCCAGCTGGGTGCGGCTCTCGTCGGCATGATCCGCGGGGATCTTATACCCCGTGTGCCCGGCATCTAGAATTTCGCCCTGGGGCGTCTCTAGAGCCACCTCCCCTGCTCTGGGAGCCTTTGGGACAACACCTCCGTGTCGTCCGCAGGCCGAGGGGTAGTGGCCGTCGGAGGCGAGTTCATCGCCGAATCACTCAAGGACCCATCCGAAGATGATGCCTCGGGATGGACCCTAGCCGGACTGCATATATGTATTCGGTGTTATAATAGACTATGAAGCGAAGTCGCACTAAAGTATAACAGAGTGCGGATACTTACAATCTCACTAGGGGCTTCCCCCTGGGCAGCCACTCCTCCTCGCTATAGGCGGCCGTGGTGGAGTAATCCAGAAGGTAAGCCTTTCCCTTCTTGGGCGTCCTAGCCTCCCCCTCCGGGGCGGCTTTCCTCTTCTTCTCCTTCCCAGTGCGGGAGGCACAGTTTCTTCATGTTTCCCCCGCCTCCGCCAGAGGAATCTGCCCCATCGTCTTCGGACGACGAGGGTATGATGGCCTTGCGCCAGGGATCCTTCCCGGTCCCCTGGCCCGCCTTGTTAGGCCCCTCATCCTCTCCGGATGGGGCGGCCCTTTTCTCTTCTTCCTCCCCTTCGGGGAGGAGTGTGCCTCGTCGTCTTCGGACGAGGCATCTGGTACGATCTTGCGACGGAGACCCTTCCTGGTCCCCAGGGCCTTCTTTTCGGCCTTCTTTTCCGGCGCCTTGTAGGGAGCCGGGACTAGCAACTCCGTCAGGAGAGCATCTGCTGGACCTTCTGGTAGTGGAGCCGGATAGTCAATCCGCTCCGCCGTCTCCACATATTCCTGATCAAATACATACAATGACTTAGGATTCCCCCATGAGTACATTGGGAAAAACTGAATCTGGTGGTTGTCAAAAAACTCACCGGACGGGGGAGCCGCGTGGTGTGAAGTCCATGATCCTCGGATGTGGGAGGAGGTATTTCGGAGGCCTTGAATAGCACCTTCCATGCGCCCTTGTGTGTCATTCCGTAGAGCTTTTGAAGCGTCTGGTGTTCGGTCGGGACAAACTCGCACAGATTAAATGCTCGTCTTTGGCACGGAAGGATCCGGTGGACAAGCATGACCCCGACCATGTTGACAAGCTTGATTTTCTTGTCCTTCATATTCTTGATGCAGCTCTGAAGTCCGGTTAGCTTCGCAGGCTCGCCCCAGGCCAGGCCCTTCTTTTCCCAGGAGGTGAGCCGCATGGGGATTCCGGATCGGAATTCGGGGATCGCCGCCCAGTTGGCATCGTGCGGCTCGATGATGTAGAACCACCCCTATTGCCACTCTTTCACAGTCTCCGTGAAGGAGCCGTCAAGCTAGGTGACGTTGGGCATCTTGCCCACCATGGCGCCTCCGCACTCCGCTTGCTGGGCGCTCACGATCTTCGGCTTCATGTAGAAGATTCGTAGCCACAAGACGAAATGAGGCTTGATGCGGAGGAAGGCCTCGCACACGATGATAAATGCCGAGATTTTGAGGATGAAATTTGGGGCTAGATCATGGAAATCTAGCCCATAGTAGAACATGAGCCCGCGGACGAAGGGATGAAGTGGAAATCCCAGTCCACGGATGAAGTGGGCAAGAAACACGACCCTCTTGTGGGGTTCCGGAGTTGGAATGATCTAGCCTTCGTCCGGTAGCCGGTGCGCGATGTCTGCGGCCAAGTATCCGCCCGCCCGAAGCTTCGTAATATGCTCCTCCTTCACGGTGGAGGCCACCCACTTGCCTCCTGCTCCGGACATGTTTGGCTGTGCAGAGAAGGTGTGAACTAGGGCGCTGGAGCTCAAGGGTGTGAGAATGGATAAGCAAAGGAGGAAGAAGGCATGGGTGAAAATGGGGAATCCTTATCCCTTTATAGAGGCGACAAGAACGGTGCGCCTCCCCACCTTCCTGTTGAGAATCACTTATTTGCCAAGCGCCACGATTGATTGCGCAGTTGGGTTACCCATACTTGTATTGATGGAAATCCCGTGATAAGGGGACATGATCTCTGCTTTGACAAGATGTGCCGAGGAAACCGCCTCGCAATATGCACTATGGCTGGTTGTGGGAAAACGGTTCGAATAATGACCCGACTGTAGTGTCATGTCGTGTCGTCTAAAATTGCCAGCAGATCAGATTTATGAAGTGCTATGCTCTCTATGGTTGTATGTGAAGATCATCTTGCAGATCCGGACACGGTTTGAGTGTTCGGTAACTACTTTGGAGTATTCGGAGATGGAACCCGCCTTGCAATGCCGAAGACAGAACTACGCGCCGGACTCATCGTCATTGAAGCCTGGTTCAGGGGCTACTAAGGGAGTCCTGGATTAGGGGGTATCCGGACAACCGAGCTATATACTTTGGCCGGATTGTTGGACCGTGAAGATACAAGACTCAAGACTTCATCCCATGTCTGGATGGGACTCTCCTTTGCGTGGAAGACAAGCTTGGCGATCCAGATATTATATTTCATTCTATGTAACCGACTCCATCTAAACCCTAGCCCTCTCCGGTGTCTATATAAACCGGAGGGTTTAGTCCTTAGAGATAGAATCATAATCATCATAGGCTAGCTTCTAGGGTTTAGCCTCTATGATCTCGTGGTAGATCAACTCTTGTAACACCCATATCATCAATATCAATCAAGCAGGAAGTAGTGTTTTACCTCCATCAAGAGGGCCCGAACCTGGGTAAACATCGTGTCCCTTGCCTCCTATTACCATTAGCCTAAGACGCACAGATCGGGACCCCCTACCCGAGATCCGCCGGTTTTGACACCGACGCAGCCCATTTGCTAACTCGTAAGGATATTTTGAAGCCCATATTCTTTTTATTAGCATTACAGACCATATTCTAGCCACTACTAAAAAATTCAACGAAATTTTGCATATTTTGGTGGGGTTCGAACTCTTTTAATCACAAAATTTAGAGTCACGTTAAAAATATGTTTTTAAAAATATATCAAAATACAATACGAAGAAATTTTCTCCGCAAAAAAATCAATGAAATTTAAAATCTCAAAATCCTGAAAAAAAAGGAAATTTGAATCTAATTGTTGGTTGGCTTTAGTTTTAAAATTTACAACCGATTTCTTACTACTTATAGCCCATTTTCTGGGGAAGCTGAATACATCCCTCCTCATCTTGAAAGATTTGTAGCCCAGCAGGGCTGATAAAAGCAAGTAAGCCTCAGTTGGTTATTCTCCAAAAAAAAGAACTGGGCTAGCCATTTCCAGAAAGAAAAAAGATATCAACTGGGCTCGTCATGTGCTTAAATAAAAGCCTGGGCTAGATGGGCCACAACCTCCGCACAACGCGTAGTTGATACCCTGCCCCGTCTCTAAAACTAAAAACAACTAGGCAAGATGCTGGGTCCCTGGTGTTAGCCGCTCGTTGTGTAATTTTCTCGTTTATTGAGGGCCTAGATGTTAAACCATTAGGAGGAAGTATTTTTTTGGCTTGTAATAATGAGGCACCTACTTGCTTAATGCCATGACCCTGGTGGGTCCCTACTGTTAGCCTCTCCACATACATTCATCTCCTGATTCCTCTTGGTTGTTGACCATGTTGACAACGCCAGGTGGCGGCGAGCGCACCCTGAGTAAACCAAGGCGAAGAATGACCGCGAGGCCTCGGGCGGGAACTAACAGGAGCCATGGAAGATGCGGTAGTGTGGTTGCAGGCGAAGGGGAGTAAGAGGTTAACAACATCTAACTCAAGCTTACAAATGGTACAAAATCCCAATGATTAATTGTTCATCAAATTAAGACAAAGCCTAGATTGAACATGGCAATAACATATAACCCGACCACTGTTTTTGGCAGTCACAAACAAATGGATCAGTCTGATCCATAAAATCAACATCATGTGCCAATTTTTTTACTGGAACATGACCACAAGTTGTTGTAAATAGAAGCTGAGCACGTTTAGAAGCCCATTTGTCCATCTGAAACTTCTTTTTTGCTATTCAGCATATCCGTCCGTGAGAAATTTCTTGTTGAAAAACTTAAGCCTCATGGAAAATAGTAACCTCGCATTCAACAGGAAGAATGTGACAAAGCTTCTATTTGCCTAGTTGGATGCATATCCTTCCATCGTTATTGTCCTGAAGCGAATGTCATGAGAACAGAGAAAATCATGGTGCTTATTATGCCACCGATTGGTTATATTTTTTTCTCCATGTGTTAGTGCCTAAGTAGACAAGAAGATTGAAAACAGTTAAGGTCTAAAAAAGAGTATGTCGAAAGAGCGACAGCTGAACGGTTAATTCTAGTACAATATATACGAGCTTTCAATGTGCATGAAATCATTACCTTTATACACAAATTCTCCAGACATGGAAAGCATCATAGCAAGCCAATAATTGTGTTCAGATCATAACTAAACATTCCGATATATAAGATCTTGACAAAATCCAACACAATTGATAGGCTATCCATGGACAAACTCTTCATTGAGCATATAACATAATATTAGTACCCAAAGTGTGCTCCCAGATGATATAAAACTTATGTGCGCAAATGAAAAATGTAGCTTATGAGTGTGGAGCCAAACACCAACTTGTGATAATTAAACAGATCACGAATTACACCCAAGGTTTGCAGTTTAGGCGTAGAGGACAATTATTTGCGAAGGTATATAACAATAATGAAGGAGCAACCTTTGAAGTGAAGGGGAATCTTCGATGATGACCTGCTGTCCAATGCTTTTAAGGTGAGGCGACCTTATTTGGAGACAACCAATATGGATTTATATTACCAAAACAAGTAGCAAGCGCTCCAGGGCAGGGCAACTAGTGTGGGTGATGCTGTGTAGTGAGGCCTCCGATAGATCAACCACCACAAGCCAAAGTTTTTTTGGCAGTGGGAGTTAGAGCATTTGTACCATATTGTCTGGTAGATGGCACCGGGCGAAGGTGGCGATGTGGAGAGAGGAGAAAAACCACGAGATGGACAACAGTGATGTTGGCACAAATACATGGCGTTCGGTTTATAGCATGTAATTTCTGTAGTAATGGTAGAACTCAAGCTGCTGGAGTTTTTTGAATTCATCGGACATCAGCCAGGTGACCATCGTGCACGGTATGGACAACTGGAAGCGTGTTGGTGGGATGCAAAAGCGTTGGACGGAGCCCTAGTCGGTGGAGATGATGGCTCTAAGGAGTTCAAAAATCATGAAAGACAGATAACTGACGACAGTCGAGATTAAGAGGCGCGGTGCACCACAGAGTGTGCTATCGAGCTGCGAGCACTACTAGAAATACCACTACTAATGGCGCACCTAATATGGCCATTAATGGCGCATCACTGGTGCGCCACTGACAGCACGCCATTAGTAATTTTTACTAATGGCGCACCAGCTGGTGCGCCATTAGTATCTGGTATACTAATGGCGCACCACCTGGTGCGCCATTAGTATATGCGAGGGTGCGCCATTAGTATGCCTCCCAGTTGGCATGTACACCCAGGTGCTTTGGCATACTAATGGCGCACCACCTCTGGATGCGCCATTAGTAACCGCAGCATACTAATGGCGCACTACCCGGTGATGCGCCATTAGTATGCACTGTCATACTAATGGCGCACTGTCGTGTGATGCGCCATTAGTATGAATATTAGGTTTTTTTATTTTTTTTTATTTTCTGTTTTTTGCACAGGTTACAAAATGTATAATTTGACAAAATATAGACAGCACACATCAACAATAGATTCATCAAATAAAATAGAAGATTAGTCTTTGAATACAATTCATCATATTAGTCTCCGAATACAATTCATCATATTAGTCTCCGAATTAAAAAGACCGAACAAAGATAGAACATTATATTACAAGTCTTGAGACCGCGAGTAGCAAGTTTGTCTTCGCATTACAAGTCGATATCGATCATCTAAACTACCATCACATAGAAGAGAGCTGCGGTCATCACGATGAGCATCATCACGATGAAACTCGTCTTCATCCGGTTCCTCCAACGCTCCCTCCCCTCTCCCGCTAGATAGCGGGCGTATCTAGATTCGGCCTCGGCCCTAGTGGTGTACCCTTTGTAACTGTTACCGCTGAATCGGTGAACCTGTCTCCGACACTCCTCCCAGTCATCGTAGACTCCGGGAACCTTACCCTTGTACACGACATACGTCGGCATCACTATGCACTAGCCAAACGAAACGTTAGTACCAATTCACAGACAATACATAAGCAATATATAATTATGCAACAGAACGATCGGAAGAGAAAAGCAAGACATTAATAGCATCAATTACATCTAAGTTGAACGACTCTCAAAACCAAAGAGACATACTACAAGTTCATTAAAGTTTAATTACAACATGAGCCAATCGATGTTTCAGAACTAGACAACTCGACTCAAGGGACCGGAGCGTGGATGAAGCCGCCGTCTATCGTGGGAGTCATGAAAGAACGGGCGTTGTCATCCTGCATTTGTAGCATTGTGTCGATGTCACTGTTGGACGGTTGATTTCTGAGGTAGAACTGCCCCGAGGTACGAAGGACATCTTGATGGATGATTTCCGCAAACTCCGACTGGATGCGAAAGAATTCTTGTCGGAGGTCCGCGTCCTGGATTGCCGACACGCTCGCGGCCCAATCTTTGAGTTTACTCGGTAGCAGAAGTTGATGATGGTCCCGTACGATCGCCCGCATGTGATGGATGGCGTAGTAGGCACCCTTCTGACCGCCAGGCGGCTGCTTGACGTAGCAGAACGTCGTATTGTGGGAGAACACGTGCTTGCCGTACTTACGAATAGGCCTGGTGAAGGTGCCTCCAGATTGGGCGTAGCCGGGGAGAACATCATCAAGAACCTTCTTGACATTTGTGTAGTCTACGTTCGACTGACGGTCCGGGTCAAAATACGTGGCCATGGAATATTTGGGGCTTAGGAGGATGAGCGTGCAACGTGTGTCACTGCAGAAAACACGGAATGTTAAAAGAAAAACGATCGAAAAGTAAGAATTCATATGTTACGGGCCGGTTGAGGGGAGGACTTACTCGGGAAAGTAAGGCACGAGGAAGTTATCCTTATCTTGGTTTGCCAGAATGACGCCTTCGAGGTAAGAACTCGCGACTTGCCGGTCCCCAGCGCTGCCCAAGATCTTGGCACGCATGTAGAAGGGGTCGACTATCACGATGTCCGGGGTCTTGTCGCGAATGATCCGCATCTCCATACTCAGCGAAAATAGCCGAACGAAGGTGTAGTGCAGCGGATGAAGGTTAACCATAGCAAAGATGTCATCAAACCCCAGGACGATCGTACCCCCGATGTCGCCATCCACAAAGCCCTTGCCCTCTGGCACCTTGGCCACGAAAACCGGGTATGCCACATCCTTCTCTCTGAGACGCCGCTTCTCCAAAGAAAGAACACTGTCGTGCAGACTCCGCATAGCACCGGTTGCAGCATTGAGCATATTTGGTGGTAGCATCGCCCTACCCGCCACATGCACCCTCCTCGAGATATCCTGCGGTGAAGGTGGCCCGTCCTGAGCACGGATCGTACTCGGTGCCGGCTGGCTCGCACCCTTCTTAGTCTTTCTTTTGCGTGCCTTCTTCTTCTCCTGTAATGGGACCGAGTTCTGCTCACAGACCGCCTTCTTGAGTGTGTTGGGGCTGATAATATTTCGCACCTCGCCTATCTGAGGCTCGGTGAAGTCGGCAGCTGGAGGCATCTCCTGAGAGCTGAACGCCAGACGGCGCCTGTTGCAACTTGGCTTCTCCGCGGTACGAGCTAGATCGCACACGTCTTTTGTTGGGTTTGGTTCTTGAGAAGGAGGCCCCATGAAGTCGCCATCATACCCATGCTCAGCAAAGTACTGATCGACGTTGCCAAATGTATCATCGTCGTCGTCGTCGTCGTTCTGATCCTGTGCCATATGCATGTTTGGATCCAGTGGCATAGGGATGTCCGGCACCATTACGGCGGTCTTGCCATGGGGCCGACTTGGCGCCGGCACGACTGGCGGTGTTGTCTTTGGGGTGGTGTCCCCGCCCCCAAACGAATCTGGCTCTTCGGCCAAAGCAGGGGCCAGCTCAGGCAGGCGCTGAGGGTCATCACATCATCATCGTCGGCCCCGACGGGTCGAATCGGAGGTAACAAGTCGTCGCAGCCTGGCAGCACCCGAACCAGTTGAACCCTAAACAAGTTGGGTGGCATCTGGGTACCGTGGAACAAGGGGTTGCCCGGTTGAACGATTTTGCCCTTGGCGACATCGACCAACTCGTTGTTCACGAAGTGGAGGAGAGTGCACGGAACGTCGGCGGCGCCCTGCGAAAACATGTAGGGCGTCAGGGATGCCCAGTCAAAGGCAAGGATATGAAGTCCTCGGCCGAGAGAGGCTTAATTAGTTACCGTGATGATGGCGTCGAGCTCGGCTAATGTCGAGGCACCGCCAACGGCGGGCGTGCAGTTGACGGAGCGGCCGCTTGCTGAAGAGGTGCCGGCCGGCGTACACCCGGGTGCATTAAGCTCCCGTGCCGGCGTCGGAGACACCAATGCCGCCTCCGCCGGAGGCACCAATGGCCCCGCCATCGCATTATGCGAGTTGCTGGTCGTGAAGCTAGGAATCGGGGGCAGCCCCTGTTGGCCGCCCGCAATCCACGCACTCAACCCCGAGATCAAGGTAGGCACAAGGGCGGTGATCGTCTCTCCGAGTCGTTGTTCCACTTGCTCTTGGACAATCTCCGGAATCCGCGCCACCTGTGCCTTGAGTTCTTGAACCTCTCGTGCCTGGCTTTCCGAGCTGGTCTTTTTCTCCTTCCGCACACCAGCGGTATAGTATGACCCCCATTTTGTCGACAAGCCTTTGCCGGCCACACGACCAGCTGACGTCGGCTTACTGAGCTTATCCTTGTTCTTCATTATATTCAACCCCCTATTTAGAGTGGTGTCCCAAGGGTTGCTCTGAGTTGACCCCGCGCTACTGCTTTCAGTCGCCTACGGAAGGAATGTGAACCATTTAGAAATTCGGCTTCATTAATTAGAATGCAACCATATGGAGCTAATTACGCGGGGGTGTATTCCTTACCAGAACAAGCTCAAGCTGCCTGGTCTTCGGATCCGTGGTAAGCTCCTTTGTTTTCGGGTCCTTCTTGTACCGGGCCCTGACAAAGTTCCTGGTCTGCTTGTCACCGTATTTATCGAAGAGGGGCGGTAGGCCTTGCTCGGCACGGTCCGCCTCCTCCTTGTCCCATATAGGCTCCGCCACTCTGTAACCGCCGGGACCGAGTGTGTCTTCCCCTATGTTCAGCTCCCGCATTTGTTTCCCCCACTCACTTGATTGGGAGCTTGCGGTGCTCGAGCAATTGATCTTGAAGTCGTTGTAGTCATCTTCGGTGATCGAAGGATTTTTCTCCTTGATCTTCTCATAACTCTCACCTTTCTCGATCATTCTCTTCACATTGCTTTTCCAAGTAGACAGGACCTTGCTCATCTTCGTGAGGGCAGCATTGTTCACTTTATTCCCTTTGAGGCTTGTGTTTTCGAATTCAGCGGGGAACTTGTATCGTTCGTGCAGCTTCGTGAAGAGGAGGTGGCGCAAATTCCCCCGGTCAGGATGCCTCAGGTTCTCGGTGTTGATCGAGACGGTGCTCCGGACAATGCACCCGAGCTGAAGCGAGTACCCCTTGACTATTCGTTCGGGCGCCGTTGGATTCCCGTTGGAGTCCACTTCAGTAACTTCCTCCTTGAGGGTGCGGAGCACGATCGGGCGCCGGTCCTTCTGTTGCCTCTTCGGCTGGCTGCTATCTGTGCGTGCGCCGCCATCATCAGTGGTGGCATCCTCGGCGGCACCATCAGTGGTGGCATCAGTGTGGTCATCCTCGGCGGCACCATCCGTGGTCTTAGGATCGGTGGGGAAGGCGGCGGCCTCATACAAGTGAGGTTGTTCCTCCATCTCCTGGGACAGCTCCCAGAATGCCTTGCCGCCCGAACCCCCGGCCTCATCGTTGTGGGCCATGTTTCTCTCTAAATAGAAACAAAGTTTGGTCAAAAAGTTGGTTATTGTCAAGGAACAAGATCATGGTCTCATCATTTAGGGTTTGTCGACACCGAGGCATCCTAAAATCTAAGCTTTTATCATTGAGGGTTTTTCGACGCCAAGGCACCCTAAAAGCCTAACTTTTCATCATTTCGGTTTTTATCGACACCGAGGCACCCTAAAAGCCATGCATTAGTCACAAGTACGCCAGGGCACTTGATCCTACTTAATTAACTACTAAGATACCCCGGCCCATGCATTAGTCACAAGTACCCCATATGTCCTATTTTTAGCAAAGTCATGCTAAAATTCACGGAAAATTTCAGCATGACCTTTGCTGAAAATAGGACATATGGAGTACCCGAATTTGCTGGAACGGAAGTTAATCGACATTCCAGCAAACTCAAGGGCCTCTCGGGTGGACAAGGCAAAAAAGGCCTCCACATACACATCACTGATTTAACGAAATTTGCACACAACTCAGTAGCACTTCATCATCATATAAAGTATATTAGCAGCAGTACAAATAAAGAGACATGATCAAAGTACTTCATAATAAACCCAAGCAACTTCATCATCATATAAAGTATATTAGCAGCAGTACAAATAAAGAGACATGATCAAAGTACTTCATAATAAACCCAAGCAACTTCATAATAAATCAATGTCCTCAGCTGTAAACTGAACTATTGTCAGGTCATGTTGTCAGGTCATGTTGAAAGTAAAATAGGACCTTGCTGTGTTTGGGACCAAATTGTTATTTGGCTATTCTAGCTGGCTTTTTTTAGCGAATTGTAACTTGTGTGAAGCTGAAACAAAGTTAACTTACATGCTCCTATATGCTCAGCTGAATTATTATAACATGTCTATCCAGTTTGCAGTTATTCTTATAGGCGATCCGTAGTTAGCGTAGCTATTGTGCATCAAGATTCGTTTTTAGTCCTAAGAAAACACAAGGTTGTCAGGGACAGTTTTTCTTTGACTGGGGTTGTTGTCGACCTGAATTAAAGATGCAGTGTTTGGCAGATCCAGTCTGCAAACTTTGTCCTACTTACTGGATCAACAATGTTCTTAATTCCATTACCTAGTGTACATACCAATAGCCATAAACAAAAGAGCAACTAATGACTGAGCCAACCAAGAGCCACAGACCAGCACATGCTTGCACATGCTTGCACATGCACTGAAGCTACAACTCTTATCAATGATCTAACTTGGGCAGTGGCAGCGAGATATATGTTCCCTCTCTTCTGTTTGGCACATTGCACTTGCACATGCACTGAAGCTACCAATCTGAAAAGGTTGCGGCATAGCACCAATGAAATGGCTAACTTGGGCAGTGGCAACGAGAAACGAAGAGAGGGAACATATTTGAAAGCCACACTCACTGCAGAAAAGTAACGAAGGTATCCACATATTTGAAAGCATGGATATCATTTCCTACACTAGAATACACCAGATTTTGAAGACTGGAACTAATATATAAGAGTCAGCAATCATCCTCAACTAGAACCTATAACTACACTGGCACACTGCAGAATGGAAAACATATTTATGCCGCTATTTGAATAAGATTTTTCTATTGCAGGTTGGCAGGTTTGTAACTCATGATATGCTTATATAATCAGGAAGTTGCATTACTCATGTGCACAAACCGAAAACTGATGTTCATATAAACTACTCATGTGTACAAACACAATGCAGATCAAAACAGAATCAAGGCTTTACCATCAACAGTATACACAACAAAATAACTAACGTCAGCAGTCAGCACACTCTAATGTGAGAGTAGAACGAAAATGAATTGCTGAAAAGGTTATATAAACTACTCATTCATAACAAGGATGAACTTATAGATCTCAAGGTTGCAGTGCACGTTAGCATCAAAGAATTACAGAAGAACTGAATTTCTGTGTATACTAGAGATACTGTGGTAAGTCAGGAAAAAGAAACCAACATATTCAATAACTCATGGCTGACTACAGATAGTTAGTTACCACAATGGAAACCTCTTGTGTATGACAAGGAGCAAATTATCAAAAACATATTCAATAACTCATGGCTGACTATTGAGAAGACACACTGTTGCAATTTGAACATGAGTGAATTAAGTCAGCAGTCATCATCAACTAAACTAAACTGGCATACTAGACTCCTAGAACTACATTGGCACACTACAGAATGGAAAACATATCTATGCTGCCATTTTTCTATTGCAGGTTGGCAGGTTTGTAACTCATGGTATGCTTATATAATAAGGAAGTTGCATTACTCAGGTGCACAAACAATGAGTTACATTAACAAATTGCATCGTTCAAGAATAAAACGATGGGAAGGATCAAGAGTTCAAGAGTATCCAATTCGGATGGAGAAGATGACAGGATACTCGTGAGACTCCTCCAACAATACAACAAGCATCGAGTAACAAGAGAAGATCAGAAGCAATCAGAAAAGATGCAGAAGAGAGGGAACATAGATCAACGATGGATTGATCTATGTGCCAATGTATTGATCTATGTGCAGAGCATAGATCAATATATCTAACTTGCACATTGCACTTGCACATGCACTGAAGCTACCAATCTGAAAAGGTTGCGGCATAGCACCAATGAAATGGCTAACTTGGGCAGTGGCAGCGAGAAACATCAGGGTCTGCTACTAATGGTACTACTATCGTACTGTCTGCAGCTAATGCAGCTCGTCTTGGCACATCGTGCTGAGCTGACCAAGGGACAACAAAACGACAATTTTGTTATCTCTCACTTTCTCCTCTTCTTCAGTTCTGCGCTTGGCGCTCTGGCATCGATGATGGCCACACTCCCGATCGGAACCAGCCCAGGTGTAGCGCAGGCACAGCAAGCGCTTCAGAAGAAATAGAGATGGGGGCTCACGGGGGATGCGAGGGGGATAGGG
>NC_041391.1:251440700-251493848 GCF_002162155.2 Triticum dicoccoides
TCATCATCATCATCATCATCATCATCATCATCATCATCATCATCATCATCATCATCATCATCATCATCATATATAGCGTGAAGCTCCTGCCTGATGCCCATTGATTTCAAGTCTGCCCTTGCTTTTGGCCCATCTTTGGTCCTCTCTGGCATGTTGAGCAGGGTACCAAGCAGACTCTCGCACACGTTCTTCGTGATATGCATGACATCAAGGCTGTGAGGCACACGGTGGATCTTCCAGTACGGCAAGTCCCAGAAAACAGACCTCATTTTCCATACCTTCAGCAGCGGCTCTGGCGCCTTTCGCTTCTTTCCCGGCTCTGGCGCCTTTTGCTTCTTTCCCGGCAGTGGGCAGTCTTTCCAATTTTCCAACAGCTTGTCTATTTCCTCACCGCTCCTCGTACACAGGCGTTTTCGGGGTTCTGTTTCACCATCGAACAGATCCTTGCGTTTCCTCCACGGGTCATCATCGCGAAGCCACCTTCGATGTCCCATGAACACGGTTTTCGAAGACCCGGGATCTCTATCTAGCTGGCGATACGTTGTGTCATCCATGCACCTTACGCATCCAGAAAATCCGTGGACTACCTGCCCCGCAAGATATCCGTAACCGAGATAGTCGTGCACCGTCGTGAGCAGTGCGGCTCTCATAGGGAAATACTCTTTCTCTGCGGCGTCCCACGTATTGGCTGGCGTTTTCCACAGCGTGTCAAGCTCCTCTTTCAGCAGCCCCAGATACAGATTGATGTCGTTCCCTGGTTGTTTCGGCCCTTCAATTAGCATACTCATGTGAATGTACTTCCTCTTCATGCACAACCAAGGGGGAAGGTTGTACATCCACACAAACACAAGCCAGGTGCTATGTGTGCTTCTCTGGCTGCCAAACGGATTGACTCCATCGGTGCTCGCGCCCAGCACGATGTTCCTTGGATCGTTCCCAAATTCTGGGTATTCGAAGTTCAATGCTTGCCACTGGCTCGCATCCTTAGGGTGACTCAGCATCTTGTCTTTTTTATCTATCTCCGGATCATTTGCGTCATCTTCTCGCTTCTTCTCCTCCCTATCCGCGTGCCAACGTAGGAGCTTTGCTACCTTAGGATCCGTGAAATACCGCTGCAGACGAGGAGTGATCGGAAAGTACCACACCACTTTTCGAGGAGCTTTCTTCCTCTTCTTGTATCGAGTGACACCGCACACCGGACATATTGTAGACTCCGCGGGCTCGTCCCGATAAATGATGCAATTGTTCATGCACACATGGTATTTCACGTGCGGTAAATCCAGAGGACACACGATTTTCTTCGCCTCCTCCAAACTGGTCGGGCACTTGTTCCCCTTGGGAAGACGTTCGTGCCAGAATGACATGTTCTCGTCGAAGCATGCGTCGGTCATTTTGTGTTTTACCTTCATCTCCAGGGCCATGAGCGTTACTTTCAGGCGGGTATCCTCGGGCCTGCATCCTTCATACAATGGAGTAACCGCGTCTAACTCAAGTTGATCCATCTTGGCTTTCTCTCGGGCGGCAGCTCTTGCGTTATCCGTCTGCTTGAGAAGCAACTCTTGAATATGAGGGTCCTACACACAGCCCATCGATGGTCCAGCGTCGTCTGCTCTGCCGGCATCATCATCTTCATGATCATGCCCGTCGCCTGCTCCGGCATCTTCCTCATCATCATGTCCTGCATCTTCTACATGATGACTATGTACAGCATCACAGTCGTGATCATCTCCTGGGGATTCTTCGTCTTCTCGCCCGCCCGAGCCGCGGTGGTTGTCTTGCTGCCCTTCCTCATTTCTTGCCCGTCCCGCATGGACGACTTCGTAGTCATCTTCATCACCTTGCCACCGATAGCCATCCATGAAACCACGCAACAGCAGGTGGTCCCGCACCTGCCCGGAATCCGGGTCCGCAATAAGGCTCTTCAGCTTGCATCTTCGACACTGACATCTTATCTCCGTCTCGTTCTTTTGAAGCATCTCGGCCTTCGCGGACCTCAAAAACCTATTCACGATGCCTTCGGTCATCGTGCGGACCATGGTCGCCTGCGGGGTAGAGCAAAACGATATTTTAGAACCAAACAAAAATTTGGCATGACCTTCCCTAAAAATAGGACCAAAAAGAATGCTTAATGCCAAAATTCTCGCCGAAACGGAAATGAATCAACATTCCGGCAAAATATTGGCAACTATCGCATATCAAATACCGGTACACCTCCAAACACAAACACATATGCAACACCACAAACATATGCAACACCACGAACATACATAGATCTAGCTAGGCCGTAAAAAGTGCATGTGCACATTGTTGTAAGGAGAACAACCTAAATATAGCTTCCCCCCTTACTTACCTATTAAAACAAGGTAATTTAACCACTTAATTTGAATGAATCTATGGTGGAAATGAGGTGAAAAAGAGGAGGCACCCGAGACAAGGAGGAGGTGGAGAGAATGAAGTGGGGAGAAAGTGAGTGTGTGGGTAGGAGAGGCTGTCCCAAATATCTTGTTGCTGCCCACTTACTAATGGCGCACCTCTTGCATGGTGCGCCATTAGTACTTACAACTACTAATGGCGCACTTGGGCAGGATACGCCATTAGTATGTTCGGAGAGGCGCACTAGTTCAAAAAAAAATCCTATACTAATGGCGCACCCACTGCCAGGTGCGCCATTAGTAGTTACAACTACTAATGGCGCACTCGGGCAGGATGCGCCATTAGTATGTTTGGATAGGCGCACTAGTTCAAAAAAAAGTTTCTATACTAATGGCGCACCTGCTGCCTAGTGCGCCATTAGTAGTTACAACTACTAATGGCGCACTTTGCCGGGATGCGCCATTAGTATGTTTGGACAGGCGCACTAGTTAAAAAAAATTTGATACTAATGGCGCACCCGTAGCATGGTGCGCCATTAGTTGTTTAAACTCTAATGGCGCATCAGATTGTGGTGTGCCATTAGTATATACTAATGGCGCACCATCTTTCTGGTGCGCCATTAGTGTCAATCCCATCTATAGCCATTTTCCTAGTAGTGGAGGACTTGTGTGCGGCAGCCATCCTTGGTGGGGAGAAGGGAGATGATCTCCCCAATGATGGCTTCCAGGAGATCGCTGATGCGGTCCACCCGAGATTCTACGGGTTCCTCAGATCCAAGGGGTGGGGGCTTGCCGCTTCTCCCCGCGTCGACTGGTGCGGGATCTACAACCAGCATTGCTGCTGGCGGGAGCCTCATCTTCTTGGCACTAGGGCCGGCTAACTCCATTTTCCTTGCAGGCGTCGCGTCGAGCTCACAAGTTTGAGCAGAGCAGCCAGAGACGTGCCTAGTGGCAGTGTGAGCGGGGAAGAAGGAGGGCTGGGGTATTCTTTAGGAGCGAGGAAGAAGGGGAACATGCGTTTTATGTATGAGTGAGGAAGAAGGTGAGCGAGGGTTTTCCGTACGAGTGAGGAAGAAGGGGAGCAGGGGGAACTGGGGGGAGAGGGAAGGGGTAGAGTTCAGCGGGATGCAGGGTTTTTTCGGGAGCACCCCAATTCAAGAAATATGGGCTTTTCCTTGCAAAAAAGAACAAATGGGCTTTAAGATGGATTGGTTTTTGTATCATCCTGGTCGGCTGCCGCGTTTCGTCATGGATGGTCTTAGCACTGGAGGCAACCCATAAAAGACACTCTCTAGCTCTCCCAGCTTATTTCCCATTTGAAAGAAAAAAAGAGATGCCCTCCAGCTTATCGCTCCTCATCAGTAACCCTTTTCAACATTAAAAAAAATATGGCTCCTTCTCAGGCCCACTTGACATCCACCAAATTAGAGGATGCGGTACTGCATGCAGACACTCACAATGGTCGCAGTGCCACAAAATGAGGTGTCAAATAACATGCCCACAATATACTACTAGATTGTAAAGGTTCACAGGCTAGTCAACCTTCACATTAAACTAAGCTTCAAAAGATATGGCATGCATACTAACATTCACAAGCACAAAAGTTTAGCATGTTTATGCATCTCAATGATTCACCATACTATAACCAAGACAAAGCTATGAGAAGGTGTAGAAATAAAGAAAGAACGGTCGATGCTTCTCTGAGCAAAGGGCCTCCCAGCACACACATTAATTTCCTGGACATGCTTATTTCTTATCAATGTTATGAACACTTTGAGCATGTTGGAAACTCCACAGCTAGCTGCTTGTTTGCTCCTCCACTACTCGCTGGCCAGGTCGTATTTGACTCGGGACTCTTCAATCTTGAGGTGACGTTGTGGCTGCACTACTTGTTTGCTCCTCCACACATGATAGGCTTGTTCCACACTGCAATCAACAATTCAATGTACGAATAAGCTTATTTCATCTTTCGCTAGCCATTGTACCTAGTTACGAATGTAGGAATACCTAGAGCACCATGAAGTTAGCTGATAGCAGGTAGGCGAGCCATATAATTTTGTGCGGTTCTGCAAAAATTGAGGTTTTTGTCCCTTCCCCTTCTTATGAGAATTCTTCTTGAAGTTGGTATAATGTGACGGCTTGTTCTTTGCATCAAACTTGCCTTTCCCCTGAGATTTCTTCTTGTTGTTTTTGGGCTTGTTGGGCTGGAAGTTCTTCTCGTGTACCATGTGGGCACTACAAGCTCCCTCAGCGACTCAAGCACGTGTGTCTTTTGCTCTCGCCTTCTCTTCAAAATCGAGAGTGCAAATGAGATCCGAAAAGGAAAACTCCTGTCTCTTGTGTTTTAGAGAAGTAGCAAAATTGTTCCACGAAGGTGGAAGCTTGGCAATGATGGTTCTAGCAACAAATTTGTCTGGCAACACACACTCAAAGTACTCAAGTTCCTTAGCGAGTGACTGTATCTCATGAGCCTGCTGAACAACAGAGCACTCATCAGCCATCTTGTAGTCACAGAATTGCTCCATGACGCACAACTCGTTGCCAGCGTCCGAGGCCCCAAACGTGGCCTCGAGCGTAGCCACATGTCTTTGCTGCTACCAAACGACATATATGAATCCACAATGGAATCGTCAGGAACACTCAGAAGGGCGCCTTTGAAGAGGGTATCCATGTTCTCAAAAGCTTCCTCCTGTGCAGGATTAAGATCACCCTTAGGCTTGCCCTTAGTGGCGTCATAGCAGTACATGATCTGAAACCAGTAAACTGCTCTCGTGTGCCACCTTTTATATTGCACCCCCTTAATGGTAGGCGGCTTCAAAAGCCCAACAAAACCACTCGGAGTAAATTGCCTATAATCAGGTTTTTTGGATTGGATTGTTGAATATATGAGCAAATTACTATGAGATTTAATCCGAATAAACAATAAATACATCATGACGACAATTGCAAAGATCAAAGTAATGATGCAGACTAAACTAGGAGGACAGAATCACATACTGTGCAGTGGGAGCAGAACCGTTGTGGTTGATGTTGTCACCCATGTCGTTGATGAAGAGGTTGCCGAGGTCGGAGAAGAAGGTTGTCATTGAGGAAGTCCTCGCTGACAGCAGACGCGCGAGTGTGCTCCCCAAAAACCTGATCGCCCCTCTGATACGTCTCCAACGTATCTATAATCTTTGATTGTTCCATGCTGTTATATTATCAATCCAGGATGTTTTATAATCATTTTTTTGTCATTTTATATCATTTTTGGTACTAACCTATTGACATAGTGCCAAGTGCTAGTTGCTGTTTTATGCATGTATTTTACATCGCACGAGTGATGATCCTTGCCGGAACTGCGAAACGACACACCAATTCTTTCAAGAACTTGACAGCGTACTGAGCAGTCACCTTTCTCATGGCAGTCACTTCCGGCCACTTTGTAAACTTGTCGATGGCAACGAACATGAATTCAAAGCCCTTGATTGCTCAGGGGAAGGGGCCGAGGATATCGAGCCCCCAGACCAACAAATGGCCATGATAGAGGGATTGTCTGATGGGCTTGGGCAGGCAGGTGTGTTCAATTGGAATGGAACTGGCATGCTTCACATGTCATGACGAGCTCAAGTGCATCTTGGAGGGCCGTGGGCCAATAGAATCCTTGTCAGAATGCTTTCCCAACTAATGCCCTTGATCCAATGTGTGAGCCGCACATTCCTCTGTGAATCTCAGCCAGCAGTTCCTTTCCATCTTCCTGGCAGACACACTTCAATTTCACACCATTGGGCCTTCTTCTGTACAGAGTGTCATCGACAAACTGATACATACTGGCCCTCCGGGCTACTTTCTTAGCTTCATCTTGGTCACCAGGAAATTCTCTGGTTTGGAGGAAGCGGACGATGTGCCTTGCCCAAGTTGGATCGTGGGGCTCGGCAGCGAGGACTAGCGGCACCTCCTATGCTGCGGGAGCACCAACCTAGTCCGCGGGGTCCATAGGCCCGACTGGAGGGGGTGGTCCGGCAGGCTGTGAGGAGTCGTTTCTGGCAGGGTCTCTGCCGGGAGTGGATGGCTTGATCGGGAGAGGCTTACCGTAGTCCAACTTTCTCCTTTTCTGGGCCATTGTGGCTGGTGATACTGAGGGCTGGGAGAGACGGAGAATAAAAGTTCCTGGTTCCACGGGATGCTTCTGTGTAGCACACTTTGACAGGTGATCAGCTATGCTATTTTCCACACGGGGTACATGCTCTGTTTGTAACCCATCAAAGTGCTCCTCCAATCTCCTCACTTCCTCGACGTATGCTTCCATTAATGGTTTTTGATAATCCTTGTTAACTTGTCTCACCACAAGTTGTGAATCTCCTCGAATGATCAACTTCTTAATTCCCAATTCTGCTGCAATCCCGAGCCCGGCAAGGAGCCCTTCTTACTCAGTTGTATTGTTGGTGGCTTCTTCCCGGGAAAAGTGCATTTGGACTACGTACTTCAAGTGCTCCCCGGAGGGGGCAACAAGAAGCACGCTAGCCCCTGCACCTTGTAGGGAAAAAGCCCATCAAAATACATAATCCATTCTTGGGGTGATTCCTTGCCAGGGAGAGCTGTTTCTGTCACTTCCTCATCAGGGGTTGGCATCCATTCTGTAGTAAACTCTACCAGTGCCCTGTTCTGAATAGTCGATGTGCTCTCAAACTTCAAACGAAAGCTGGATAACTCCAAAGCCCACTCCACTATTCTGCTGGTAGCCTCAGGGTTTCAGAGTATTCTTTGCAAGGGAAAACGAGTGACAACTATGATCTCATGGGCTTGGAAGTAGCGGCGCGGTTTCCTTGAGGCCATGATGAGGCCAAAAATCAACTTTTGCACGCCAGAGTATCTCGATCTAGCCCCTTGTAGTAAGGATCTGATGGAGTACACTGGGCGCTGCACCACTTCTTCCTTGTCACGTCCTTGGGGTTGCTCTCGTTGCCGTGCTCACTATTGTTCTGATCCTCTTCTGACTCCACCGCGATCTGGCCACTTTTTGCCTCATCTACTTCTCGCTGTGCTACCAAGGCCGCACTGACCACTTGGTTGGTTTCCGCCAAGTAAAGCAATAACGGCTCTTGGGGTTTGGCTGTAACCAAGGTAGGCACAGATGATAGGTACGCTTTTAGTTCCTGCAGAGCTGCATCTGCTTCCGGGGTCCAATTCATAGGCCCTATTTTCTTCAAAATTTTGAAGAACGACAGGGCACGCTCGGCAGACTTGGAAATGAATCTGCTTAGCGCGGCAACACATCCTGTCAGGCACCTTACATCCTTAACTGTCCTTGGCACTTGGATCTGCTCAATGGCCTTGATCTTGTCAGGGTTGGCTTCGATCCCCCGATGGGATACGAAGAATCCAAGTAGCTTGCCAGGGGGGACACCGAATACACATTTCTCCGGGTTAAGCTTCAAGTTTATCTTGCGCAGAATAGCAAATGTCTCTTCCAAATCCTGGATAAGGGTGGCCTTATCCTTGGTTTTGACCACAGTATCATCCATATAAGCTTCTATGTTTCTGTGCATCTGTGGCTCAAAACCAATCTGGACTGCCCTTGCAAAAGTGGACCCGACACTCTTTAATCCGAAAGGTATGCAGACAAAGCAGTACGTACCACATGGAGTGATGAATGATGTCTTCTCTTCATCTTCCTTGGACATGAAGATCTCGTGATACCCGGAGTATGCATCTAGAAGGGAGAGCAGATCACAACCTAAAGTGGAATCTATGATCTGGTCGATGCGCGGCATGGGAAATGGTTCCTTCGGGCAAGCCTTGTTTAGATTTGTGAAATCAATGCAAAGCCTCCATTTCCCATTCGCCTTCCAGACTACCACTGGGTTTGCCAACCACGTAGGGTGCAATACTCCTCTAACTAAGCCAGCTGCCTCTAGTTTCTTGATTTCCTCGGCAATGAACTGCTGCCGCTCCAAGGCCTGCTTCCGGACTTTCTGCTTGATGGGTCGGGCATGTGGGTAGACAGCAAGGAGATGCTCGATTATCTGCCTGGGAACACCGGGGATATCAGATGGTTGCCAGGCAAACACATTGATATTCGACCATAGGAAGGCAATGAGCGCGCTTTCCTATTTGTCGTCAAGGGTGGCGCTGATATTTAAGGTACCATCAACGCCAGCCAGCCTTGTCGGGACCTTCTCACTTGGGGTGCAGCAACCTTGGATCTCTTGTTGTTGGAACACTCCGGCACATCGTCAATGGGTGCCGTGCACTCGGTGGGGGCACGCTTCCCGGACACCTTACCGGAGGTCCTACAATCCCTCTTCTCTCCTTTGCTTTCCCTGGCGGGAGCTGTTGCTGCTGCAGCCTCTGCTGCGATTGCATCCCGGTACATCTTGTCCACACAGATGATTGCATCCTTCTCATCTGATGGGATAGTGATGACTCCTAACGGCCCATGCATCTTCAGAGTGTTATAAGCATAGTGGGATGCTCCCATGAACTTAGCCAGAGTCAGGCGTCCCAGAATCCCGTTGTATGGCAGGGGGAGGTCTATCACATCAAACACAATCTTCTCAGTCCGATAGTCTAGTTCTCCCCCGAACGTCACTGGCAACGTAATCTTTCCCTTGGGACAGCTCCCTCCGTTCGGCCAGTAGTACGGGCGGTTTCTGTCGCTTGAGGAGGTCGTGGTGGGCCAGCCCGCTGTGAGCCCCCAGCCTCAGTGAAGCCGAGCAGGCTCTGGATGGTGGCACGCCATTCATCCATTTGCTCAGCCGTCGGTGGAAACTTCAGTAGCAGCTGAGCTCACGCCATAGCCTTCGTGGCTATGCTTGGCATGGATGTCGATGATGTCGACCGCACCGTTGCTTGACTCCTGATGGTGCCAGCGGCGGTGGCAGTAGCACCACGTCCACGCAGCTGTTGGACGACCACCTGGGTAGCGGGGTCACGCGGTGATGGTGCTCGAGGGACAACGGCTCTGTTGGGTGCAATGATCGGGGTGGCTCGTCCGGGAGGAGGCACATGTGCCATGACCGCCCCCGTGGCAGGGGCGACCGGAGGACGATGGCTCACCATGGACCGAGCGCCGTTGTTGTGGTTGTGCCCGCCGACGGGAGGAGGGGGTGCGAGCGGAGCGACCCTCTCGTCCGCACCTCGCGGGGCGTGACCGTCGAGACGTTGCTGAAGTTGTTCCTCTCCGATGCCTTTATCCCTCGCATCGGCCGCAGGGGAGTGGCGATGGAGCCACATGTTCCTGCCACGCCCCCAGCAGCGCTGACATCCTCGATTGTCTTCACATCCCCCGCATCGTTTGAGGCTGCGGGCGGCGGAGCCTTCGAGTTGGATGGCTGGGCTGAAGGGTCGGACTTCTTCTTCTTGGGCGCCATGATCGATGGCGTCATCGAAGATGAAGATGGTGATGGAGATGACGCGCTCCGCATGCTTTCAGGTTCGCGCAAGCCCTCCCCCTACATAGCGCGCCAAAGATGTCGCGGCATATCCGCGGACACCTATGGGACCGGGTGGCCCCTTGCTGGTTCAGCGGGGAGAGGCCGCGTTGCACAAAAAGCACATCACCGCACGGCAGCACGACAGAGAGCACACAATCAATTTACCCAGGTTCGGGCCGCCGCGAGGCATAAAACCCTACTCCTGCTTTGGTGGATTGATGGTGGAATGAATGTGGTGATGCGTAGTACACTTGCCTGGCATGATTTGCCTCGGGGCTGTAGCGACTACACGTGTATGGTAGCTTGGGTTCATCCACTTTCTAACCCTTCCTACGGGTGCCATGGGGCTCCTTTAATAGATTAGGGGGTCACCACAGTGGAAAAGTGGTCATTATCCACTGATATGATAGCGAACAGTTGAAAGGGCATGCAGTGCCCCCATGTGTGGTTTTGGTAATTGATGACCTTCTCTATGGACTAATGGTTGCATTGAGTTATATTTGAAGGATTTTTCCATAGGCTTTTCTTGAAGTCCATGTGTTGGTTTCAAGGAGTTTATGAGTTGGCCATGGTGCTATTAAGGAATTATCCAAATATTGGTCATGTGAGTGTTGAGCTTATTGCAAGCATGTCTTGAAGAAGAAGATTGTGTGATCATTCATGTCTACCTTCAAGACATCATCCAAATGTAGAGAGTTGGAAAGATTCAAGGTCGATCAAGACTAAGTCAATAGTGAATCAAGTTGATCAACATACAAAGCATACAAGATGTACCGAGGGATAGAGTGATCCCATCATATGGTAAGCATTGCCCATTATGCTTTGTGTACTAACCCATGGTCTTCGTGAGAGTTCTTTGTGGGGTTAGGTTGCGGTGTGCATGTTCAAGTGATGCATCACGAAGAGATCAAGTGGTTGAAGATTTCCATCCATTTTGGTGATAATGGACTAGTGAAAATGTTCCAAAGAGTGGCTCACCCATAGTGGAGTATGGGGGAACAATCAACTAGTCTTCAACGAGAAAACGCAATCAAGAAAGGTGGTCCAACTTGAGGGAGTCAAGATCATCATCATCTAGCTCAAGTGGACTTCGTGCAAGGCAAAGGTTTGCCCTTGATAGGTTTTATATTTTACCGATCTCATGGTTATAGTTTGGAGACCGGGTTATAGGATCGATAGCCGTACTATCAAGGGGGGCTCTCAAGTGAGTAGCGTGATCGTATCATTTGTCGAGAGCTTAAACCATTGCATCCTTGCATCGTCTTTCTCGATTCTTATTTGTATTTTACTTTGAGGTTTTAGAGCTTGCAGTTATCTTTGTGACAAGCTCTAGTTCATCAAAAACGGATTTCATATGCTTCTTCTATCGCATTTTCGGTGCTAGAGGTTTTACCGGTCTTTTTTCAAGGAAGGGTTCTCACCATTTTCTTATGGGACTTTTCTAATTTTCTTCTTATTGATATTTCTCTCAAGATTTTGTTAGCCCATGTCGTTAGCTTTCCAACAAACTTGGTTTCGTTGAATTTGGAGTCTGTTTGCAGAAGTTGTGGCAGTTTTGGTGTTCTGAAAAGCCTGCAGCGGTACTACCGCGGACAGGAGCGGTACAACCGCGGCTACTACAACGGTAGTACCGCTCCGAACCAAAATCGCATCACAAGTCCAGCGGTGGTAGGCACGGATGTATTTTTTTAGTACCACTCGCAAGCAGTAGTACCGCTACCCTTTGAGGTAGTACCGCTACCCCTAGTGGTAGTACCATGAGGTCCAGCGGTAGTACCACTCTGTCCGGGCTGTGAGCATAACGGTTGGATTTTTCCCCACCTATAAAAGGGCGTCTTCTTCCCCAATGAACCTTATCCTTTAATCTCGTGTTCTTCCCCCACTGTTGACCTTCTTCGAGCTTGCTAACTCTCAATCCCTCCATGGATTCTTGCTAGTTTTGAGGGAAAAGTGAGAGGAGGTCTAGATCCACATTTCCACCAATCACTTTCTCCTCTATCTGAGGGGAACCCCTTGGATCTAGATCTTGGAGTTCTCGGTATTCTTCTTCTTGTTCTTCCTCTCATTTTCTTCCCTAGCATTAGTTGCTTTGGTGGGATTTGGGAGAGAAGGAGTTGGGCACTCCGTGTGCCCTTGCCACTACATTTGGTGCATCGGTTTGAGTTCTCCACGGTGATACGTCGAAGTTACAAGTTGAGAAGCTTATTACTCTTGGGTGCTTGGTACCCTTGAGCTTGTTCCTCTTGGGTGCTTGGGCGCCCTAGACGGTTGGTGGTGTTCGGAGCTCAATCATTGTGGTGTAAAGCTTCGGGCAAGCGTCGGGGTCTCCAATTAGGTTGTGGAGATCGCCCCGGGCAATTTGACGGATACCAGTGACCGCCCCAAGGGTTGCCAAAGTGTACGGGTTCGGTGACCGCCCCCAAGGGTTTCCATTTGTACGGGTTCGGTGACCGCCCTCAAGGGTCCCTTAGTGGAATCACAGCATCTTGCACTGTGCGAGGGCGTGAGGAGATTACGGTGGCCCTAGTGGCTTCTTGGGGAGCATTGTGCCTCCACACCACTCCAAACGGAGATTAGCATCCGTAAGGGTGTGAACTTCGGGATACATCGTCGTCTCTGCGTGCCTTGGTTATCTCTAACCCGAGCCCTTGACTTTGTGATAGCCATATTGTCTCTTGTCATATATCTTGCTATCACTTAGTTGTTTATCTTGCTTAGCATAATTTGTTGGTGCACATAGGTGAGCCTAGTTGTTGTAGGTTTTGTGCTTAACAAATTAACCGCTAGGTTTATTCCGCATTTGTTCAAGCCTAAACCGTAATTATTTTAAAGCGCCTATTCACCCCCCCTCTAGGCGACATCCACGATCTTTCAGTTGGTATCAGAGCCTCGTCTCTCTTTATAGAGCTTAACCGCCTAGAGAGTAAGGATGTCGACTAGAAGTTTAGGATTCTCTGACACTCTTAGTTTTGATGCCACAAACTTTGATGTTTGGGTAATTCACATGCTTAATCTCTTTAGGGTCATGAACCCAAATTTACAGCGAATTGTAGATATGGGGTTTTCTCCTCCAAAGGATCCCCAAAGATTATCTTTAGAGGATGATAAAAACTCTTATCTCAATGCTCAAGCTTCTAATGTGCTTTTTGATGCTTTGAGCAATGTAGTTATATTTCAACTCATGCCATTCCGGGATGCTCATGAGTTGTGGACAAAGCTTCAAGATAAATATGGTGTGTCCAAGATTTGTGGGGATGATTATTCTCCCTCCACCTACGGCCGTGTTGCCTTCTCAACTTCCTCTACTTCACCTACATCTGGATTGCCACAAGGTAATGCTAGGGTGAGTAGTATTAGTCGTTGCAATGATGATAGTGTGCTTGTTCTTGGTGATCCTTCATTACTATCTTATTGTAATGGTCCTTCTTTGGACATTAACACTTGGAGCACCTTACATGGTTCACATGCTTGTGTTTATAGTCCTTGCATATCATGTAGAAATTGCTTGCTCAAATCTCATGATGATATGCCTGCTATGTCTTGTTGCCATGATAAAAATGCTTATATTTCCTCTAGTTGTTGTGCTAACAATGTAGAGGAAACCCAACACTCCATGGAACAAGATGTGGTCTTGAATGGTGCCTCAAGGGATCCTACATCATCATTTATTGCTTTTTGCCTTATGGCTAAGGCGTCAAATGTATCTCCTACTTTGAACCCCAATATGTCTCTTGATGATGATGTTAATGCTAATGATGATGAGGATAATGATGAAGATAATGATAATAATTCTTCCTTAAAAATTAAGGGGGAAATGATTTTTAAAGCTCTTCACAAAAATAAACTTGCTCGTTCCAACTTAATGGAAATGATGTCTATTGCCATTAAGGGCAAGAAATACATTGAGGAGTTGGAATCTCATCTAGTCACCATTGAGAAAATGGAAGCTCATGAGCATGATTACACAAATGAGATCGCAGAGCTATCTCAGGCTCTCGAACATGAACAAACCACCTCCGAATCTCTTGAGGAGACTTTTGCTCTAGAACTATCTAGAGTGAACGAATCTCATGATAGAGCTCTTGAGGTGGCCAATGATTTTAAAACTAAAAATGAGAAGCTTGAAGTTGCGCATGCTAAACTCCTTGAGGACTTTGGGCACCTCGAAAATGGCTCAAGGGTCATTAAGAGTGAGCTCATCAAACTCACTGAGTCTCATGCACAACTTAAAGCTTCATATTCTAAAGAGTCTGCCAAGTTGCCTTCTCCTCTTGCTATTATTGATGATGCTTGTGATACTAACTCTATTTCTATTAAAGCATCCATTTTGAAGGATAATGTTGAGCTATGGGCTCAACTTGAGTTTCTATCTAGCAAATATGAGAAGTTGGAAGAAAATCATGTAAATCTCACAAGCTCTGATGATGATCTTCCAGTATCCCATAATGTGCTAAAGATAGCTCATGGGGCTATGTCTAAGGTAACTTCTAGTAAGTCGCATGTGGATACTAGCACTACTTCAAGTCAAAATGATATCTTGCCATGTGCCAGTCCTTGTAATTGGCTACTCATAACATTGGTATTTCTTGTGATGAATTACTCTCCTTGCCTTGTTGCTCTAACGATGAAGCTTATATTTCCTCTAGTACTTGTGTTGATACTAACCATGTAGAGGAAATTAAAGAGCACACGTCTCAAGTCACTTCTTTGAAGAAAGACTTGGAAAAGTGTCATCAAGGGAAATCCACACTCAACAATATCTTCAGTGTGCAAAAATCCCCCAATGACAAAGGTGGACTTGGATTCAACTCCAATAAGAATAAGAAGTCCAAGAGATACAAGAATAAGGGCCAAGAACAAGTCAAGAATTCAGCGAAGATTATTTGCTTCAAGTGCAAAATTGAAGGGCATCATGTTAGATCTTGCCCATTGAAGAAGAAGCCATTAATGACAAGCAACAAAGGAAGCGTCCACAAGTTCATTCTCATGCTCAACCTCAAGTTGAAGAAAGGCCTATTCCCAAGAAGACACAAGCTAATGCTTCTCAAGTTGAGAAATCAAGTGACAAGAAAGTGAAGAGTAGACGTTGCTACATATGTCGTGAGAAAGGTCATGTCGCTTCTTCATGCACTAGTGGTAACTTATCCAACCCAATTATTATTGATGATATCTATTCTCTTGGGAAGGATAAGGTTGGCAATGTGTTTGCCAAGTTTGTTGGTACTCAAAGTGTTGTCAAGAAAAGAACCATTTGGGTAGCCAAGCCTATTGTGACTAACCTCTTAGGACCCAACTTGGTTGGGGACCACCAAGCTCAAACTTGATCAATAGGTGTTATTGGAGGGCATTGTAGACTTGGCTACATTATGAAGAATTAAGGAGACTTCATCATTCTTATTGTCTCAATCCAAGTCAATTGGATTGTCAAGTTTCTATCTTATATCCAATGTGCCTCCTTGTGGTAACTTGTACTTAAATTGTTTACATTGAAAGTTACTTGCCCCTTTGCATGTTTTGGTTTTGTTCCTTGCATGTGTTTGTATATGTTGTGCTTCCAACTTGCTTATCTTGAGCAATCAAGTATGTGTGTGTTGGTTTGCACATCATGTACGTGTGTGTCATGCGTTGAGCCTTTATGCTTCTTGTTTGTATCCTAGTTGGCTCGTGTGAGAGATTAATGGAACATCCCATTTTGGGGGAGTGATGTGCTTTGGGCACCTCGCAATCCTATAAATGTGTGTACATGAGGAATACCATCTAGTATTGATATTACAAGATTATCTAGTGGCTAGGTGGCATATCTCTCATGAGAAATTCAAATTCTTAAAATGCCATTGATTATCTCTTGTTGGATCCTCTTATTGCCTCTTGTTAAGTTTTCTTTGGTATCACAATATGGGGGAGTAATATGCTATGTGCATATTACAAGCCTAGAAAATGTGTACGTTTTAGATATTGTCACTTAGAGTTGATATTATTAATTATCTTGTTCCTAGGTGACATGTTAGCTCTACAAGTTGCAATTTTCTTGTGTTTGTTGTGAAGATGATGTTGGATATCCTTGTTACCTACCACCGGGAATTATTTCCAAATACTTCTTGTATTTTGACAATTGGTACCCACTTATGTGTGGTAGAATTTATTGATCATCTTTACACTGGTTTTTGTTTTTATTTGCCTTATCTCTTACCAAGGATTGTGTCAACTCTCGTTGTCTTCCATACCACTTGTGGATCTTGTTAATTTCTTGTTCTTGTCTAGTGTTTTCTATATATAGTGAAAGTGGTGATCCCACCTTGTGCATTTTGTATTCAATTCAAATTCTCTATAATGCACAACTCGTAGGGGAGCTATCCTATTTTCTTTAGAACACTCTTCTTGTGATCCTTATCAAGTGTGTTTTGGTGGAAGGCAAGCTATTCTTTTTGGTACTTGTGCCATCATGAAACTTTGTAGAGGGCATGGTTTGTTTGGAACCATTCTCTCTTTAGGGAGTTCGATATCCTTCTTTTTACGTGTTTCAATGGATATCTCATTCCTTGATGTATCTTTAATTATATCTTCCAAGTGATGATTTCTCCATTTGGTATCCTTTTTCACTTGGCATTTCTTTTTCATTTGGTATCGGTTCTTGAAAGTTTTGAGCATGCATATTTACATCATGTATTTTCTTGGGCATGCTTTCTTTCTTTGACCCAATATATAAGGGAAACTCCACCAAGTCTCAAATTGGATGAGTGTGCATGAAATTTATTTTCATATCTATATGTAGATATTTATGTGGAGTTGGTCCTATGTATTGGTGTTTCTAACTATTTGGTCCCAATGAGTTTGGGTACCATTTAGTTTGTGTTGTTCTTCTAGGAACATTTGGAGATGCATTGGATTCTTGGCTCACTCACAAGGAAGGTGTTGTCACCATGTGCTTATTGGAGTCAAGCTAGGATGATCAATGAACTACTATCTACCTTCAATTGGTATCTACTACATCCTTCCAGTGGTATCTCAGTAACGAGTATCATCATCTACTTCATGCACACATTTCTTGCATCAACCTTGTGTAGGTTGTATCATGGCATGCAATTCTTTCTTTCTTGTGATACTTGTTTCCTTTCTCAAAGCATCCCAACAACAATCTCTTGTTGCTAGTTGTGATGTCTTTGATGCTCGTGTGGTTGGAACTCATTTATATACAATAAGACCATATCTAGCCATGTGCTATGCCTTCAAGCAAATATCTTATTGGTATATTTATGACTTCCATGTGGATATCTTATTCCTTCCTTTTTGTAACTATTTCGTGTGTGCATCCTTCTTTGTGGATTGATATCATCATGATCTTCATCTACCTAGAATCTTATACACTTGAGAGAAGTTACATCTGTAGTTGATATCTTTATTCTTTCACGTCCACCTTTCCTTGGTTGTTATGTGAAAGGATTTATCTTGAGTGCGGATCTTATATCTTGTTGCATCTTGATGCACTCTTGTGTGGTGAAGATTATTTTCCTCATGCTTGTCTTTATGGGCCTTTTTCCATCTTAATTGGTATCCCTCGTCTTGATAAGGCTTTGTTTTTATTTCTTCACCATGGGTTGTCACAAGTGTTGGTTATTCATTTTGCATTTTTAGTGTACTTGTGAACCCATTTGCTTGTTGTGTGTGTGTGTGCGGGAAGGACATGTCTTGCACCTTGTATCTCATTTATCCAAGACTATGTTGATGCTTAATGCTCATCCTTATATTAGTCTTCTCAAGAGCTTTGCCATGACTCACACACATCTTTTTGGTTGAGCCTATTCTTAAGTTACCTCTTTTACATGTTGTTCAACCATGTGTTTGTTGCAAGTGCTAGGCTTTGTTTCCTATATGCTAACTTGCACTTGTTGTAAGTTTCTATTGATTTTGGGGGAGCTACGATCCTATTTTGTGCACTGTATCCAAATACAAATATTCTTATGTGTGCACAAATCACGGGGAGCTTCTCTAGTTTCTTTAGAGCACTCCTTTGCTCATATCATAATATATTTTTCATGTGGCTCATAGGAGCATTGGTCTTGTTAGTTCAATTGGTATCTTTTGATAGCTTGTTTCAATTGGTATCTTTTGATTGCTTGATTGCTTGTTTCTCTCTTTGTTATGTCGGCATATCATTCTTTAGCAATCTTTGAGCCTCAATATATTTTGTCTTCCTCCAAGTATTTACCATTGGATATGTGTAGTGCATTCCACTCTCTTATTGAGAAATACACAATTTATGTATGAACACAATTTATATTCGCCTTCTTAGATTTTCGCCCATTTTGGCAATCGATGCCAATGGGGAGAAGTTTCAGAGAGTTTTATGAAAAAGTTTAGAGAGTCATCTCTTTTTGCTTTGGTTTTGTTCCTAAACTTTTGCATATCATACGCATGCATCATTGGTTGTTGCATTGCATGGTGATGCATAATTACTTATATAAACTCTCTTGAAAGTGATTGTCATCAATTACCAAAATGGGGGAGATTGAAAGGGCATGCGGTGCCCCCATGTGTGGTTTTGGTAATTGATGACATTCTCTATGGACTAATGGTTGCATTGAGTTATATTTTAAGGATTTGTCCATAGGATTTTCTTGAAGTCCATGTGTTGGTTTCAAGGAGTTTATGAGTTGACCAAGGTGCTATTAAGGAATTATCCAAAAATTGGTCATGCGAGTGTTGAGCTTATTGCAACCATGTCATGAAGAAGAAGATTGTGTGATCATTCATGTCTACCTTCAAGAAATCATCCAAATGTAGAAAGTTAGAAAGATTCAAGGTCGATCAAGACTAAGTCAAGAGTGAATCAAGTTGATCAACATAAAAAGCGTACAAGATGTACCGAGGGATCAAGTGATCCCATCGTATGGTAAGCATTGTCCATTACGCTTTATGTACTAACCCATGGTCTGCGTGAGAGTTCTTTGTGGGGTTAGGCTGTGGTGTGCATGTTCAAGTGATGCATCATGAAGAGATCAAGTGCTTGAAGATTGCCGTCCATTTGGTGACAATGGACTTGTGAAAATGTTCCAAAGAGTGGCTCACCCATAGTGGAGTATGGGGGAGCAATCAACTAGTCTCCATCGAGCAAACGCAATCAAGAAAGGTGATCCAACTTGAGGAAGTCAAGATCTTCATCATCTAGCTCAAGTGGACTACGTGCAAGGCAAAGATTTTCCCTTGATATTTTTTACATTTTACCGGTCTCATGGTGATAGTTTGGAGACCGGGTTATAGGATCAATAGTCGTACTATCAAGGGGGGCTCTCAAGTGAGTAGCGTGATCGTATTGTTTGTCGAGAGCTCAAACCATTGCATCCTTGAATCATCTTTCTTGATTATTATTTGTATTTTATTTTAAGGTTTTAGATCTTTTGGTTATATTTTTGACAAGCTCTAGTTCATCGAAAACGGATTTCATATGCTTCTTCTATCGCATTTTCGGTGTTAGAGGTTTTACCGGACCTTTTTCGAGGAAGGGTTCTCACATTTTCTCATGGGACTTTTATAATTTGCTTCTTATTGATATTTCTATCAAGATTGTGTTAGCCCATGTTGTTAGCTTTCCAAAAAACTTGGTTTCGTTGAATTCGGAGTCCTTTTGCAGAAGTTGTGGCAGTTTTGGTGTTCTGAAAAGGCTGCAGCGGTACTACCACGGGCAGGAGCGGATGCAATTTTTTACTACCGCTCCGAAGCGGTATTACTGTGACTACTACAGCGGTAATACCGCTCCGGACCAAAAACTCATCACAAGTCCAGCGGTGGTAGGCATGGATGTATTTTTTTAGTACCGCTAGCAAGCTGTAGTACCGCTACCCTTTGAGGTAGTACCGCTACCCCTAGCGGTAGGACCGTGTGGTCGAGTGGTAGTACCGCTCTTTGCGGGCTATGAGCATAACGGTTGTATTTTTCCCACCTATAAAAGGGGGTCTTCTTCCCCAATGAACCTTATCCTTTAATCTCGTGTTCTTCCCCCACTGTTGACCTTCTTCGAGCTTGCTAACTCTCAACCCCTCCATGGATTCTTGCTTGTTTTGAGGGAAAAGAGAGAGGAGGTCTAGATCCACATTTCCACCAATCACTTTCTCCTCGATGTGAGGGGAACCCCTGGGATCTAGATCTTGGAGTTCTTGGTATTCTCCTTCTTGTTCTTCCTCTCATTTTCTTCCCTAGCATTAGTTGCTTTGATGGGATTTGGGAGAGAAGGACTTGGGCACTCCGTGTGCCCTTGCCACTGCATTTGGTGCATTGGTTTGAGTTCTCCATGGTGATACGTGGAAGTTATGGTGCTTGGTACGCTTGAGCTCGTTCCTCTTGGGTGCTTGGGCGCCCTAGACGGTAGGTGGTGTTCAGAGCTCAATCATTGTGGTGTAAAGCTCCGGGCAAGCGTTGGGGTGTCCAATTAGGTTGTGGAGATCGCCCGAGGAATTTGACGGGTACCGTGACCGCCCCCAAGGGTTGCCAAAGTGTACAGGTTCGGTGACCGCCCCCAACGGTTGCCATTTGTACAGGTTCAGTGCCCGCCCTCAAGGGTCCCTTAGTGGGATCACGACATCTTGCATTGTGTGAGGGGTTGAGGAGATTACGGTGGCCCTAGTGGCTTTTTGGGGAGCATTGTGCCTCCACACCGCTCCAAAGGGAGATTAGCATCCGCAAGGGTGTGAACTTCGGGATACATTGTCGTCTCCGTGTGCCTCGGTTATCTCTGACCGAAGCCCTTTACTTATGCACTTTACTTTGTGATAGTCATATTGTCTCTTGTCATATATCTTGCTATCACTTAGTTGTTTATCTTGCTTAGCATAAGTTGTTGGTGCACATAGGTGAGCCTAGTTGTTGTAGGTTTTGTGATTGACAAATTAACCGCTAGGTTTATTCCGCATTTGTACAAGCCTAAACCATAATTATTTTAAAGCGCCTATTCACCCCCCTCTAGGCGACATCCATGATCTTTCAACAGTGCTATCATACCTAACTCTGCGGGCTGACAGGGTGCATTAAATGCACTGCTTAGTGTCACATCACCGGTTTCCCGGCAAGGCTTGCCGGGCTATCTTGCCAGCTCCGCACCTGTTCCCTTGACACGTCGCAGGACGGGTGTCAATTGTGGGTTTCTTCTGTAGGAAATGAATGTCATGTGGCGAATGGCTGCCACTTAATCACCTTGCGGCTTGACACTGCACTGATTGACGACATGGGTCATGCTAGAGCGGCTGGCGGGGCGGTTCAGCCCCCGCGTCCCTCGGCATGCTCTACCGGGGGGGAGGGGTCTTGGTTGTTGCTTCTGGTGGTGGCCTTGCCCCTTGCCAGGTTCGCCTATCCGGCAAGGGAGGCCCTTCTCTCATAGATATCTCGCTCTTCAGGCTTGATCTTGGTTTCTCTGAGCTGCAGGTTGGTTCTTCAAGTCTCTTGGTCCTTCAATCTTTGACTTGGGCTGGTGCTTCAATCTTGATCTTGTGCCTGTGCATAGTTGGACAACAGACCCAGGGTTTGTTGCACCAACAAAATGCTTGAGAGAAATCTCTGGAGAACCGAAGGATTACTGGTGGAAGATATGGAGAGTAATCAAAAGTTGATTGAAGAGCAATCTTCCTTTTCATCAACTATTGGTGATCTTACCAATCAATATGATTCGCTTACAGTTGACTACGAGAGTTTATCAGATGAACTCCTTAACAAGAATCAAGAACTCGTGTCACTAAAAGAATCTCATAACGAGCTGGTATTCGAGAAAGCTTCTCTCTTCGCGGAGCAATCTGTTTGACTTCCTGATGATTGTGTACCTCCATGCTTAAAATGCCTAGAACGTAGCAATGTTGATTCTCATGCTGAAACTTCTAATACTGTTGTTGAGAATATTGCTACTACTGAAATTGGTACTACTAACCCCTCTTTCGAGGATTTTGCTGCTATTATTGAAGAAAATTGCATGTTAAAGGGCTTGAGACCGGAATGCTACGAAGCCTAAAAGGGCATCAAACCCTATGTGATGTGCTCAAGAAGTCCATACTGCACAAAAACCCTCAGAAGGAAGGATTAGGGTTCGAAAAGAAACTTAATGTGAATGGATCCTATTGGACTCCCAACTAGTATCTCCTTCGTGCAAAGAGTAAAACCCTCAAACCTGAAACTTTAACTAGTTAGCATTCACCCATTAATGTTGATACTGACGAGTCTAATGACTCAAATTACAAAATCTTCAAACAACCGAATGTAAGGTTTTCACTCGATATGTTGGAACTAACTACACACGACAGATTCACCCAATAAGCAAATATGGGTAAAGAAGTGCAGTGTTGAAAATTTGTCTATCACCGCTAACCTGATTGTGCAAGATAACTCTCGACGAGGAAATGGATATCATTCACAGTCTACCTTAGTATCTTTCTTGAATGATTATCATCCTAACCTACGTCAGAAGGAGTACATGCGTAGATCTTCAAATCATTACATTCATATATCTGGAGACAACTTCAATGCATATTCATATGATTATCATCGAAGTGCATAGGTGTCTCACAGGCCCATGCCGAAGGAATACCCCTACTCAGTCCAAGCAAACGAGATCCTCACCTCCCATGCAAAAGTGGATTGTGAAGAAGAACTAATCCTCTCATGTAGGGAACTCTCTCAGGGATTTCTCTCATTTACTATGAGCCATGAGATCAACATTTGTTGGTGCTTAACTCTCTGTGTTTTTGCTCGAAGTATTTGTGCTTTGTGTTCTCTTTCGTTTGGCTTTGCTTTTTTAGTCGTTTTATGTTTTTCCTCGGTCTTTTTTGTCATAAACATGCAACTTGATCTGAAGAAGATTTCAATTCGACATCCTTGGTCGTGAATGAAATCAACCTCGAAATTTCATCTGTTTTGGCGCTTGCACTTCCTCAAACCCTTCGGCATTCTGTTGAATTACTGAGATTTTCATAGGAAACGGCTGACACGTTCCCATGATCTCTCGATCATGATCTTGTCCGTTGAATGTGGAACGTCCTCTGCTTTTCGGTTGTGGATTTCGGAGGGAGCGGTTTCGCCCTCGGGCTATATAAACCCCTTCTCTAGGCATCTTCCTCCTTAGTTCTTTCCCCGCCCAACCTCATTCCTCCTCTCTCGCTCTCTCGCTCTCCGCCCAAGCGCAAGCTCGAAGCAGCATCGACACCGTGCTCCACCGTGCAACTCCGGTGAAGCTCCACCGCCGTTGGTCGCGCCAGTGCCATACTTCTTATCTCCCGTGCTGCCATAGGTGATATGTACTGCCAAGTTAGGGTATACAGATCTGGAACTACCCCTGTCCTACTTCTGTTCTAGGGTTGTTCGTCCTGACGCCATTTCTTTTGTTTTATTTCCTTGCGAAGATCTTTAGGCTTCACTAGGTTGTGACTTGTATGGTTTGTAGTTTCTCCTCGTACCAGTCAGTTTGGATCTAGGGTTCATGAGATATAGATAAAAAGATTGGAGAAGTTATTCTATCTTAGGGCATATTGCAATTCTCTCAATGATATCTTCCAAATCATATGCCATGGATTCCTTTGCTGCTTCTGAAAATTGTCTGTTTTGAGTCAAAATTGCTTATATGCATGTTTATGATGTCAGCTTGTTTTCCCTCGCTTTGTTGATTTGCTCTCACGAGTGGTCATGGCTCATAGTTTGGAAGAACAGTCTGGGTCCAAGGAGGAAATCCCCACAATGCCACGTGTGGCTGATAAAGCAAAGGTGGTTGAAAGAAAATCAGCTAAGTCGCCAAAAGTGAAGAAGAAGAAGAAACCCGAGTCATAATCTGCTGAAGAATATGATGATATTCCCTCAGCTCATAGTCAGCCAGGGGATGAGCTAGTCACTGACTCCAAGACCCTGTTCTCTGATGGAAATCCCAAGAAGGGTGGTCACGGTAGAGAGAGGAACACCGCAGCTGAAATGTCTGATCCCGAAACTTACAAAACTCTACCTCAAGTTGAAACTGCCAATGATAGAAATAATAGGCTACAGAAGATTCACCGTCACTGGGTGAATAAGTGGTTCAACTATGAGAACATCCGAAGGAAATATCAGATCCTATTTGCATTCACTCCACCCTGGAATGACTGCATTGCAGAGGGCTGCCTAGGTCAAAATGATGAAAAAGTTAGGCCAGCTTGTCGGGGATATACCCCGCGGTATGACCCAGCCGGAAATATGACCCGGCCGGACTTGGCGACTCACCAGAGACCCGGCTGATACTTGGCGACTCACCAGGGACCCGCCCGAACCTCCGCGACCCATTAGTGACCCGGCGGGCGGGTCAGACGATCGACAAGACCCAACGGCCCAGAAGGCGACTCGTGGGAAGGCCCACTTATGTTCTGGTGGGCCGACTTAAGAGGAAAGGCATAATGAATATTTCCCTTACAAAGGAAGCAAGATTAGGACTCTACTTGTAATAGAGTAATCCTAATCCTACTAGGACTAGTCATGTAACCTGCCCCTTCAACTTATATAAGGAGGGGCAGGGCACCCCAAGAGGGACAGGCTGAATAATCTCTAAGGCTAGATACAACAAAGGGGAGCCAGCTTATACAGCAACTCCCTCATGAGCATAATGAGACCTAGCCACAAACATCATGTAGGGCTATTACCGGATGATGTTTCCCGAGGCCCGAAGCTGTCTAAACCCTTGTCTTGTGTGTTAATCCCCTCACGTCTCTCATCCCGATCAACCCCTCTCAAGCTACCACATAGATGTGTTGGCCTCATGACTAAGTCCTCACACTAGGACATCTGCCATGAAAAATCCACGACACAGCTCCTCCCCCCAATGCTCATGTAGACTCATTGAAGACAACTGCTGCCTTCCCCAAGAAAGTGGAAAAGAGAGCAAAGGCAAAGGCCAAGAATGACGCCAATGAGGCAAAGAAAAATTGATTGGAACAAATTAATGTTGAGTTGACTCAACAAGATGTGCAGGAGAAGAAGGAATGGGCCTCTACCTGAAAGGAAAAGAAGAGGAAGTTAGTTTCTCCTCATGCTTCGAAGAAGAAATCTGTTGCCGGAAAGTCAAGGAAGGCAATGTCTGCTTCATCAGATGATTCTTCCGATGATAATGCTGGTAAAGAAATTCCCATGTATGATCAACAAGCTTTGCTTGACAAGCCATATCAAACACCTTCTCCAGCTAAGGTCTCGCCCCAGTTGAGATCATCCCCAAGGCTTGCTACTATGGCATCAGATAAACCTTCGGGTTTTGCTACCCCTATGGCGAAGAGAAATTTGTTGCCTGATGAAGAAGTTGCCGTTGCTACCAAGAAGGCCAAGACAAACGTTCCTGCTTCCACAGAGGAACTAAAATATGACTTTGATCTCATTTTTTATATCATTGAAGGTGCTTCCTATGATGAAAATCCATCTGACTTAAGCAGCTTGGGCCTTCCTGAAGATGTTACCAAAATGGTAGCAAAACACTTTGCTGAGCTAAAAGAAATTACCAAGGAACTGAACCAAGCTATCGAGGACAAGAAGCTCCTTGAGAAAATGAGGAAGGTTGCTAAATCTGAGTCAGAGAGAAAAAATGTGAACAAGGGGATTCTTGAGATCACCAAATCCCTCATAGTTATGAGGAACAATAAGATTGAGTGGCACCAAGATGAAAATGGATGTTTCTCAGCTTTGTGATTGTAGAAATGATGAGATTAAGCGCCAAACAGATCTTGCTCGACAAAGTGAACGAGAAGAGAAGCATCAGAGAGCTCAGGCAAGAGCCAGCAAGCCGAAGGCTAGCAAGGATTGTCGTATCCAATCTATAACAACTGATGCACCTGTTGACTCTAGTGTCCCACTTCAACAGATACCACTATCCCCTCATTCTGAGAAAGAAACTAGGCAGCCAGGTGTGCCTGCGGTAGTTATCATTCCTACCTCAGTTGCGCAAGAATCAGATGTGATGGATATCTTTGCGGACAGTCCTGTCGAAGAGAATGTCGTGCCCGAGCAGCAAGCCCCTGAAGAAAAAGTTGATGAAGAGATTGAGATGGAGAAGGCAGTTTCATCGCCTTTGAAGGAAAGTCAAGTTGAGCCCTCCGGATCCTTCATGGAGGGTGATAAAGTTGAGGGGGAGCAAATTGCCTCCCAAGGAAATACCACCCTGGTCTCCTCATCTGGTGCCCACACCCAGATGGAGGTTGATCTTGCTCCTAGTTCTTTGGCTTCACAGCCAGAACATGAAGAAGTGAAAGATGAAGAGCCCATGGCTCGCGAAGAAGAAGCTCAAGCTGTTATACCACCAGTTCTACCTGAGCATGATGTAACACTAGTTCTGCCTCAGCAGGATGTACCACCAGTTTTGCCACAACAGACCGAAGGAGAAGATATAGTGACTCAAGTAACCAGAGAAATTGTCATGCCTCCTCCTATTGTAAGCTCCCGAAAGAAAAGGCCCTAGTGCCTGAGAATGAGAAAGCAGCTGAAGGAGTTCCAGGAAGGAAAATGAAGGACAGACCAGTGCTCCCGTGCCATTGACCCTAGAGAAAGCAAAAAGGCCTCTTGCTCCATTTAAGTCAATTGATGAAAGTGTGCCATCTTCTGATGATGTTTAGCAAATGGAAATCAGTGATGAAGAGAATCGCAAAAATCCCCAGGGATCATTTCCGCTATTTCCAGCTGAGTATGGCCCCAATGGCCCTGCATTCAGTGAACAACTTCATTTCTTGAAGCTTGCATTCTTTGGGGTCAGCCCCTACGAAGGAGAAAGAACTTCACTATCCTCGAGGTTTTGGACTAAAGAACAAGCCGTCTATTATGCTCGGATATTGTTTGGCAAGAACAAGATTTTCAATCATAAGATATTGAACTTCCCTGAGCTTGAAGGAATTCCCTGTTTCATCCATGCAATCGAACATATTGAGCATGACCTCCAGAAAGGATTCATGCGATTCAATCATGGCTGGAAAAAAGAGATTATCCTTCAATTCTTTGCCACACTATATATCTCAGGAGATCCTGAAACACCTCATCTTGGACACTAGAATGGATAACTGGCAGAGAAAGGATCAAGTGTTCGGTAGATCATTTTCTAGCATTGATAAATCTTCCTTGGTGTGAGTTTGAGAAGGATAGAGAGCACATGCTGCATTTCCGGGAAGTGTCCGAAGCACAACTCCACATCCTGATGGATCCCACCATGGTGGGATATGAATGCATTGATGTTGATCCGAAAAAGTTGGCTTATGATAAAAAAGTGATGTTTCACATTCTGCGCAACACTCTCATGCCAACAAACAGATCGAATTCCATCAAAGGCATTGTTGGAAATGCTCAGTTGGCCATGTCTCAAGGAATCAAGTTTGATATTCCTGACCTTTTCATTCGAAATCTTGCATGTGCAGCTGATAGCCCTCAGTCTCTAAAGCCTTATGCTCCATGTATCATGTTCGCAATCGAGCAGCTCACCAATGAGAATTCTTCTGGGCTTATATTCCGAAGGCTTTCATGCCACCAGTTCGTGCACTCCGCCCATAGTGAAGAATATTGGAAACCGGAAGGAACCTGTTGATACTACTACCAATGCATCTTCATCTGAAAATGCCCCGAAGATCAAGAAGGCCCATGTTGTAATCCCTTGCGAAGAAAATCCATCTCTTTATGAGATCTGCGTTTGCACTCAGCAGACACTAGAAAGCCACATCAACCTAGATAGAAAGGAAAAGGTGGAATTAATGACTGAGCTAAATTTGGTTCATAATCACACTCGCCAAATTCTTCTTCATGACAAGGAAGCAAATAAGCAATCATGTACCCTGTTAAGGAAGCACTACTCTCGGAAGGATTTAGCCTAAAAGGGCATCCTGAAGGATTATAACCACCTGGACTTGCTTGTTGTTCCTCGCATTCGAAGACAAACTCTAATGCTCCCACAGCGTTCTGCTTCAACAGATCTGATGTTTGTCAACCATGATGATGAGATTGCAGATACAACCGGTACTCTTATCATCAAGCCATATGTTCAGCACTCCAAGTCATCAAGCACTCACGCTGCCACTCTGACTTCTGCCTCGACCATTCCTCACTCTTCGGATATTGATTCGTCGAGTTGCTTTAATTCTGCTTCTAAGGATTCTCCCTCGTAGTAGTTCCTCATATGTGTTCTCATTCCTTTTTGACACTTGTTGATGAAAAGGGGGAGAATTACATGGAGTGATAGTTATCAGGGTTCTTGCAGGGTGTTTTCATTCTCTTTTGGTTTTCCCTCGAACAATTTGCTTCATGAACTTATCGCACCGCTTGTGGTGTTGAAATACTCGATCGTCATGTAACGTTAACAACCCCCCGGCTGCAATATTATTTGCTTCATGCTATCTGTTTGTAGGTACCTTCGAATGTATTTTTCCCATGAATGATTATCTTCGATAATTATTAATCTTACAGGGAACAATATTTGCTCCTCAAAGAAGAACAAAAAATCATCAGGCGATGACACTAAGGGGAGAAGTTCTTCAAGTACTAAATGACTTATATTTGTTGTATTGGATATGCGCTGATTGTTATCCTTCATTATCTAACCTTGCAGGAAGAGAATGTCAGTCTAAACTGATATGCCTCATGTTTTCAAGGCCATATAATTCACCGACAAGTGTTTTTCCCTCGCAGTTATTTCTTGAATTATCTTCTTTATTGCGGGGAAACCACATCTAAAGCATATCCATTCCGAGCAACATATACTTATTTTTTCTCTTGCTCTGATTATATCGAATATATAACATGCAAAAGAACTACATCTCATGTGGATTCAAATTGTGTTCAGAGAAAACCTTCATGATTATATCCTTAGTCACAATCTCTTTGAGCATATCTTAAAAATCTAATTATCTTCGATGATTTTGTTACAGGAATCACCCCAGACACCGTCAAGTGCATTGATAGGAGTCAAGTATTAAATCATAGATCAATGTCACTTATACAAAGAATAATCTCATTTCTCCGCCCTTCATGCTCTGAAGCATATATTAAGGGGGAGAATATTTTATCTTCACAATTATCTCTTGTCTTTCATTATTCTTTGCGTTTCATTCCATTCTTTATCTATCCTTCGATGTGATATGTTTTGTCAACAATCATCCAAAAAGGGGGAGATTGTTGGTGCACTATCTGCCTACCTTGTGTTTTGGAGATTGTTGATAGAAACAGGTATATACTATTTTGTTTGATAGTGCATACAGAGAGAAATAGTCCATACACAACTGAAGAGAATGACTGTCTTCGGTGCTAGGTTCGAGGAACTTCACTGAAGTATATCTGCGTTGCAGAGAAGAACGAGTTGTATTTGTTGAAGTCATATCGTTGAGAAGATTGATGTGAAGAAATCGACCCCTCAAAAATTTACTGCTGAAGCAAAGCTTTTGATTCAGTACTGTCATCCGAAGAAATTGACTATAGTGATGGAAGTCGAAGACAAAGTGAAGACGTAGTATTCATTTTGTTGTTCTTCTTTCATTACTTTGAGTCATAGGGCCTCTGGACAATTAATAGGGGTACAGGTTCTCGATGCTTAGATCCGTTGTGATGCTTAGCCAAAACCTATGAAAGATGTGACAGAAATCTCTTTGTGCTCCGAGCAAATACTTGTCAGCAACAGATTGTGATATTCTTCGCTGTGAGAGACTTGTCTCAGACCGAGGAGTTAGCATTACTTGCTCCACAAGCAATTTTACCGTTGTGCTCAAATCTGACCGTTGGACTTGTGTCCTTCGGCCATTGGATGATCCCGATGTCTAATTTGGTCATTTCCCATCTAGGAAAGTTGCAGCTATAAATAGTTGGTCCCTCTCTAGGAGGTAAAACCCTAGGTCCTGCTTAGTTGTAATGATGTGTTTGTATGACAATTACATAGTTGATCTATCCCGAGATCGGATGAACTAAACCCTAAGTGGGTATGGTGATGATGGTTCTCCCTCTCTACGGACTAGCCCTCTAGTTTATATAGACACCAAGAGTACCTAGGGTCACATATGGTTGGTTGCCATCAAGAGATAAGCATGCCAGTTACAAGACTTGGAGGATTCGCGAAGTCTTCAGAGGTTTCCTTCTGGAGCAAGGGATCACATGCAGTCCAGCTCTCCTTCGATGAATCAAGGGCGGCCCATCAGTCCGGCCCATGAGAGATAGGCTGGCTGCCCGAGGAACCCTTAGTCTAGGACACCCTCACCTGGCATGTCATGAAGCGTTGGCTTTGGTCATGATTTGTGAGGGAGTCCTGGACTAGGGGGTCCTCGGAATGCCGGCCTGTCTCTCATGGGCCCAAAAGTTGGGTCGGATCGCTATTGCTTAGAAGAACAGATGCAGTAATGGGACACCTAAAGGTGAAACAAGAGACTCATACCCATGGTCATCTGATTGATCTACTCGGCTTCATCCGGTATTCCCTTGTTCCTCGTATTGATTATGTTTCTTATTCCTCGTCTAGCAGAAACTAATCGAGCTTCGTCTGACTACGTGTCTTGGTGTGTACTTGGTGGGCCGAACTACGGAGCGACAGTGTATCCGGACAGGAGACTTATTGTGTGTCTTGGTGTGTACTTGATACGTCTCCAACGTATCTATAATTTTTGATTGTTCCATGCTATTATATTATCTGTTTTGCATGTTTAATGGGCTTTAATATGCTCTTTTATATTATTTTTGGACTAATCTATTAACCGGAGGCCCAGTGCCAGTTTCTATTTTTTGCCTATTTTAGTGTTTTACAGAAAAGGAATATCAAACGGAGTCCAAACGGAATGAAACCTTCGCGAGGATATTTCTTGGACCGAAAGCAATCTAGAAGACTTGGAGTTGAAGTCTGGGACTCTACGAGGAAGCCATGAGGCAAGAGGGCGCGCCCAGGGGGTAGGCACGCCCCCACCCTCATGGGCCCCTCGTAGCTCCACCGACGTACTTCTTGCTCCTATATATACTCTTATACCCTAGAAACATCATGGGGATCTACGAAAACACTTTTCCACCACCGCAACCTTGTGTACCCATGAGATCCCATCTTGGGGCCTTTTCCGGTGATCTGCCGTAGGGGGAATCGATCACGGAGGGCTTCTACATCAACACCATTGCCTCTCCGATGAAGCGTGAGTAGTTTACCATAGACCTTCGGGTCCATAGTTATTAGCTAGATGGCTTCTTCTCTCTCTTTGATTCTCAGTATCAAGTTCTCCTCGATGTTCTTGGAGATCTGTTGGATGTAATACTCTTTTGCGGTGTGTTTGCCGAGATCCGATGAATTGTGGATTTATGAACTTGATTATCTATGAATATTATTTGGTTCTTCTCTCAATTCTTATATGCATGATTTGATATCTTTGCAAGTCTCTTTGAATTATCGGTTTAGTTTGGCCTACTAAATTGATCTTCCTTGCAATGGGAGAAGTGCTTAGCTTTGGGTTCAATCTTGCGGTGTCCTTTCCCAGTGACAGTAGGGGCAGCAAGGCACGTATTGTATTGTTGCCATCAAGGATAAGAAGATGGGGTTTATATCATATTGCTTGAGTTTATCCCTCTACATTATGTCATCTTGCTAAATGCGTTACTCCGTTCTGAACTTAATACTCTAGATGCATGCTTGATAGCGGTCGATGTGTGGAGTAATAGTAGTAGATGCAGAATCGTTTTGATCTACTTGACACGGACGTGATGCCTATGTTCATGATCATAGCCTTAGATGTCATCATAATTATGCGCTTTTCTATCAATTGCTCGGCAGTAATGTGTTCACCCACCGCAATACATGCTATCTTGAGAGAAGCCACTAGTGAAACCTATGGCCCCCGAGTCTCTTTTCTATCATATTACATCTCTTTTATTTACAACGCGTCTCGTTTACGATTTTGCAATCTTTAATTTCCAATCTATACAACAAAAATACCAACAATATTTACTTTATTATCTCTATCAGATCTCACTTTTGTGATTGGCCGTGAAGGTATTGACAACCACTTTATCGTGTTGGTTGCAAGGTTCTTAATTGTTTGTGCAGGTATTAGGTGACTTGTGTGTCATCTCCTACTGGATTGATACTTTGGTTCCCAAAATGGAGGGAAATACTTATGCTACTTTGCTGCATCACCCTTTCCTCTTCAAGGGAAAACCAACACATGCTCAAGAGGTAGCAAGAAGGATTTCTGGCGCCGTTGCAGGGGAGATCTACGCCAATTCAAGACATACCAAGTACCCATCATAAACTCTTCTCCCTTGCATTACATTATTTGCCATTCGCCTCTCCTTTTCCTCTCCCCCACTTCTTAAATGATTTTCGAAAACCTTTGCCTTTTCTTCGCCTTCTTCCCATATGTATCTTTGTTTGTGTTTCCATGTGCCTTCTATTTGCTTGGAGGCGCTCGGGCACCACTTGGAGGCGTGCTTCAACGCATGTTTCCCTCGGGAAGAAGCAAGGCAAGGAGGGCCAAGCCCTCGGGAGTTCGTCAGCGAGATTATTCAGGAGCTGCAGGAGTCAAGAGTCATGAGTGGAAGCCGCCACTTAGCTGCCGTAGCTCCCCATCCAGGCGAGGATGGTGGGTTGCGCATCTGCATCGGCATACCAAGACTCAACCGAGCCGCCTCTTAGGAGCGCCTCTGGACCTCACGCATGGGACGCTGCGAAGGTCCACCCCACAGCTATGTTCGCATGCCTTACGGCCTGCCTAATGCGGCTGATGTCCGTTAGCGCCTCATGAGGGGCATCTTGGAGGCTCAAGCGGTCAGGCGCTCCGCAGTCCTGGCGGAGATGGAGATGGTCCGCGAGGAGCCGCCAGCGCCTCCAGAGCCTCCCGAGGCCCCTAGGTCTGGGGGCTCGTGAAGATCGTCTCCTGCAGCGCACGTCGTCCACTACTTGAACATCCCTTCATCTTCAACATTATCAGGTGACATCCTTCAAGTTTCCTTTTCAGCTGGGAGCACCCCCAGGGATGCATCATTCCCAGGCCGCTTGGGTCCGTCCCTGCGGCATGTATCCCTTTGATTCATGCTTTTTAGCTTACTTTATTGGGGGCGCCCCTCGGGCTGCATTATCCCCAAGCCACCCGGGCCAGACCTAGTGGCATGCATTCCCCTCGAGTTTACTCGAGTAGTGCGTTTGACCATCATGATTGTTATTTGATGCCTGTCCACAACACCCTTCTTCCTTCATGTCGGCCGCTTGCATGTTAAAGGGGGGGTACCTGAGCATCGCGACTCATGGGCTCCTACTGGCTCTCCAGCCCTCACCCTCTGGCCTTGTCCACGTTATCGCGACCTGGCATACTAGCGACGGCTGAGCCCGCTCGAGGGCTGGGACCCGAGGACGTAGAGCGCCGACATCTAACCAAAAATTTGCAGGAACACATTACAAGTAGAGGCCCAGAGCCAGGCGCAACCCGCCTTGAGGTAGGGCCCCGTGAGTCCTGCGCTGGCTCACGGGTGCCCAGATACACCTCGTCAGGCCCTACCGTGCCAGCCACGTGTCAGGGCGGGGTTGTACACGCCCCGGGGGCTCCTCTCGAAGGGGAGCCCCCTCCCACGCACCGGCGGAAGCACCATGCTCCGTGCTGGCTAACGACACTGCCGAGGAGCGGCTATGCCCGTACACATACGGAAGCGCTATGCTCCGCGCTGGTGATAAACAACTGAGGGTGGCCCCCGGCCGCATCAACCTCAGGGAGCCCAAAGCTCAATGTCCGTCCTCATCGTAACGCCTCCCCTCGGGAGTACCGCGCGAGGGGGCTGGGCACGGGGGCTACACCTGGGTCACGCCCAGGTGCACGCCACCCAGCCTGGCCCCTCAGGCCTGGTTCGTCGCACGCCTCTCCCCGAGCGGAGCCAAGGTACGAAGGCTGTTTGAACGTCAAGGGGGACTCCTAAGCATCGCGACTCAGGAGCCTAACTGGTCACGTAGCCCCTCACCCCTTAGTTCCGAAAGACTAACGGCGGTTGAGGTATGCCTGGGGCCGGGCTCTGCCGATGTAGAACGGTAAATTCACCCATATATCTCACCTCCCTACTTGCTGTTCGTGCGTCAAGGGGGACTCCTGAGCATCACGACTCATGAGCCTAACTTTCCACGTAGCCCCTCACTCCTTGGTCCCGTCCTGGTTTCTGGTCGAGGCTAACGGCGGCTGAGGTATGCGCGGGGCTGGGCTCTGTCGACGTAGAACACAAGCAAGTAGGAAGGAAAAGCGCAAATCTCAAGGAATTCAAAATCATGTATTACAGTCCATAGAGTGCTTTGACAACGCCAAACACAAGTTTAAACGCCTCCACGAGGCAGGATGCATGTTGCAGGAATTAGAAGCAAGACGGGAGCCGCGAAGGGGTCACTTTCTGGCGGTGCCATCGGTGGTGACGGAGCTGCGCTGGGCGACTTCGCCTCGTGGAGCCTCAGGATAGGCAGTGCCTTGCTTTGGCTTGGTGCTGAAAGCCTGGAACTTCGCCAGCAGAGCCTCCGCTCGACCCTTCACGGCCTCAGCAGCGACGGCGGCAAGCTTGCCGCTCACGGGCTCCAGCAGGCTGTCAAGGTCAACGTTGGGTCGCGAAGGTAGACGTGGGTGAAGACGCGCGTCAGCGCTATAGAAGAAAGGACACGCGCCTCAGCCTCAACTATGGGGCCAAGGCCGAGGGAGACATCTTCAAGGGCGCGGACCAGGAAGGGAAGCAGCTTGGCGAGGCCGTCCTCGGCGCCGGCCAGCGGGCTTTCCAGGCCGCTGTCATAGAGCGACTTCAGCAAGGTGCGAGCCTTCACCTCTAGCTTCGTGAAGGCCACGCGGTCCTCGGCCAGGATCCACGCCTTGCCGTACAGCTCGATGCTCTTCGCCTCCAACGCCTGCTCCAGCGCACCCAAGCGGCCTTGGCGTTCATCAAGTTTGGCATCCCGGTCCTTGGCGGTAGCCTCGCGAGCCTTCATGTCTTCCTCCTTCTACTGGCGGACACGGGCCTCCTTGGCAAGCTGGTCGCGCAGGCCTTGCAGCTCGCTCTCCAGCACCTCGCAACGACCCCGGACATCCGCAACCTCACCCAAGGCGGCGTCGCGAGCGGCCTTCGCCTTGAGGGTGGCCTTCTTCTCCTTGTCACAAGCCGTCGCGGCCTGAGCCAGCGCTGCTCGGACTGAAGCATCAGAGTGAACCCAGCCGGAGGCCAGCTCCAGGCGCCCGGCCACCAAGTGAGGGTCGGCGCCCAGAAGATCTTTCCGTAGCCGGTCCAGCTCAGCAGCAGCACGATCCAGGAGAGTAGAAGGAGGCGGAGAGATGGCAGTTGGCGGAGTAGGGGGAGAAGACAGTAGTGTAATCACAACACCATGAGTCAGGACCTTCTGCGCCCCGACGACTGCGGCAGTGGCGTCAGGCAAGGACACCTCGGGAGCCGCTTGGGCCACGGGGGCTGAGCTCGCCCCAGCTAGCCCCGCAGTGCCTCGCGAGGATGACCGGGCAGGAGAGGCCCGCGTCTTGTCGCCCCCTTCTCCCACGGATGGAGGTGTTGCCCCAGACGAAACCTCAGGAGCCCCCTTCAGCTTTTTCGCTGCAGGCACCGGCCTAGCCAAGGAATATGGACGTCAAGCCTCAACAACGAAGCAAGAAGCAAAACGAGAATCAAGCACTTACTGGTCATCGCTCGCGGGCTCAAGCAACCTCCGGCAAAACTTGAAGCCCGAGAGCCAGCTGCCATGATCAACCTCAAGAGGCTCGGGAGCAGGAGGCGCGTCTGTAGATCGCCTCGGAGCCGGAGCAGACCCACGGGGAACCAACCCCGTCCTGTCCTTCTTTGGGATCAAGGGCAAGCTCTCGCCCACTCGCTCGTCGCCATCCTCGTCGTCATCCGGCATGAGGCGAAGAGCGCGGGACCTGCGCCGAGGGAGGGGTGCCCTCGACTCCCCGTCGGTCGCCTCGGAATCGGGCTCCTCTTCCTGCTCCTCTTCCTCCTCCCCTCTGCTGGAGTCACCGGAGGACACGTTCACCGTCGCCAGGGCCGCCAGGTCCTCGGGAACCTCCGCGGGCACAGGCCCGTCCCCGTAGAAAGCAAGCATGGAGTTCACCACCTGCTCCCAGTCCTCCTGAAGGAACAGGGGCACAGGGGAATCCTCCAGTCTCGCCACGTCACCCCCAACCAAGGATTGGAGGACCACGGCCAGATCTTCGTCGGCTAGGACTTCGGGGTTCGGGCGAAGGGCGGCGTCGCCCCCCCCCCCGAGCCTCCATAGCGGGAGCGAATATTCCCGAAGCGGAGCCACCCGGTGCTCCAGGAACTCCCTCAGGAGCGACGCCCCGGTCAGCTTCACCGTCGCCATGTTGCCCCGGCCACAGGTCCGCGTCCATCCTCTCCAGCACTGGCTTCACGCGGGTATCAACGAGCTCCGCGAGGGACCAAGCGTCGACAGACTAGGGCTGCTCCGTGGGAAGAATCAACCGGGGATGGATGCGCCCAGCATCCACCATGACCCACTTGCTCCTGAAGCCTTCAATCCTCTTCCCGGGCTTCGAGATGGCATTGGAGCTGCCGTACGTGACAAAGCTCGCGCACGCGGTGATGGGGCCGCGAGAGACCCGGAGGTAGAAGTAATAGCGTAGCAAGGCCACCGAGGGCCTTACCCCGACATGAGCCTCGCAGTAATAGGTGAAAATCGCGAGGAGAAGAACAGAGTTGGGATGGAGGTGCAGAGCTAGCAGGTTGTAATGGTGGAGAATAGAGAGGAAGAACTCAGAAAAGGGGGGCACCAGACCGGCGGCGATAGCGCTCACGAAGAGCGGGTAGAAGGTGCTTCCTTCATCCTCAGGAAGGGAGGAACCAACCTTAAGCACGGCCGCCCCGTCGTTGCCTTGCGCCGCTATCATCTGGCGTGTCAGGGCAAGGTTCTTCCACGACACATTCAGAGGATCCAGAGCGGGAGAGTACCGTGCTCTGGCCGGGGTCTGGCGAGGCGCCATGCCTTGCTAGGATGCAGAGTGGGAGTAGATCTGGGGATTTCGGAAGCAAGAAGGATAGGAGCGAGAAAGGGGATCTGGGCAATGACTGGAGAAGGTAAAGAAGGAAGGCCTAGATGGGTACCGCTCTTTTGTCAATTCGTGCGGTTGCCGAGGCGCGGTGGAGAGCCAGGACGCCCATGTCCAATCAACCACCACGAGGTGCCCAAGGCCGCAGGCTATTGGGGCCCGCGGCGCTTCGCACTTGCCCCTTCGCTTCTCTGCTAAGCCAAGTCCAAGCGCGCCTTGGGCCCGGGGGCTACTGTCGGCATTCTGGGAACGAGGGTACCCAGACTTGCCAGCCTGCAGCCTGCGGCATGGCTCAAGGAGTGGCCCAGTACGGCCCATCTTCATCAACACATGCTCAAGACCCTCGCGAGGGGCCAAGCCTCGCGGGGCGGACGACAGGAGGCTTCCTCAGACACGACCTCGTCAAGCTGGCTCGCGAGGAGGCGGAGAGATCAAGGCGGGGTACCTCGCGAGGTGCTCATGACGCAAGACATGACAACCAAGGCCAGGCGGGCGCCAGGTGGGCACCGGCCTGCGCAGAGTCCTTGTTTCCTCTTTGGTGCAAAGGGGGCAAGCGCAGGCAAGAGTATCAAGCAAAGGCAAACATTTCGGTGCAACAAGACCAAGACTAGCAGGACGGCAGAACGGAGGTCATCGTGGAGCCAAAGCCGGCGTCATCGTCAGGGCCTTTGGCAGGCGAGGACCAACTTTAGTCAGGATAAGTGTACTAGATGTTCCCCTTCAAAATGGCCAATTGTTGGCGCCCTTCCCGCTCATGGGAAGAGGCCCAGGGCCTCCTCCTATAAATAGGACTAGCCACCCACAGGGTAGAGGCATTGGCATCTGGAGAGAGAGAGAGAGGGGACTGAACTCCCCTGAGCAGTTCATCGCCCCAGCCAAGAACAGACCCTCGCGAGGCTGTTCTTCCTCTGTACTGTTCATCATCAGCCCTAGAGGCAATCCACACACCACAAACTAGAGTAGGGTATTACACCACAATGGTGGCCTGAACCAGTATAAATCTCATGTCCTTTGCGTTGTTCTTCGTGTAGTTTTAGATCCTTGCGGGGCGACGAGACATGGGTAGGCAGTAGGTGTGATCTCCGCGTGCACCCCAGAGTTCGAACCTTGAGGGTCTGCCAGAACCCGAAATCCGACATCACTAAGCACTTTGAGCAAGCAGGCCATTAAGCAACACCTCATCCCCTCTTGATAGTATTGGCTTTTCCTATAGACTCAATGTGATCTTGGATCACTAAAATAGAAAATGTAGAGTCTTGTTCTTGGAGCTTGAGCCAATCCTTTGTCCTTAGCTTCTTGAAGGGGTTCCACATCCTTTAGTCCATGCCACTCCATTGTTGAACTTGTCTGAAACATACTAGGTAGAAGTGTTAGTCCAACAAGAGATATGTTAACATTAATTACCAAAATCACCCAGGGAGCACTTGTGCTTTCACCGTAGAAGGCCCATGGATCATACGGCCCGTCGAAGCCCATGAATCCTAAGGCCGGTATAGAAGGCCAATGGATCCTACGGCCCGTATAGAAGGCTAATGGATCCTACGGCCAAAACAAGGCCCATGGATCATACGGCCTGCAGGTGGCCCATGGTTACAACAGTCCATTTGTTGCCATGATTATTTTGGCCTAGTTACCAAAAGTAGGCTATTGTGTCCACTAGAAAAACACAGAAAAATAACTGCAGTGACTACAAGCAAATAACTAAACAAGACAATAAGGAAATAAATAAGCAAGCAATTAACGCTAGCCTATTACCGCTATTACACATATTACATCCACTGGGCATCAAAGTTCGCCACCAGTGCAAATATAGGGAACAAAGCAGCATATTACATACACTGGCCATCAAAATTGGCCACCAGTGCAAATAAACGCGGCAGCAAAACAAGAGCATAACTGAAACAACTTCAGAAGAGCTCAAGAAATGTTATCCTGGGTATCCACCATGCTGGCAATAAGCTTAGTAAGCTTATTAGCTTTGTCCTATTTGGCGCTAAAATCCTCCAACGCTTGCTATTGCACCAGAAAGTATACATCTGAATGCTCCAGGGACTTCCGCAGTCCTTCCGCTTCTTGTCGCAACACAGCTGATCAATGTCTTTCAGCTTGTGTGGATTGCTCAAGGTTGATGTAGCTCATCAAGAGTTGGGAGCACCACTTGGAATTTGAGTTCATCTACCTACATGGGTTAGTTTTTGCAAGGAAGAGCACTTGTGTATCCAAAATGACAATCATGAAACTTAACATAGAATTTGTCAAAGGATATGTTTGAATGGTTCCGTGCTTCCTTGTCTTCAACCACCGTTGTGTAGAGACTTGGTGATGTAGAGATTGCTCAAGATGTGAGTGAGTTGCAATCTCATAGACTTAGATTCATCCAAGTACCTACAAGGGTTAGATAACATGCAAGGTGCAAATATATCCAAGACATAAGATAATCATCATAAGAGAAATATCAAGGATTAGTCATAAGCTCAAGTCTTGCATGTATCCAATGGAGTTCCTACTCCAAGTTTGAAGCATCAATGATGTTCAATTCACCTTAACCTGCAAAACACTTTCTCATCAAGTGGTTTAGTGATTATATCCACTAATTGCTTTTCGGTGCGAACATGCTTAAGATTAATGTCCCCTTTGGCAACATGATCTCGAATGAAATGATGACGAACTTCAATATGCTTAGTTCGAGAGTGTTGCACGGGATTGTGAGCAATCTTGATAGCACTTTCATTGTCACAAAGTAATGGAATATGTTTCACATATATCCCATAATCTTTAAGAGTTTGGGTCATCCAAAGTAATTGAGCACAACATGAACCAGCGGCAATGTATTCCGCTTCGACGGTGGATAAGGATACCGAGTTTTGTTTCTTGGAAGACCAAGACACAAGAGATCTACCAAGAAATTGACAAGTACCCGAAGTGGACTTTCTATCAACCTTGTCACCGGCATAGTCCGAGTCGGAGTAGCGAACAAGATTGAAAGAGGCCATCATAGGATACCAAATGCCAAAATTTGGTTTATGGATTAAGTATCTCACTATCCTTTTCACGGCCTTAAGATGACATTCTTTAGGAGCAGCTTGATATCGTGCACACATGCACACACTTAGCATGATATCGGGACGTGAAGCACATAGATATAACAATGAACCAATCATGGAGCGATAAACCTTTTGATGAGCCGGTTCACCATCTTTGGTCAAATCAAGATGTCCACTAGTAGGCATGGGTGTAGTCATACCTTTGCATTCTTGCATATTGAACTTCTTGAATAAGTCCTTCATGTACTTCGTTTGAGAGACAAAGGTACCTTCCTTAGTTTGCTTGATTTGTAAACCAAGAAAGAATTTGAGTTCACTCATCATAGACATCTCAAACTTCTCCGACATTAGCTTCCCAAACTTTTCACTAAATTGAGGGTTAGTGGAACCAAATATAATATCATCAACATAGATTTGGCACACAAATAGTTCTCCATTGACCCTTTTAGTAAAAAGAGTAGACTCAATTTTTCCAATTTCAAAGCTTTTTTCAATAAGGAACTTGGTCAAGCATTTATACCACGCTCTAGGAGCTTGTTTAAGACCATAAAGAGCTTTGTGAAGTTTGTAAACATGATCAGGTTTCTTAGGATTAAAAAAGACGGGAGGTTGTTTAACATAAACTTCCTCCTCTATTTCACCATTTAGAAAAGCACTTTTAATGTCCATTTGGTACAAGGTGATATCCTGGTGATTAGCATAGGCAAGTAAGATGTGAATGGACTCAAGTCTAGCAACGGGAGTATAAGTCTCACCATAGTCCATACCTTCGACTTGTGTGTATCCTTGGGTGACGAGACGTGCTTTGTTGCAAACTACTTGTCCATCTTCATCTTGTTTGTTGCAAAACACCCATTTGGTACCGATGATATTGTGGTTGTTGTCAGGCTTCTCAACCAATGTCCAAACTTGATTTCTCTCAAAGTTGTCTAGCTCTTCATGCATAGCGTCTATCCAATCTGGATCTTACAAGGCTTCTTCAACCTTCATAGGTTCAATGCTAGAGATGAATGAATAGTGTTCACAAAAGTTAGCTAAACGAGTTTTAGAGCGAGTGATTCTGCAGGTTTGGATAGCATTGTAGATTTGTTCAACGGGATGATCTTTAGCAATTCTTGCTCGAACTTGTGAATGCTTTTGCTTGGGTCTTGGTTGAACATCTTATTCATCTTGTTCTTCTTCTTGGCCTTCTTCATTGTTGGTATTGTTGTTCTCTTGTCGTGGTGGAGAAGGAGGTCGTTGACATTCGTCTTGGTGCACTTCCTCGTTTTCTTCATCTTGGTGTGTCCCACTTGTGGATGCTTCCGTATCAACTCTTGGTTCACCTTGTCGTGAGGTAGAAGCTTCCACTTGGACGGACAAGGTACTCTCCTTCACCTCCGTTGGACGAATCTTGCTAATAGACAAGTCTTGAATTGCTTCCGAGGGGTCTTTGTCTCCTACATCAATTGGCAATTGCTCTACTTGCGAGTCGTTAGATTCATCAAACTTCACATCTACCATCTCTTCAACCTTTCGGGTGAAATTGTTGTAGACACGGTATGTGTGAGAGTTTGAGCCATAACCAAGTAGGAAACCTTCATGAGACTTGGGAGCAAATTTAGAACGACGATGCTTATCAAGAATGTAGCACTTTGAGCCGAATACTTGAAAGTATCCAACTAGGGGTTTGTTACCGGTGAGAAGCTCGTATGCCGTCTTGCCGAGTAGCTTGTGAAGATACAAGCGATTTGTTGCATGACAAGCTGTCTCAACCACTTCCACCCAAAAGTGCTTCGGCGTCTTGTACTCATCAAGCATCGTTCTCGCCATTTCAATGAGCGTATGGTTCTTCCTCTCAACAACTCCATTTTGTTGAGGTGTGTACATAGCCGAGAACTCGTGTGAAATACCTTCTTCGTCAAGAAAAGTATCCACATTTACGTTCTTGAACTCCATTCCGTTGTCGCTATGAACCTTCTTGATCTTCACTTCAAATTGATTTTGGGCCTTCCTAGCGAAGTTTTTGAAGATCTTTTGAACCTGCGATTTATCATCGAGAAAGAACACCCACGTAAATCTTGAAAAATCATCAACTATAACTAGACCAAAAGAATTTCCACCGAGACTTTTGTAAGCATTGGGACCAAAAAGATCCATGTGAAGTAGCTCGAGTGGCCTCCTTGTGGTCATGATATTCTTCATGGGATTCCTTCCGCCAACCTGTTTACCTGCTTGACAAGCGCTGCAAAGTCTATCCTTATCAAATATGACATCATTAACTCCAAGGATATGATTTCCTTTAATAAGCTTGTCAAGGTTTCGCATACCAACATGACCTAATTGTCTATGCCATAACCAACCTTTAGAGGATTTAGCAATAAAGCAAGTTCTAGGTTGAGCCTTTTTAGTGAAACCAACAATGTAAAGATCACCTCTAAGTACACCATTACAGACCATTTTATGATTATCTCTACGAAACACTTGGCAATCTAATTCAGTAAATAGGACATTGAAACCGAAATCAGCAAGTCTAGGTACTGAAAGTAAGTTGTAGCCAAGAGATTCAACGAGCATGCCATTTTGTATGGAGCTATCATGTGATATGGCCACCTTACCGAGGCCAACCACCTTACCCTTTGAGTTGTCACCGAAAGTGACATACTTTCGAGGACCATCGTTTTCAGCAAGCTCACGAAACATGTCTTTATCTCCTGTCATGTGATCGGTACATCCACTATCAAGAACCCATTCCTTTCCTCCTGTCATATATCCCCGAAGATTTGCCATAAGACCAAAGTGTCTCATTGCACATCAAGATCGAAGTCACTATCATCATCCTCATCATAGTATCCATGTTCAACATCGTCATGTGGTGGATCAAATCCTAAAGAGGGTGATTCGTTAGAGTGAGTTTGACAATGATCTTGATTATGAATTTTTATAGCTTCGGAAATAATATCACTGATAATTCCAACATCTCCTTTGGCACGCATAAGGTTTGTAAGCTCAAATAGACAATCACCAAACATAGGATCACTAGAATTCATCTTACTCAAGGCAATAGACTTATGGAGAATTTCATCTAGATTTTTCAAGGAATAATTTGGAAAGCATTCCTCAAGAAATGTCCATATAGTGTAGGCACACTTAAGAGTAGGCAAACATCCAATCAAGTTTCTAGGCAAGCCTCTAGTGATAAGTTCAACAGTTCTAAGATTGCGGATCATGTCAATTGACTCATCAAGAGTAGGATACATAGGATCAACATGAGGTGCACAAGGGCTAGCAATGTACTTGTTCAAATGATATTGATTGAAAATCACAAGCATCTCGTTTTTTCACTCATGAAAATACTCTCCATCAAGTATAGGCACTCTATGTCTAAGACTCCCAATTGTAGACTCATCCTTCTTCCTCCAATGGTGTTTAAACCAAAGCAATGGAGACCAAAGCTCTGATACCAATTGAAAGGATCGAGAAGAGGTGTCTAGAGGGGGGTGATTAGACACTAAGTACCAAAAGTTGCAGTTTTAACTTATTTAAGTTCAAGTGGAGTTTTGGCACAAGTTTAACAATCACAATACATAACAAGAAAGCATGCAAAGAGTATATGAGCAGCAGAAAGTAAAGCATGCAACTTGCAAGAATGTAAAGGGAAGGGTTTGGAGGATTCAAACGCAATTGGAGACACGGATGTTTTTGTCGTGGTTCCGATAGGTGGTGCTAGCGTACATCCACGTTGATGGATACTTCAACCCACGAAGGGTAACAGTTGCGCGAGTCCACGGAGGGCTCCACCCACGAAGGGTCCACGAAGAAGCAACCTTGTCTATCCCACCATGGTCGTCGCCCACGAAGGACTTGCCTCACTAGAGGTAGATCTTCACGAAGCAGGCGATCTCCTTGCCCTTACAAACTCCTTGGTTCAACTCCACAATCTTGTCGGAGGCTCCCAAGTGACACCTAGCCAATCTAGGAGACACCACTCTCCAAGAAGTAACAAATGGTGTGTTGATGATGAACTCCTTGCTCTTGTGCTTCAAATGATAGTCTCCCCAACACTCAACTCTCTCTCTCACAGGATATGGATTTGGTGGAAAGAAGATTTGAGTAGAAAGCAACTTGGGGAACCCTAGAGATCAAGATTCATATGGTATGAATGGAATATCTTGGCCTCAACACATGAGTAGGTGGTTCTCTCTCAGAAACATCAAGTTGGAAGTGTAGGTTTGTTCTGATGGCTCTCTCCGTGAATGAAGAGTGGGTGGAGGGGTATATATAGCCTCCACACAAAATCTAACCGTTACACACAACTTGCCAAACTCGGTGGGACCGCATTGAGAAACTCGGTCGGACCGATTCAGCAAATCTAGTGACCGTTAGGATTTTCGGTGGGACCGACATGCAACTCGGTAGGACCGATATGGTTAGGGTTAGGGTATAACGTAATCCCGGTGAGACCGATTACACAAACTCGATGGGACCGATTTTGGTAATAAGCTAACCAGAGAGTTGGTCAGGCAAACTCGGTGAGACCGATCACACAAACTCGGTGGGACCGATTTTGGGAATAAGCTAACCAGAGAGTTTGCATTGTAATCTCGGTAGTACCGATTACTCAAACTCGGTGAGACCGATTTTGGTAATGGACATACATAGAGAGATTACAATCCCATCTCGGTGAGACCGAGATCCCTATCGGTGAGACCAATTTGCCTAGGGTTTGTGGTAGTGGCTAAGACATCTGAACTCGGTGGCGTCGGGTAGAAAGAATCGGTAGGGCCGAGACTTTGGGTTTAGGACATATGCGGATGTGGGAAAGTAGTTGAGGGCTTTGGAGTATATCAGTAAGAACTTTGAGCAAGCAAGCCATTAAGCAACACCTCATCCCCTCTTGATAGTATTGGCTTTTCCTATAGACTCAATGTGATCTTGGATCACTAAAATAGAAAATGTAGAGTCTTGTTCTTGGAGCTTGAGCCAATCCTTTGTCCTTAGCTTCTTGAAGGGGTTCCACATCCTTTAGTCCATGCCACTCCATTGTTGAACTTGTCTGAAACATACTAGGTAGAAGTGTTAGTCCAACAAGAGATATGTTGACATTAATTACCAAAATCACCCAGGGAGCACTTGTGCTTTCACCGTAGAAGGGCCATGGATCATACTGCCCGTTGAAGGCCCATGAATCCTAAGGCCGGTATAGAAGGCCAATGGATCCTACGGCCCGTATAGAAGGCCAATGGATCCTACGGCCAAAACAAGGCCCATGGATCATACGGCCTGCAGGTGGCCCATGGTTACAACAGTCCGTTTGTTGCCATGATTATTTTGGCCTAGTTACCAAAAGTAGGCTATTGTGGCCACTAGAAAAACACAGAAAAAGAACTGCAGTGACTACAAGCAAATAACTAAACAAGACAATAAGGAAATAAATAAGCAAGCAATTAACGCTAGCCTATTACTGCTATTACACATATTACATCCACTGGGCATCAAAGTTCGCCACCAGTGCAAATATAGGGAACAAAGCAGCATATTACATACACTGGCCGTCAAAATTGGCCACCAGTGCAAATAAATGCGGCAGCAAAACAAGAGCATAACTGAAACAACTTCAGAAGAGCTCAAGAAATGTTATCCTGGGTATCCACCATGCTGGCAATAAGCTTAGTAAGCTTATTAGCTTTGTCCTGTTTGGCGCTAAAATCCTCCAACGCTTGCTGTTGCACCAGAAAGTATGCATCTGAATGCTCCAGGGACTTCCGCAGTCCTTCCGCTTCTTGTCGCAACACAACTGATCGATATCTTTCAGCTTGTAGTTGAGACTCAAGAAACCGAACTGATTCAGACAGTGAGTTTGAATAGCTTGTGCAAGCGATAGTGGCCAGTAACTCAAACACTAAACCAAGACAGGACTTTGGGGTTGTCTCACTGTCTTCAAGATAGTCTTCCTGAGCTGTTTTATCAGCTTTGTTGGAGACCAACAAGGATGTGTCAGTATCCTGAACCTTATTTGCATTACTTCCTCTACCATTGCTTAATAAGGCACTCTTCCCCAATATTCTGTCAGCATTCTAAAAGAAGAAACAAGCAGACACATAACAAGTTTAGCATGTACTAGTATATGAAACTCATTTCGGTGAACCAATTCATTAGTAAGGTGGACAGGATTAAACTACCAAGTCTTCTATTGCCAAGTACTAGTACATAATAAAAGCATCAAACAAACATATATCTATGTCCTATGGTCACTGCATTGTCTTGCCAAATCAAAATAGAGACATGGTTCAAATCATATCAGTTCAAGACAAAGCAGCAGTGAAAGAATACAAAGCGTGGGAAACTACACGGCACAACAAAATTTCAGATGGGTACCACGGGTCTACATGTACAACAACACTATTGGCTCTGTTGTGATGCTAGTAATGTGCATGATATGAAAGTCAATTGTATACACAATTGAATTGAAATCAACAGAGCTATTGATAAGAGCAAACCTGTTAAAGAAACATGCGTGCACATTCCTACTATGCCATTGGAGTTTCGATTGGATCCTTCAATTTAAAAATAAGTTTGTATGAGTAAATATAGTGATACAAGAGGAAAGCAACCATACTTAAAAAAGGCGCGCCTAAGCGAGTGCTTATGCGCGCCTCGGCTCTAGGCGTTGGCAATACGCATTGCGCATAACTATGCTTAATCTGTGTATACTGCACATAAGCATACGTTTTGTTCAGTAAAGCGCAAGACGGTGGCAAAACGCACAATTAACGCCTAGCGCTTTTTTGAACTATGATAGCAATGGAATCTTAAATTAGAACAATTGTTCTTCAGGTTTAGGCGCTTGTTCTACATGAACATTGTATAGTAAGATGCAAGAATATATTACTTAAAAATAGAAAATGAGCTCATAGACCTTACCACATTCTTGGTTCGGGACCAGTACAGAACAAGGCGTTCCCAGTCATCGTCCAGTAAATGTATCTCAGGAGAACGTAAGGGAATTTGATGAGTTTCTTTGCCAGTGAAGTACGTTTTCTTCAGGTAAATTTCGATACTGCCACCAAGCATTCTCGAAGATAGCAAAGGTATTAGAATAGGTTACCTCATCCTGAGTTTCCAAATCGGTCCTTCTCTATAGAGAAAAATGGGAAAATTTGCTGTATTATAACCATCATGGAGGTAGGATGTATGGGACGAAGCAAAGTAATTGCCATGAATAACATTACTTACACATAACTCCTGGACAAACACCTGCAACTGGCCTTTTCCTTCATCTTCATTATAATATTTCCAAGATGGGAAGATACGCACATATGATTTAACAACATCAAATGCAATAGATGCTAAACTACGACTAGCTGGTTGTGCTTCCTCCACAGGAATAGGCATACTAACTGGTGGATTTGGGGTTCACCATGATAGTACTGGCCCTTTGGGCACTGGAGCTGCCTTACTAACTGCTCTTGTTTCGGAGCTCTGTGGTGGAGATGGTGCTATGTCAATAGGAACTTGTTTACTATCGGTTGGGGTGGGGTTAGATTGGGTGAAGCTGGTTCTCTGTCCATCGCAGTAGGGGTACAATCTACGAGAGTTTGGGTTATGTGTGGTAGGGCTGGTTCTTGTGCATGTACAACCGGGGTGCTATCTCCACCAAGAGGTGGCACTGTTTTATTTGAAGACTGTGTTTTTAGTCTGCTAGATACTGGCATCACCCGCTCCAATTCAAATGGTTGATAAACAGGAAACATAGTTGAATGTACACACATTGTATGAGAGACAGATGCAATAGATAGTATGGAAAAAAGAGGGCATGAAATAGTTGACATGTATATTGTTTAACTAAAACGGATAGCATGACATAATTTCACATATATGATGTCTATCTAAACTGGATAGCATAGCATAACATAATTCAAAGATATGATGAATAACTAAACAGGATCACATGACATAATTCACCTACATGTTATCTAAGTAATCAGGATCGTATCATTTAATTCACATATGTGATTTATATGCTAAACATAGGGCATTCGATATGATGTCTGAACTAAGAACATGGTGTTGAATATTGTGTATATGATGTCTAAACTATGCAATGCAAGACACCATATGCATGATATGAGCAGTATAACCGTACCAAGTTAGAGCATACACCTCAGTGGGGGAATAGGACTGGTCATCTGTCTCTGAATCCATCTCTAAGGAACTACCGGGACCCAACAAGAGATCTGCTTCGACAGGTAGCACTGTCTGCTCTGAAGGCCTTGTTTTCACTCTAGATTTTTCCATCTCCCATCCAAATGGCTGATTCACAGGAAGAGTAGTTTAATGTACAAACATTGTCAACAAATGGAAATGTAATGAAGAAAAGGATGGGCAAGATATCATTCAAATATATGATACCTGGTTAAACAGGATGGCGTTGCACATTTCACATATATTATGGCTGGCTAAAAGACATGAGACTACATAACTCCCATATATGATATAGAAACTAAACATGTGGCATTACAGAACATGTCTAAACTAAGTAGATGACATATATGATGTTAAAAGTAGGCAGTGCAAGGCAACATATGCATGATATGACTAACATCATCATGCCAAGGTAGAGCAAACACCTTGGGGGGTAAATAGGAGTGGTCAGCGGCATCTGAATCCGCCTCAGAACAGATATCTTCCTCTGGATTATAATCTGGAGAGGGGTGGGCAGGGTTTGCCATTGAACCCACCATGGAGCGATGTCTGCATGACATTGTATTTCCGCGCAAAATTCTTCTCTTTTTCTCTACATGTTCAGCATGACTGTGTACAATATCTGACATGCATACAAAAAAAATATGGTGAGATTATGTAAGGAGAGCATGCAGAAATTTAGAGTGATGGTAACAACCAGTGGATGGATCCAAAAATAATGATAGCAGGCTGATGATTACTTTAAATTAACAAAAAGACAGATGATGATTGCTTTACTATTTGTTTCCCACCCAAGATGAACAACATAGGCATACCCCAGGTGAACCAGATATTAGACAGACATACTATTCATTGCTGCCTCGATATGTGCCCCACAACTAATTTAGAACTCAAGTTTGAACATTAATTTGGACCTGACTTGGGAGTCCAAGAGCTGAACAGGGCGATAAAGTAGCAGGTAAGTTTAAGCAATGCATAACATAAGCAGAAACAAAAGAGTGTCTCTCTTGTGGACCCGCGTACTCCTCAGGTTCATCTGCTGAGTCGATGATGGTGATGCCATTGCGGTGGGTGCCAGCGGCAGGGAAAGAGATCTGAGGGGGCGAAAGACGGTCAGGAGTCGTGATGTCTAGTTTGGTGGATGCTTCTGTCGATGGAGCACCTCAGGTGAGGTGGACGACGTCGCAGCAGGAGCATGACAAACCACACAAAGTTCCCTTAGACACATACATGTAATTGAAGTAATTCTGTAAGGGTTCATTTGGCTTGCATGATTCTTAAAACGCAGGGATAGGACAAACACCAGAATAGGATAGGAATGCACATGGTAAACAGAGCATTTGTAAACACAGGATTTCTGTCAACTTGGTTGTTTGGTTTACAGGAATTGGAAGAGCAGAGGAACGCAAAGAAACATGGCCAAAATAAAGTGAAACCATATGAAAGTGTGTTCAGTTAGAAATGTTATTCTGGCACTAATGCACTTGGTCTTGTTTGCATGCATATGATTTTGAAAAGTAGGTCCAGGTGGATGTTTTGCTTCATTCCTTTCAACAAAATGCATGAATAATTGAATAGTAGAGTGCCATTGGAAAATTCCCTATTGCTGTGTTTTTCCGTTGAACCAAAATAGCCCTAATGGATCGACGTGAATGTATAGTAATAAGTGACGCAACAAGTGTACAACCTCTTTGCCGTAGCCGTGTCGACCTCAGCATCATTGGGTTGGTCGATGAAGCAGTTGAGGCAGAGGTGGCTGTCGGAGGTGTGGAGGAAGATTTGAGGAATCTGTAGACGGCGTCCAGGGCACTGCTCTGCTATGATGGATCGTTCTGTCATTGGAGCAGCTCCGGTGAGCCGTAAGATGTCAAGGCTGAAGCAGCACAAGATAGACATCGTCAATCTCAAGTGGGATTCTAATAGCATTTGCAATAGAATATGTAAAATAGATGTAAAATTTGCATCACCAAAAACCACCTGACTACAACAGATGAGGTAAAAACTATTGACTCTGAACTTAACTGTCGAAACTGAAATTTACTGTGGAATCTGAATGCTACTATCGAAACTGAATGCAATGGTAGCAGAGAGGCACTTGACATGTAGTTTAGGGAGGGCCTGCAGTTCATCTTCAACCTGCACCCCCCTGAGCCGCCAGCCACCACCGGCCGAACCGCCGGCCCCACTGCCGCCTCGCCGCCCTGAAACAACTCCCTACCGCCACCCCGGCCAGCCCTCTAGGCCCCCTGCCCCCACCCTGAACCCTAAGATAGATAGTGGGGTACCTCTCCGGCAAGCCCCCGTCCCCGCTGCGGCTGGTTCTTCCTTAACTCCGGCGAGCCCCCCCCAACCCCTGAAAATCGACTGACCCAAAAGTCGATTCAGTCGACTGAAGTGTGGCTAAATCGGAGCAGAGCAGCAGCACGAGCGAGGGGGAGAGCAGCAGCCGCAGCTGGGCGAGCGAGCGATCAAGCGAGAGCCGGAGCAGCAGCAGCGCAAGCGAGCGAGCGAGAGCCGGAGCAACAGCAGCAGATCCGGCTGGTATGGACGCTGTCGCCGAAGGGGCTCGCACTGGGGGGAGAGCCGCCGTGGAGATGTCGCCCGTGGCGCCGGCTTCAAGGTAGCCGCTCCATGGGGGTGCGGGATGGAGCACCGTCATCGCCGGGAGGTCGAGTTAAGAGAAGGTGTGATGCGATGAGTGTACAACCTCTTTGGTGGCGCTGAATACGCCTTGGCTTCATCCGAGGAGTCGGTGAGGATGCTGCGATTCTGGTGGAGCAGGTTAAGGTGGCGCTGTGGGGATGGAGCAGCCGCGATAGATGAGGCGATCGTTGGAGCAGCTCCTTGGAGGTAGAGGATGGGGCGGCTGAACCGGCGGGACGACGAGATGGACGACGGATCCTCATCTGGGGAGGTGGACGAGGGACGTTGAGCTGTTGCGGTGGACGACATCGTCGGGGAAGAGGCTCCGGCTGGGCAGCGGTGAGGTGGCGGACGGAGGAGGGTGGGGTTTCGCGGCTGGAGCGGAGAGGTTATGGCGGCCTGGGATTTTGAATGGCGAAAAGGGGGCGATGGGAGGGGGTGAAGCATGACTTAGGGATGCGCTTGTCCAAAATGTAGGGTGTGTTACAAAAGTACCCCCCACTGATTTGAACTAGCGGCCCTTTCGGCTTAGGGTTAGAAGGGGGATTTCGCGTGTCGGGATTTGGCAGCTGGAGGGAGTTTTCGCGTGCGTTGTAATTTCGGGATAGCAAGGAGCGGCTTGTGAAGGCGCCAGTTTTGGGAGCACGATATATGAATTTTCGGGATATAACAAGATGCGAGTTGAATTTTAGGGACAAGCCTAACGTGTAGTAATATTGTACTTGTACGTACCAAATCAATTCGCACTTCCCTCAACCAAAAAGAAAATGAAAAAAATAAAACTATTCACACCACACAAAGAGAGAGTCTTGCCCCGTTTTACTATACAAATGCTATCCAAAGCTACTCCCTCCTTCCATCTATATAGGCCTAATGTGTTTTCCGATGCTAACTTTGACCAAATATTAGAGCAATAATATATGACATGCAACTTACTCAAAGCACACTATTAAATTCGACTGTGAAAGGTTCTTTCAATGATATAATTTCACATTGTGCATGTCATATACTATTAATCTTGTCAATAGTCAAAGGCGGTCTTAAAAATCTCATTACGCCCTATATAGATGGAAGGAGGGAGTATGAATCCATGTTATGTCCGATTAATTTTTTCGCTTGCTATATAATGCATGTAACCTACTCATACCAACATTTTAGTGCTTTCCAAATGTCTATACTACCGCTGCAATTCGAACTAAATTTGAATTCGTTTCTCTATTTCAATAACAATCTACAATCATGATTGTTGCCAATTTCAACCATCATTCGTGTATTACCTTAATAACACACCACATGATTACTATAGAGATAGATATGAACTATGTGTACTACATGAACTCGAATTCTATTTTTTGAATACACTTGATGTTGATTCCAAATAATAGTACATTTGATGTACTAACTATATATTCATAATCTAAACCATGTTCCATACGTACACCGTGTTTATCACACAAAGTATAGTGCCCCGCCCCCTACATTATGACAAGTATTTAGACCTGAGTTGCAAAAGCCACACATTAGCCCAAATTATAATCAATGTTCTACATTATGATATCTTCTTCAAGTATCCGTATCCACTTTTTTATAATGAATTATGATCTTTGTTCGTCTTTTACACCTTCACGATCCTCTTATATTTGTATCTAGCTAGTGCTAACTTTCTATCGTGCATGCACACGCCCGCCCCCTCTCACCCACCCTTAGCGTCCCCTCCATCGCGCACGTTCATTATTTCTCTTTAGGTCGTCCACCAGCGGTGTGTGTAGGCCCCTGGCTCCTTCTTTCCGGCACACACCGGTCGATATACCTCTCTAGCCAAGTGTGCCTACAACAAACACATATATACTTCCCCTCTTCTCTTCTCACCGTCCATGCCCCCCCTATGTCCAATACGATTCCACGCAGGTGCACATGCCCGCCCCTCTTTTCATTGATCACATACTCGCACACTCCTCCCCCTCGACATGGTAGGCCTCTCGCACCACCTCCTAGCCACACCCTCTCCCCCTGTCTGCCTCTCCGGACATTATTTGCTTCTAACACATGCAGGGGTGTATATGAACTGATCTCCCTACATATAGCCAGGTCGACCATAATTCGTTTTCACCAAGCACCAATACACTTACCTCGCTAGTTATGTGTCTCCTTTTCTCGGACACACGACGGTTGATCTTCCTATGTAGTTACGTATGCTTACCACAACCATATCTTCTCCCCTCATCATCCTTGAATACCTCCCGACCCGTCTCTCACACCCACGTGCATAGACAGACAGACATCCCCCTCCCTCTCTTATTGATATTGCACTCATACCCTCCATTTTTCTAGAAGGCCTCTCCCACCATTTGTGAGATGCCACTCCACCACCAATCCTCCGATGCTCTACCTTTGTCTTTTTCCCAACCTTATTCGTCTGCTACACATATCCATGGATGTCGATCGATCTCCCTTAATACATAGCTAGGTCTCTCTCTTTCCCCACACATATACTAGTCGATCGGTC
>NC_041391.1:251494145-251500036 GCF_002162155.2 Triticum dicoccoides
GTCGAACATTGTAGGTAGGTATCCATGCCAAGGAGAAAAACTACACCTCTACCCTCTCAAATTCCAGTAGGCCAGCCGCCCTATATCTTTGACGTGGGCAAACACAAATTCGATGGCACTCTTTATTGATCGCGCCGCCACACACTTCATCCTTGTTTTCAATTCTATCAATATCTCACGTCCATGACTCCGTTTCACAGACATTGCATATGTTACATTTTTCTATTTGAGATATCATCAACACATTGCCTCTGTTTTGCACAAACCATCTCTCTCACAACCAACCACGTACGTACCTGCACATAAAGAAGAAGTGCACGAGGGACACACATACTCACGTCTCGTTCGCGGCCACACCCGCGTGTGTGCACGGTGGAGTTCGTTTCTGTACCAAAAGGCAACCCACATGATAATTTGACGCGTGTAGCGGTTGTTTACTCGAAGGAGGGTCGGTACCACACCTAGACGGAACAAAGTTCGACTTGATGCATTTGCATTAAATAAAGTTATATATTCCTCAATGGCACATACAGAATATAAAACGGTTGCCATGGGGAAAATGGAAAATTGAGTTTGTCTCTCATCACACCATCTCAGACAAGGCGGCCGTGGCCTCTCTCTCTCAGCGTTGGTCAGTGATCCGGCCGCATCCCATCCGTCGGCGGAAAGGGAGGATGTGCATTGCTACGTTTTGAGCTTGCGTTGGTTTTCCTTGAAGAGGAAAGGGTGATGCAGCAATAGTAGCATCTGTATTTCCCTCAGTTTTTGAGAACCAAGGTATCAATCCAGTAGGAGGCTCCTCAAAAGTTCCACGCACCTACACAAACAAACAAAGAACTCGCAACCAACGCAATAAAGGGGTTGTCAATCCCTTCACGGCCACTTGCGAAAGTGAGATCTAATAGAGATAGTATGATAAGATAAATATATTCTTGGTATTTTATAATATAGATGCAAAAAGTAAAGATGCAAATAAAAGTAGATTGGAAGCAAATATGATAAGAGATAGACCCGAGGGCCATAGGTTTCACTAGAGGCTTCTCTCATGATAGCATAAGTATTACGGTGGGTGAACAAATTACTGTCGAGCAATTGATAGAAAAGCGAATAATTATGAGATTATCTAGGCATGATCATGTATATAGGCATCACGTCCGCAACAAGTAGACCGACTCCTGCCTGCATCTACTACTATTACTCCACACATCGACCGACTCCTGCCTGCATCTAGAGTATTAAGTTCATAAAGAACAGAGTAACGCATTAAGCAAGATGACCTGATGTAGAGGGATAAACTCAAGCAATATGATATAAACCCCATCTTTTTATCCTCGATGGCAACAATACAATACGTTCCTTGCTGCCCCTGCTGTCACTAGGAAAGGACACCACAAGATTGAACCCAAAGCTAAGCACTTCTCCCATGGGAAGAAAGATCAATCTAGTAGGCCAAACCAAACTGATAATTCGAAGAGACTTGCAAAGATAACTCAATTATACATAAAAGAATTCATAGAAGATTCAAATATTATTCATGGATAAACTTGATCATAAACCCACAATTCATCGGATCTCGACAAACACACCGCAAAAAGAGTTTACATCGAATAGATCTCCACAAGAGAGGGGGACAACATTGTATTGAGATCCAAAAATACAGAAGAAGCCATCTAGCTAATAACTATGTACCGTAGGTCTGTGGTAAACTACTCACAACTCATCGGAGGGGCTATGGTGTTGATGTAGAAGCCCTTCGTGGTCGATTCCCCCTCCGGCGGAGCGTCGGCGAAGGCTCCAAGATGGGATCTCGCGGATACAGAAGGTTACGGCGTTGGAAATTCTGCTTCGTTGGCTCCCTAGATGTTTTCGGGGTCCGTAGGCTTATATAGGAGGAAGAAGTACGTCGGTGGCCGCCCGAGGGGCCCACGAGACAGGGGGGCACGCCCTATAGGGGGGCAGGGCCTACCCTCTCGTGGCCGCCTCGGCTGCTTCTTGACTTGCACTTCAAGTCCCTTGGATCATGTTCGTTCCAAAAATCACGCTCCCGAAGGTTTCATTCCGTTTGGACTCCGTTGATATTCCTTTTCTTCGAAATAATAAAATAGGCAAAAAAAAGCAATACGAGCTGGGCCTCCGGTTAGTAGGTTAGTCCCAAAAATGATATAAATGTTTAAAATAAAGCCCATAAACATCCAAAAGGGGTAATATAATAGCATGGAACAATAAAAAATTATAGATATGTTGGAGACGTATCAAGCATCCTCAAGCTTAATTCCTGCTCGTCCTCGAGTAGGTAAATGACAATAAAGAATTTTTTGATGTGAAAAGCTACCTAGCATAATTCTCAATGTAATTTTCTTTATTGTGGCATGAATGTTCAGATCCAAATGATTCAAAATAAAAGTTCATATTGATAAAAGAAATAGTAACACTTCAAGCATACTAATCAAAGTAATCATGTCTTCTCAAAAGAACATGGCAAAAGAAAGTTCATCCCTACAAAATCATATAGTTAGGCTATGTTTCATTTTCGTCACACAAAGATGTTCCCAACTTCTATACCCCCGATGACAAGTCAAGCAATTGTTTCATACTTAAATAATCTCAAACTTTTTCAACCTTCACACAATACATGAGCGTGAGCCATGGATATAGCACTATGGGTGGAATAGAATATGATGATGGGGATTGTGTGGAGAAGACAAAAAAGGAGAAAGTCTCACAGTGACGAGGATAATCAACGGGCTATGGAGATGCCCATCAATAGATGTCAACATGAGCAGTAGGGATTGCCATGCAACGGATGCACTAGAGCTATAAATGAATGCTCAAAAAAAGAAAACTAGTGGGTGTGCATCCAACTTGCTTGCTCACGAAGACCTAGGGCATTTGAGGAAGCCCATTGTAGGAATATACAAGCCAAGTTCTATACTGAAAAATTCCCACTAGTATAAAAAGGACAACTTATGAGACTCACTATATGAAAAACATGGTGCTACTTTGAAGCACAAGATATGAGACTCACTATATGAAGAACAAGGTGCTACTTTGAAGCACAAGTGTGGAAAAAGAGATAGTAGCATTGTGTCAGGACCCCGACTCAATGCCACATCGATCTAGCATGTAACACCTCATATCACTTTGCGGCCTCACGCACGGTATTCCACGGGTGTCGCCTTACCTTAGCCCGGGACCGTTTGCGCCTTTTGGCACACGTATATGACAGTGTCACTAGCATCCATATGATAAAGAGCCCGGGCTGACATGGCTAGTCGTAAACCCAAAGTGGCACAGACTTACAGGGACAGGCATCCATGACCCAGCATCGAACGTGTCGGTCATCAGCGAGTGAAATCAGGCTGTAGCACTGGGCTAGCAGGACTCCGGTGAACCGGGCTGTAGCGGGCTAACAGGACTCCGGTATTCAGCGCGTGACATTTCCCCGAAGGGACAGACACAGGAACGAAGAAGGACACATGCCGGCCAGCCTAAGTGTTCCGGAGCAGTAGCAAGCTACCATGGCTCGGTGGAAACACTAGGAGACATTTCCCCGTAAGAGAGGCTACTAAAGATAAACAACTAGATGGTCAGATCCCACACATACCAAGCATTTCAATAACATACACACAATATGCTCGATATGTGCAATACAACATGGCATCACAAAATGACTCTACGACTCAAGTAGTTTATTCAATAGGCTCCGAGGAGCGAGATATTACAAACATGGGTCTCATGACCCAACACTCAGAGCATACAAGTCAAAACACAAGCGGAAGCTATCATGTCTGAGTACAGACATCTATAAATGAAAAAGGCTGAGAAGCCTGACTATCTATCAGATCCTGCCGAGGGCACAAGATCGTAGCTGAGGTAACAAGCTAAACGTCGAAGACCACGCGGAAATACTAGTGAGACTGAAGTCTCTCTGCAAAACATAAAATAGGCAAACGTGAGTACAAATGTACCCAGCAAGACTTACATCAGATCTATCTACATATGCATCATTATCAACAAAGGGGTGGTGGGGTTTAACTGCAGCAAGCCAGCTCTGACTCGGTGGCTATCCTAAACTACGACTGCAATGTAACTCTTTGAGGTGGCGCACACGAGTCCACATATTCACCAACCAATACCCCACTATGGATCCGCTCCCGTCTCCCTACGAGAACGCCATCCATAGCACTCACGCTTATCTTGCGTATTTTAGAGTATCCACTTTCACTTGTCTATGAACTGATATAAGCAACCCAGAAGTCCTTTTCCGCGGACACGGCTATTCGAATAGATGATGTTAACCCTGCAGGGGTGTACTTCTTCATACATGTTTCCACCACTTAGCGTCTGCACACGACATGTGCTCGGCAGACTTCAAGCGAAAGCCGACGTGGGTGTAGACCACGACCTACCTAAACACTCAAGTCTCTAGTCCAGGTTTATCGCCTATTCGGGTTCCATCCATGAGGAGATCCGGCCGGAGTTTCGCTCACAGCCCCAAATGATGTGAACAGGGTTCCCGAGATACCAAACGGGCATCCGGTACACCGTGCCACGTACCTACCGCATCACAGCCCACCCCTACGGTCAGCGCTGTCCACGGCCTCCAGTAAGCTACAAACACCAGAAACTACTTGCAACTCCTGGACAGAGGACTAGGGTGAATAAGAAGTCGAGCGGGGTCATATTTCAGGGCCCAATGTATGGTAGTAGCTGAATCATGGATCACAAGCACAGAACTCAGTTCCTGAGGATGGCTACAATGAGACAACCCACCATGTACTCCTACATGGCCTCTCACCGCTACCTTTTACCAAATCGTGTTCACACACTTAGCTCACACACAGTAGGACATGTTCACCCGCCTCTGATTCATCCCCGATGAATCAGACCTGACTCAACTCTAAGCAGTAGCAGGCATGACAAGCAAGCATGAATGAGTAGGCACAACAGGGCTCAAACAACTCCTACTCATGCTAGTGGGTTTCATCTATTTACTGTGGCAATGACAGGTCATGCAAAGGATAAGGGGGTTCAGCTACCGCAGCAAGTAACAGATGAATCGGTGTTGTCCTAATGCAGTAAAAGAGAGCAGGAGCGAGAGAGTAGGATTGTATCGGAATGAACAAGGGGGTTTTGCTTGCCTGGCACTTTTGAAGATAACATTGAGTCTTCATCAGTGTCAACGATCACATCATCGGTATCACGTCTATCGAGAGGGGACAAATACCGGCAACACAGAAGGGAACACAATCAATGCAATGCACAATATGATGCATGATCATGACATGGCAAAATGAATGTGTTTTGAGCTAATGCAACTAGCAACAGATTAAATGAAGTTGGTTTGAATACAAGATTCAAATTCAAACTCCATATGTGATTATGTAAATGCCCTTAATTGATTTGTGCTAAACAGCAGCTATAAGTTGTTCTAACATGCATGAAAATGGTACAGATGGATTCCTTGAATTTTTTTGATAATTTTTCATATATAAATTATTTAATTTGGAGTTACGGTTAATTTTCTATGATTTATTGAAGTTTTAGGCATTTTCTGGAATTTCAGAATTAAATTAAATCCAGAAAATACTTATTGCGTCAGCCCCACGTCACAGTGACGTCAGCAGGGTCAACTGGGCGCCTCCAGGTCAAACCTGACCTGTGGGACCCATATGTCAGTGTCACAGGAGTTAATCCCGGTCAAACCCAGCGCTGACTGGGGTTTGACCAGGGGTGGGGCCTACTGTCAGTGGGTCAGTGGCTTAACTAAAAGTAGTTATTAACTTAACCAAAGTTAGCAGGGGCCGGGCCCACCTGTCATGGACCTAGGGGAGGTCAAACCCCTGGTCAGCCGAGGCTAACACGCCGGCGGCTCGTCGCCGGTGAAGCCC
>NC_041391.1:251500773-251508820 GCF_002162155.2 Triticum dicoccoides
GGGGGGGGGAAGCAGGAGGTGGCCGAGGCAGCGTCGGCGAGCGCCACGCCTCGCCTCTGCTCGTCCTCCTGGCAGAGGAGGAAGAGGACAAAGGAGGAGGAGGTGGGCTGGGCCGGCCACTTGGGCCGCCAGGTAAGCCCAGGTGAGATTCCTTCTCTCTCTCTGCTTTCTGTTTTATATTTCTGTTTTCTATTTTGTTCTGTTTTGTTTTAGTTTAGTAAAATACTAAACCATTTTAATAAATTCTGTAGTTTATTATGTGGTTTGCTAAAATATATACAAAGCCACTCACAAACTTCCAGAATTATTTGGAGTCATATTTAATATATATTAAATATAAATCCAAAGAAAATAGTTATTGGATTAATTCAAATGGCCAAAATAAATATCTCTGTGACTCCAGAAATATTGGTTTAAATTTTACCTCTCACCAATATTTCCATGGAATAACAGGAACATTTTCTTGGACTCATTTGAGAAGATTTAATTGTTGGTTGTTTTTTAGAGGTTTCTGAGGCTTTGAAAATTCCTCAATTCAATTTCATTTGAATTTAAACATGATGCTCACATGAGGCTAACCTAGAGCAATGCCTGAAGCTAGGGATGTGACAACTCACCCCCACTAAACAAGAATCTCGTCTCGAGATTCAAGCGTAGGGTAGGATGAAGGGGAAACGCAAACTAGTACAATCTTCACGATCCAGGGTGCACTTCAGTTGAACGTTGATTCATTCACCATCTTTGACTCGAGGTCTTGCTCTGAGAAATCCTGTCACATGACATGGAGGGAAGAAGGAGACTCTAGAAGGGTCGATCTTCTCGAAGATCGAACAACTCACAGAATGAGACATAGCAACATCTCTTGAGCTGGGAGACGAAGCACAGATCTGAAGAAATGGAGTGAGACAGATGACGAGAGTTTACTAGGTAGACAACAACTTCACGCTTAAGGTGGTAATCGGTTGTCAACGTAGCGAGGAGTTGAATTGCCATGATACCATAACGATACACCTTAGGGAATGTGACTCGAAGATACATCCCCTTAAGTGGCAAAAAGAATTACTTTTGATTCAAAGATCATTGAAACTCTTTAAACCAGCCTAAGACAATTCTCGAGCGATCGTTTGGAGGGGGTCAGTAGAATGGCATACTCAGACTTGGATGATGTGGATTACCTTGTTGAAGACAACGTAATGGATGAATTTTGCTTATCACCGGAAATGGAAGGGACATTGGTGGTGCAAGCTGGGAACAAAATGCAAATGCTAGGAAAGATTCTGGTAACTGGGGAAGAACCCAACAACAGAGAGTGAATTCACTGTTTGAAGAGGTCATAGCATTGCCGAGGAAACTGAGAGGAATCCCAGTTAGTGCCGATGATAAGACGTAGCGCTTGTGTGTGCTCTCAAGAACTTGAGCATTTCCACAATCATCAAGATTTTACCAATATCCGTGTCAAGGATTCTGGCAACACAACTTACTAACATGATGAATAGCGATGGACGATGCAGATGCATAGGAAGATAACATCAACTCAGATTTCACCCTAGCGAGGCCAAGGAAACAAAATCTGGATGATCGACCGAGAGACATTTAGCACTCCGCTTCTAATGTTCTCCTTGACGTGCTAGTGTAACCCATTCATAGATATGGTTTGATATCTAAAACATCAAGTAAAAGGTCGGACTTCGGGAACACAAAAATCCATAGGGGCAACTAGGGAGTAAATCCTACAAAATCCCTAGGGGGGGGTGGCCAACTTCTTCAAACAAGATACTATAATAATAGGTCTACCGGATGGGTGTGTTGGCCACGACATCCACCTTACCGGTTATCGAGAGACCAATATTATAGTTCTTAGGGAAATGTTCCAACCATCATATCTGCCTGAGATTCAGCTCTGGTTGGTGTTAGGATATTCCAGGCTCATCGAGTCTTAGGAAGAAAAATGAAAGTTTGCAACACAAATCGATGAGATGACGTTGCGGGATTCTCGGGAGATGAACTACGATAGCAAGCTCCAAAACATGAGCTGGTTCTGCTACAAACATGTGAACACGTTGTCCCAGACAAGCATGGCCACGTGGTAGTCTTATAATAAAACACTACCGAGTTCAGGAGGGGGAACCATCAACGAGGGTATCGAAGTTCTTTCATAAGTCCGGATTAGCTCTTATGAAGGAACTCCTTCTCCTTGAACAAATCAATCAGTGGCTTGGTGTGCTAGGGATACATATAGATTGAAGGTTGCAAGTCTTCAAACCACAGCATTCTTCGCACGTGTGCATGACTGATTTGGAATGATTCCAAAGAAAGCAACATTGACTTTCTCGAATCCACGGCGGCAACTTGCATCAGATGCACATGAATTAAAGGAAGTCACTACCTTCATCCAAACATATGCTTCATGAGCTAGCATGAACAAATGCTTTCAAAAGTTTCCAACACTAGCTTAATGTTCAGCAAAATTATGGAGAAGACAAGGATGTTGTCAATGGGCACAACAACAATTCATCTGAGTTTCCTTTTAAAAGGAATTCCATAGTTAAGTGAACAAGTGATAGCATTGGTCAGACCTAAAAGATATAATGGTGTATGCTCGAGGGATCAACCACGAAATAAGACAACATTACGAGCATCGTTGGTACTGATTTGATTTGATGATAGCCCACACTCAAATCAAAGGATTGATAAGACAATAGGTCCAGCAACTGATCACAAGGACCAATCGATGAAGATATCATCTTTCTTCAACACACACTACACAAGAATATCCCTTTGGATGAACTAAATCGGGCAAGCTTCTATATTCCAACTCTCCAAGTTGATGCATAGCTTAACCAACTAGCTCAGGGGTATCCAACACGGATTCTTGGAGAAAGGGTGGTTTACAGGATAAACCAACTTGATCACGAACTCAACATAGCGGTCAGGTGACAACCCGGTAACACCTCCAAGAAGATATTTGGAAAGTCACGAACCACCGGTATGTTACTAAGCTCGAGAACAATCTTGCTTTTGAGGGCAAGACGATATGATCAAATGAGTGAGGACTTGACAAGATCCTAACTCATCAATCGAAGGGTGCACCGAAATAAGGACTAGGTAGCACGATCAGTCTTAGAAGGATGATTCGAAAACCAACATACTAAGAATGAAATTATTATCCTTTAACTACCAAGCAACAGAGTTGCTAGCAGTATTGATTTCACACATCACAATTCATTTGTCGGTATTCCGGTTGCATCAACACGAGGGCCGAGGAATGAACAGTGATGGCAAGAAGTATCACTGTACCAAGAGTTCATGGGATGGTGTGCAATTCCTATAACAATCTCGATATAAAATATGTAATACTCCAAGGTAGAGCAGAACCAAAAGCTGGATTGGCATTTGATCTGCGGAATACAACTACTTTGACCCAATCCTAGATATGGAAGAGGTACTGGAGTTTGTTTCTCCTAGTCATTCCGGAATAGAATGGCTTGACAGACCACAAGAGTCATAGGCATCGATGAACGAACGCACGCATACTCTTGACTATCAATTGATAGACGAGGGTCAGAATGCAACTAAAGAGAACAACTCAAAGGAACATATAACTTTCTGAGTTGTGGATGCATAGATTAGTATGTCGAACCAAGTTCAACATATTTCTTCCGGATAACCCATGCAGAAAGGTAGAACTGGCAGAGTCACGATTTATGAATGGAGAACTCCTCAAGAGTACTCTAATTGTGATCTTTTGACCCAATAAACATCTGCCATAAGCGGTTCATAGTATTTGGAAGAAGGAAATACCACGGACCCCGAGGACTATCGCAAAGTTACTAATATCCTGAAGGAACTAGCAAACATTATCAACATGAAGTAAGTAGAGTGAATCTCGGGTTCAAAGCCCAAGGAATAGAATACCTACTACTAAGTGGCATCACGGGATGCTTTCGAGAATAAAAGCCAGAATCATCACACTGGGGATCACAAAACATTGCTAGATTACTAGGTGACTCCCTTAAACACCTAGGGCCATAATAGTAATTCCAACATATATGTCGAGGCAATAATTACCTCAACACACCGATTAGTGTGGTTAATCTGGCCCATGGGAACATCGGAAACAGAAGGAAGGGATTTGCAAATGCATCGGACTATTTAGAAACCTGGGATGACTCGGACAGCATAACGGCTATAATTGCTCAAAAAGTTTTGAGACAAACACAAAAATGGTGGCATAACCACTCAGAAGCACAATATCAAGGTTCCGAGATCAACAATTAACATACGGAAGTAGTAGGAACTGAACTGAGACTTAAATCCAACAATCTTATAAGTCTACTGATTAGTAACATGTGATCCTAATAGAAAGAAGAGATAGCCTAGTTCTTAATCCCCGTAGAAGAGAAGATGACTCAGATCAGAAGGCATAAGGTATAAGGAATAAAAAGATCCTTACGTTCCATCCCACAATCAATTCCCTTATATAACTAAAGAATTTCTAGACTCAACTTCGACCAGTTTGGCTTGGTAATCCTACAGGCAGTCAAGCTCTGATACCAACGCTGTCAGGACCCCGACTCAATGCCACATCGATCTAGCATGTAACACCTCATATCACTTTGCGGCCTCACGCACGGTATTCCACGGGTGTCGCCTTACCTTAGCCCGGGACCGTTTGCGCCTTTTGGCACACGTATATGACAGTGTCGCTAGCATCCATATGATAAAGAGCCCGGGCTAACATGGCTAGTCGTAAACCCAAAGTGGCACAGACTTACAGGGACAGGCATCCATGACCCAGCATCGAACGTGTCGGTCATCAGCGAGTGAAATCAGGCTGTAGCACTGGGCTAGCAGGACTCCGGTGAACCGGGCTGTAGCGGGCTAACAGGACTCCGGTATTCATCGCGTGACATTTCCCCGAAGGGACAGACACAGGAACGAAGAAGGACACATGCCGGCCAGCCTAAGTGTTCCGGAGCAGTAGCAAGCTACCATGGCTCGGTGGAAACACTAGGAGACATTTCCCCGTAAGAGAGGCTACTAAAGATAAACAACTAGATGGTCAGATCCCACACATACCAAGCATTTCAATAACATACACACAATATGCTCGATATGTGCAATACAACATGGCATCACAAAATGACTCTACGACTCAAGTAGTTTATTCAATAGGCTCCGAGGAGCGAGATATTACAAACATGGGTCTCATGACCCAACACTCAGAGCATACAAGTCAAAACACAAGCGGAAGCTATCATGTCTGAGTACAGACATCTATAAATGAAAAAGGCTGAGAAGCCTGACTATCTATCAGATCCTGCCGAGGGCACAAGATCGTAGCTGAGGTAACAAGCTAAACGTCGAAGACCACGCGGAAATACTAGTGAGACTGAAGTCTCTCTGCAAAACATAAAATAGGAAAACGTGAGTACAAATGTACCCAGCAAGACTTACATCAGATCTATCTACATATGCATCATTATCAACAAAGGGGTGGTGGGGTTTAACTGCAGCAAGCCAGCTCTGACTCGGTGGCTATCCTAAACTACGACTGCAATGTAACTCTTTGAGGTGGCGCACACGAGTCCACATATTCACCAACCAATACCCCACTATGGATCCGCTCCCGTCTCCCTACGAGAACGCCATCCATAGCACTCACGCTTATCTTGCGTATTTTAGAGTATCCACTTTCACTTGTCTATGAACTGATATAAGCAACCCAGAAGTCCTTTTCCGCGGACACGGCTATTCGAATAGATGATGTTAACCCTGCAGGGGTGTACTTCTTCATACATGTTTCCACCACTTAGCGTCTGCACACGACATGTGCTCGGCAGACTTCAAGCGAAAGCCGACGTGGGTGTAGACCACGACCTACCTAAACACTCAAGTCTCTAGTCCAGGTTTATCGCCTATTCGGGTTCCATCCATGAGGAGATCCGGCCGGAGTTTCGCTCACAGCCCCAAATGATGTGAACAGGGTTCCCGAGATACCAAACGGGCATCCGGTACACCGTGCCACGTACCTACCGCATCACAGCCCACCCCTACGGTCAGCGCTGTCCACGGCCTCCAGTAAGCTACAAACACCAGAAACTACTTGCAACTCCTGGACAGAGGACTAGGGTGAATAAGAAGTCGAGCGGGGTCATATTTCAGGGCCCAATGTATGGTAGTAGCTGAATCATGGATCACAAACACAGAACTCAGTTCCTGAGGACGGCTACAATGAGACAACCCACCATGTACTCCTACATGGCCTCTCACCGCTACCTTTTACCAAATCGTGTTCACACACTTAGCTCACACACAGTAGGACATGTTCACCCGCCTCTGATTCATCCCCGATGAATCAGACCTGACTCAACCCTAAGCAGTAGCAGGCATGACAAGCAAGCATGAATGAGTAGGCACAACAGGGCTCAAACAACTCCTACTCATGCTAGTGGGTTTCATCTATTTACTGTGGCAATGACAGGTCATGCAAAGGATAAGGGGGTTCAGCTACCGCAGCAAGTAACAGATGAATCGGTGTTGTCCTAATGCAGTAAAAGAGAGCAGGAGCGAGAGAGTAGGATTGTATTGGAATGAACAAGGGGGTTTTGCTTGCCTGGCACTTTTGAAGATAACATTGAGTCTTCATCAGTGTCAACGATCACATCATCGGTATCACGTCTATCGAGAGGGGACAAATACCGGCAACACAGAAGGGAACACAATCAATGCAATGCACAATATGATGCATGATCATGACATGGCAAAATGAATGTGTTTTGAGCTAATGCAACTAGCAACAGATTAAATGAAGTTGGTTTGAATACAATATTCAAATTCAAACTCCATATGTGATTATTTAAATGCCCTTAATTGATTTGTGCTAAACAGCAGCTATAAGTTGTTCTAACATGCATGAAAATGGTACAGATGGATTCCTTGAATTTTTCTGATAATTTTTCATATATAAATTATTTAATTTGGAGTTACGGTTAATTTTCTATGATTTATTGAAGTTTTAGGCATTTTCTGGAATTTCAGAATTAAATTAAATCCAGAAAATACTTATTGCGTCAGCCCCACGTCACAGTGACGTCAGCAGGGTCAACTGGGCGCCTCCAGGTCAAACCTGACCTGTGGGACCCATATGTCAGTGTCACAGGAGTTAATCCCGGTCAAACCCAGCGCTGACTGGGGTTTGACCAGGGGTGGGGCCTACTGTCAGTGGGTCAGTGGCTTAACTAAAAGTAGTTATTAACTTAACCAAAGTTAGCAGGGGCCGGGCCCACCTGTCATGGACCTAGGGGAGGTCAAACCCCTGGTCAGCCGAGGCTAACACGCCGGCGGCTCGTCGCCGGTGAAGCCCGAGACGGCGGAGGGGGTCGGAATTCCTCCTCCGGCGACCAAATGGCCGGCGGAGGGCAGCTACGCGTAGCTGGGAGTCGCCCGCATCCATTTGTGCAAACGGCAGGGGCTGAGGTGGCTCGAGCTCACCGGAACGGGGTCCGCGGCGGCGACCGGAGTTCGGGCCAGCACGGGCACGGGGCTACGCTTAGCGAGCGAGCGAGCTGAGAGGCTGGGCGGGCTCCTGGGAGATCCACGAGCTCGAGGTCGTGCTCGGACGCGAGTTCGGTGACCTGCAACGACGGCGGCGACATCGCCGGCGGAGCCGAGCTCGCGGCTCCGGTGGAATCGAGGCTACAGGGCGCAATCGAAGGGGAAAAGAGGGAGGGGAGGCGTGGGAGCTCACAGCGGTGCCGTAGGGGTGGTTAGCCGGCTCGGGGACGCGACGATGGTGGTGAATTGACGATGAAGATCCTCGGCGGCCGGCGGTGGAAACGGCGATGGTGGCGGCATTGCAGCACGTCCGGGAGGTCCGTAGCTCAACGAGGAGGTGGAGGGGGTTGTGGCGGAGCTCGCAAGCACAGCGAGGGGTCGAGGGGGAGACGGTGGCTGCGGTGGTGCTCGTCGGTGGCGGCGGCTCCGCTCGGGTCCGAGAGGGAGAGAGAAACAGAGGAGGGGGAGAGCTCGCGAGGGAGTGAGGGGC
>NC_041391.1:251509099-251518665 GCF_002162155.2 Triticum dicoccoides
GGGGGGGGGAAGCAGGAGGTGGCCGAGGCAGCGTCGGCGAGCGCCACGCCTCGCCTCTGCTCGTCCTCCTGGCAGAGGAGGAAGAGGACAAAGGAGGAGGAGGTGGGCTGGGCCGGCCACTTGGGCCGCCAGGTAAGCCCAGGTGAGATTCCTTCTCTCTCTCTGCTTTCTGTTTTATATTTCTGTTTTCTATTTTGTTCTGTTTTGTTTTAGTTTAGTAAAATACTAAACCATTTTAATAAATTCTGTAGTTTATTATGTGGTTTGCTAAAATATATACAAAGCCACTCACAAACTTCCAGAATTATTTGGAGTCATATTTAATATATATTAAATATAAATCCAAAGAAAATAGTTATTGGATTAATTCAAATGGCCAAAATAAATATCTCTGTGACTCCAGAAATATTGGTTTAAATTTTACCTCTCACCAATATTTCCATGGAATAACAGGAACATTTTCTTGGACTCATTTGAGAAGATTTAATTGTTGGTTGTTTTTTAGAGGTTTCTGAGGCTTTGAAAATTCCTCAATTCAATTTCATTTGAATTTAAACATGATGCTCACATGAGGCTAACCTAGAGCAATGCCTGAAGCTAGGGATGTGACACATTGCCCTTTTTATTTATTTTTATTTTTTTCTATTTTTTTGGGCCTTTCTTTTTTTCTTTTGGCCTTTCTTCTTTTTTTGTCTTTTTTTCTTTGGGCAATGCTCTAATAATGATGATCATCATACTTTCATTGATTACAACATATGAACTACAACTCGAAACTAGAACAAGATATGACTCTAAATGAATGCCTCCGGCAGTGTATCGGGATGGTGCAATGAATCAAGAGTGACATGTATGAAAAATAATGCATGGTGGCTTTGCCACAAATACGATGTCAACTACATGATCATGCGATGGCAATATGACAAAAGTAAAGTATGTCATGATGATGAACGGAATGGTGGAAAGTTGCATGGCAATATATCTTGGAATGGCTATGGAAATGCCATAATAGGTAGGTATGGTGGCTGTTTTTAGGAAGATATAAGGAGGTTTATGTGTGATAGAGCATATCGTATCACGAGGTTTGGATGCACCGGTGAAGTTTGCACCAACTCTCAAGGTGAGAAAGGGCAATGCACGGTACCGAAGAGGTTAGCAATGGTGGAAAGGTAAAAGTGCGTATAATCCATGGACTCAACATTAGTCAAAAGAACTCATATACTTATTGCAAAAATTTAGAAGTCATCAAAAATCAAGCACTACATGCATGCTCATAGGGGTATAGATTGGTAGGAAAAGACCATCGCTCGTCCCCAACCGCCACTCATAAGGATGCACAAGCCAGGTACACTTCATGTTTCAAATTTGTTACACAACTTTAACCATACGTGCATGTTGCGGGACTTGCTAACTTCAACACAAGCATTCTTTAAATTCATAATCACCCAACTAGCATGACTTTAATATCACTACCTCCATATCTCAAAACAATTATCAAGTATCAAATTGATCATAGCATCCAATTCACTTCCTATGATAGTTTTTATTATACCCAACTTGGATGCCTACCATTCTAGGACCAATTTTATAACCATAGGAAATACCATGCTGTTCTAAAAGACTCTCAAAATAATATAAGTGAAGCATGAGAGACTAGAAATTTCTACAAAAATAAGTCACCACCGTGCTCTAAAAAATATAAGTGAAGCACTAGAGCAAAAACTATCAAACTCAAAAGATATAAGTGAAGCACATAGAGTATTCTAGCAAATTCTAATCAAGTAGGCTTCTCCCAAAAGGTGTGTACAGCAAGGATGGTTGTGGTAAACTAAAAAGCAAAGACTAATATAATACACGACGCTCCAAGCAAAACACATATCACGTGGCGAATAAAAATATAGCTCCAAGTAAAGTTACCAATGAACGAAGACGAAAGAGGGGATGCCTTCCCGGGGCATCCCCAAGCTTAGGCTTTTGGCTATCCTTGAATATCTTGGGGCTCCTTGGGCATCCCCAAGCTTAGACACTTGCCACTCCTTATTCCATAGTCCATAAATGCTTTACCCAAAACTTGAAAACTTCACAACACAAAACTCAACAGGAAATCTTATAAGCTCCGTTTGTGAAAGAAAACAAAACCACCACATAAGGTACTGCAATGAACTCATTATTTATTTATTTTGGTGTTAAACCTACTGTAATCCAACTTATCTATGGTTTATAAACAATTTTACTAGCCATAGATGCATCGAAATAAGCAAACAATACACGAAAAACAGAATCTGTCAAAAACAGAACAGTCTGTAGGAATCTGTAACTAATGCAAACTTCTGGAACTCTAAAAATCCTACCATAATAGGAAGTCCTGGACAATTTGTCTATTGATCAGAAGCAAAAAGAATCAACGCAAAATCACGTTTCAGTGATTTAACAAAACTAAATTCGTGTGCGCAAAGTTTCTATTTTTCAGCAGAATCAAATCAACTATCATCATAGGTTATCCTATAGGTTCTACTTGGCACAAACACTAATTAAAAGATAAAAACACATCTAAACTGAAGGTAGATGCAAGAATTATTACTAAACAGGAACAAAAAAAACACAAAGAAAATTGGGTTGCCTCCCAACTAGCGCTATCGTTTAACGCCCCTAGCTAGCCATAAAAGCGAAGATAGATCTAAGTAGTGCCATCTTTAATTTTCAGTTTTTTAGCAGAGTCATGCTCGAATCCGGGAGGTTCTTTCTGCTTCCCTTCATACTCAGAAATTTTTAGATCTAAAGAATCCAACTGCTTATTGCAAAGAGTAATCAACATATTCATGCAGTGAAGATTTCTGCTAACACTTTTAAGAGGCTCAGGAGACTTTTGTAATATTTTTGTTACTTCGCAAATCTTTCCAAACACTTGGGTTTCTTCTGGGTTAGGATGTGATCAGGTAGTGTTCCCACTATTCCCTCTATAATTTCATGCGCAATACTGTTGATCAATTTCAATGAAATTTCCCTTGGCAATGCAATCCAAGAGTTGTCTATGCGTCATATTTAACCCAACATAAAAATTGCGAAGAAGAATTCTAAACTTCACCTCTAGGGTGCACTTGCGATAAGATTCCATCATCCTATACCAAGCATCTTTTAAGTTTTCTCCTTCCCTTTGCTTGAAGAGAAGAACTTCAAACTCGGGAGACATAGGAGCGGATAAGGAACTAGACATAACGACGAGCAAACAACGGGCAAGCGAAAAAGAGAGGAGGAGATTGGGAAAGAGATGGCGAATAAAATGGCAAGGGTGAAGTGGGGGAGAGGAAAACGAGAGGCAAATGGCAAATAATGTAAATGCGAGGGAGATGGGTACTTGGTATGTCTTGACTTGAGCGAAGACCTCTCTGGCAATGGCGACAGAAATCCTTCTTGCTACATCATGAGCTTGCATTGGTTTTGCTTGAAGAGGAAAGGGTGATGCAGCAATAGTAGCGTAAGTATTTCCCTCAGTTTTTGAGAACCAAGGTATCAATCCAGTAGGAGGCTCCTCAAAAGTCCCACGCACCTACACAAATAAACAAAGAACTCGCAACCAACGCAATAAGGGGTTGTCAATCCCTTCACGGCCACTTGCGAAAGTGAGATCTAATAGAGATAGTATGATAAGACAAATATAATTTTGGTATTTTATAATATAGATGCAAAAATTAAAGATGCAAATAAAAGTAGATTGGAAGCAAATATGATAAGAGATAGACCCGGGGGCCATAGGTTTCACTAGAAGCTTCTCTCAAGATAGCATAAGTATTATGGTGGGTGAACAAATTACTGTCGAGCAATTGATAGAAAAGCGAATAATTATGAGATTATCTAGGCATGATCATGTATATAGGCATCACGTCCGCAACAAGTAGACCGACTCCTGCCTACATCTACTACTATTACTCCACACATCGACCGACTCCTGCCTGCATCTAGAGTATTAAGTTCATAAAGAACAGAGTAACGCATCAAGCAAGATGACATGATGTAGAGGGATAAACTCAAGCAATATGATATAAACCCCATCTTTTTATCCTCGATGGCAACAATACAATACGTGCCTTGCTGCCCCTGTTGTCACTGGGAAAGGACACCGCAAGATTGAACCCAAAGCTAAGCACTTCTCCCATGGCAAGAAAGATCAATCCAGTAGGCCAAACCAAACTGATAATTCGAAGAGACTTGCAAAGATAACTCAATCATACATAAAAGAATTCAGAGAAGATTCAAATATTATTCATAGATAAACTTGATCATAAACCCACAATTCAACGGATCTCGAAAAAAACACCGCAAAAAGAGTTTACATCACATAGATCTCCACAAGAGAGGGGGAGAACATTGTATTGAGATCCAAAAAGAGAGAAGAAGCCATCTAGCTAATAACTATGGACTCGTAGGTCTGTGGTAAATTACTCACAACTCATCGGAGGGGCTATGGTGTTGATGTAGAAGCCCTCCATGGTCGATTCCCCCTCCGGTGGAGCGCCATCGAAGGCTCCAAGATGGGATCTCGCGGATACAGAAGGTTACGTCGGTGGAAATTGTGTTTTGTTGGCTCCCTGGATGTTTTCGGGGTATGTAGGCTTATATAGGAGGAATAAGTACATCGGTGGCCGCCCGAGGGGCCCATGAGACAGGGGGCGCGCCCTACCCTCTCGTGGCCGCCTTGGCTGCTTCTTGACTTGCACTCCAAGTCCCCTGGATCATGTTCGTTCCAAAAATCACGCTCCTGAAGGTTTCATTCCGTTTGGACTCAGTTTGATATTCCTTTTCTTCGAAATACTGAAATAGGAAAAAAAAACCATAAACATCCAAAAGGGGTAATATAATAGCATGGAACAATCAAAAATTTCAGATACGTTGGAGACGTATCATGCATCGTGTCTCCGTTCGACGGCGTTGAGGCAGCACGTCCCGATCTGCGGTACCCACCGTTCTCTCTGACCAAGCTCCAGCGCGGTAGGGCCTTCGCCACTTGCTCGCAGCCGCAGTATGGGCAGATCCCGGCCGCCGGCGCCCTCCTAGTAACATCCCGACTACCCTCATGTACAACTTCCTCCAGCCTTGCTGCACTGCCCATCTTCCCACGTTACTGCATGTGGATCTTATTTAGTTGTTTGCTTAAATTTTATCTCGGTTGGTGTACTTTCTGTCGGCGTTCTAGGAATGGGGGTCCCCAGACTTTCCTGCCTGCGGCCTGCGGCATGGCTCAAAGGGGGGCCCAACACGGCCCATCTTCATCAACACAAGCTCAAGACCCTTGCGTGGGGCCAAGGCTCGCGGGGCAGATGACAAGGAGCTTCCTCAGGCACGGCCTCATCAGACTAGCTCACGAGGAGGCGGAGAGTTCAAGGAGGGGTACCTCGTGAGGTGCCCCATGACGCAAGCCATGACGACCAAGGGCGCCAGTCGGGCGCCAGCCCGTGCAGTGTCCTCCTTTCCTCTTTGGTGCAAAGGGAGCAAGCGCAGGCGAGAGCATCAAGCAAAGGCATCCATTTCGGTGCAACAAGACCAAGACCAGCCCAACGGCAGGGAGGAAGTCATTGTGGAGCCCAAGCAGGCGTCACCACCAGAGCCTTTGACAGGCGAGGACCAACTTTAGTCAGGATAAGTGTACCCGCTGTTCCCCTTCAAAATGGCCAATTGTTGGCGCCCTTCCCGCTCAATATTTGGGAAGAGGCCCAGGGCCTTTGCCTATAAATAGGACTAGCCACCCCCGGGGTAGAGGCATCGAGAGAGGCATCTGGAAGGCATCGAGGATCCTCACCAAGAAACCAGTAGAGAGAGCGACTGAACTCCTCCTAGCAGTTCATCGCGCCAGCCAAGAACAGACCCTCTCGAGGCTGTTCTTCCTTGTATTGTTCATCATCACCCTAAGAGGCAATCCACCACACCACATACTGGAGTAGGGTATTACACCGCCATGGTGGCCTGAACTAGTATAAACTCTGTGTTTCTTGTGTTGTTCCTTTCGTAGTTTAGATCCTAGCGAGGCATCGAGGAATAGGTAGGTAGAGGGTGAAATCTCCGCGCGCACCCCAGTGTTCGAACCTCAAGGGTCTGCCGGAACCCGAAATCCGACATTTGGCGCGCCAGGTAGGGGTGCGCCGGAATTCATCTTCCGTCGTCCTGTTCTTCTCCGACCATCGCATCCATGTCTGACGCTCGTCAGGCCCGCGCCGAGCGCCAAGCCGCTCTCGCTTCCCGCGTCGCCCAGACGGCCCCCGTCTGCGGCCACCCCCGCCGTTCCCCGTCGCCTGCCGTCAACGCCGCCACCGGCACGGCGGGGAACGAGCAGCAAGCATCATCCCAGCACCCATCCATGAGGCGAGATGGCCGCACTGCTACACCCTCGCTCACCCCAGCTGGTTCTTCGTCCCGCACGCCGCGCGCGACCATGGAGGCTCGAGCTGCGCTCATCGCGGCAAACGACCTCCTGCACTACCGCCCAGTCGACGACGTCTATGAAGAGTGGCTCGACCAAGTCGCCGAGCTCGTCCGCGCCGCTGGGGGCTCCCCCGCGCCGTCCTTCTCGCTGCACCGCGCCCCGTCCTGCGCGGGCAATGAAGCTCCGGGGGCGCCTCAGCCGCCTCCCCCTCAAGAAGGCGCCCTGGCCCCAAGGCGTGTGGCCCCTGGATGGAACCCGCTCCATCAGGCGAGAGCGCGGCAAGAGCAGAGCTGCCAAGAAGTCCCTCGCCCTCAAGAAGCTGCTCGAGCGCTCCCTGCTCCGGCTCGTCGTGAACGCACTCCTGCTCCAGCACGTCAAGACCCCACGCTACTCCCAGCTACAGCGCATGGGGACCCGCAGGACCAAGCTCTTCGTCACCCAAGGCCTTCCGTGGCCACAGCGGGCTGCCGCGCCTTCACTGCTGAGCTGCGCAGCGTCGCGTGGCCCAGCAAGTTCAAGCCAGACCTGCCTCCTCGCTATGACGGTACGGCTGACCCTGCAGAGTTCCTCCAGCTCTACGAGCTAGGCATCGAGGCTGCCAACGGAGACGAGAAGGTCATGGCGAACTGGTTTCCCATGGCGCTCAAGGACGGGGCCCGCACCTGGCTCCTGAACCTGGCTCTAGGCACAATCTCCTCCTGGGACGAGATGCGCACCCGCTTCATCGCCAACTTCCAGGGTACTCGCGACCGGCCACCCGCCGTGAGCGACATGCGCCGTATCAAGCAGCAACCAGGGGAAACCATGCAGAAGTACATCCAGCGCTTCAACAACGCGCTCCTCAAGATTCCCAAGGTGACCGAGGAGGCCATCATCTCAGCCTTCTCCGATGGTGTGTGCGACGTCAAGATGAAGGAGGAGCTGGCGATGCATGAAGACCTGTGCACTTCCTTGGAGTTGTTCAACTTGGCGACCAAGTGCGCCAGGGCTGAGGAAGGGCATCTCTCCCTCCTCGAGCTGCCTGCCGTAGACCCAGAAGAGAAGAAACCCAAGGCCAAGGACGTGAAGCGCAAGGGGCTGCCGTGCTCGCGGCAGAACCGGACACCAAGCGGGGCAGGGATCAGCCCGAATCTTCCAAGGGCAGCCAGTACTGCATGTACCACAACCTCCACACCCACAACACCAATGAATGCCAAGAGCTCCGAGCCGTGCGTGAAGGAAGGGTCGGCCGACATCCCGACCGCAGCGACCGGGGCTACGGCCGAGGAGGAGGAAGGAACGCAGGACGCTGGGAAGACCACGGCCCTTGCCAAGGGTGGCGCGACCAACCTCGCGAGGATCGCTGGCAGGACCCGCCTCGCGAGGGAGCTTGGAGGGATCAGCCTCGCGAGGATCGCCCGCAAGGTAACGCAGGCCTCCCTCCGCTGCCGCCACAGCCAAGGAGAAATGAGGACCGTCATCAGGATGAGGGGCTGGGGGCTTCCGGGAACCACATGCGGTCGCCTGCATCCTGGGTGGAGCTCAAGCCCCAGCCTCTCAATGCATCTTCAAGCAGTTCGCCCACGAAGTAAATGCAGTTCTCCCCAAGGTCGAGGCCATGCGCCCTCTCAGGTGGTCGGCGTGCACCATCACGTTCAGCTCAGCGGATCAGCTCAAGTGCACGGACACAGCCGGAGTTCTCCCAATGCTTTGTTCCCCAATCATCAGCAACGTGCTAGTCACCAGGACCCTCATCGATGGTGGGGCAGGGCTCAATGTCCTGTCTGTGGAAACATTCAACAATCTCCAAGTGCCCTACAATCAGCTTCAGCCAACCAAGCCTTTCTCCGGAGTGACCGACGGCTCCATGGTCCCGATTGGGCAGGTCCGCCTCCCTGTCACCTTCGGGGCATGCGACAACTACCGCACCGAGCTCATCGACTTTGACGTCGCCCACATCCGCCTGCCATACAACACCATCCTCGGGTATCCAGCGCTGGCCAAGTTCATGGCCGTAACCCACCACGGCTACAATGTCCTCAAGATGCCGGGAAGTGGCGGAGTCATCACGGTGCCCTGCAAAGAGAAAGACGTAGTGTGCTCCCTGGAACGAGCCTTCCAGGCCGCATCACTGGAAGACCCAGATCGCGGAAGCAGGAGGCTTCCCGAGACCGCCCCCAAGAAGAAGAAGACATCGTCCGTCCCAGCCCCTCAGGAGGCAGGCCCCTTAGGGCCCGCGCCTGCTCAGGGGGAACCTCCTGCCATCACATAGGGAAGCGCGCCCGGTGCCCTCCTTAGGCAGGGCTCGGGGGCTCTCCCCTGGAGGGCCGCCGACCTCGCCAGGGTCACGAGGGAGGCGCTTGGGCACCACTTGGAGGCGTGTTTCGAAGCACGTTTCCCTCAAGAAGGAGCAAGGCAAGGAGGGCCAAATCCTCAGGAGTTCATCAGCAAGGCCATTCAGGAGCTACAGGAGTCAAGAGTCATGAGAGGCAGCCGCCGCTTACCCGCTGTGGCCCCCCATCCAGGCGAGGCTGGTGGGCTACGCGTCTACATCGACATACCAGGGCTCAACCAAGCCGCCTCTCAGGAGCGCCTCTGGCCCTCGCAAGTGGGGCGCTACGAAGGTCCACCCCACAGCTACGTTCGCATGCCTTATGGCTTGCCGAACGCGGCTGCCATGTACTAGCGCCTCATGAGGGGCATCCTGGAGGCTCAAGAGGTCAGGCGTTCCACAGCCCTGGCGGAGATGGAGATGGTCCGCGAGGAGCCACCAGCGCCTCCGGAGCCTCCTGAGGCCCCAGGGCCTGGGGGCTCATGAGGATCGGCTCCCACAGCCCACCGAGTCTGCTACACCAACACCCCTTCGTCGTCGTCACTATCAGGTGACATCTTTCAAGTTTCATTTCCAGCTGGGAGCGCCCTCAGGGCTGCATCATTCCCAGGCCGCGTGGGTCCGTCCCTACGACATGTATCCCTTTAGCTCGTGTTTTTAGCTTACTTTGTTGGGGGCGCCCCTCGGGCTGCATTATCCCCAAGTCGCTCGGGTCAGACCCAGCGGCATGCACCCTTCTTGCGTTTATCTTAGGGCCATGCTTTCGACCCATCATGCTTGTTATTTGATGCCTGTCCGTGGCACCTTTTCTTTCTGGATGTCGGAAGCTTGCGCGTTAAAGGG
>NC_041391.1:251519009-251547091 GCF_002162155.2 Triticum dicoccoides
AGGGCCGGGACCCGAGGACGTAGAGTTTCGACATCTAACCAAGCTTGCGCGTTAAAGGGGGGGGTACCTGACCATCGCGACTAAGGGATCCTACCGGCTCTCCGGCCCTCCCCCTCTGGTCTTGTCCACGACATCGCGACCTGGCATACCAGCGACGGCTGAGACCAGCTCGAGGGCCGGGACCCGAGGACATAGAGCGCTGACATCTAACCAAATTTGCAGGAACACACCCCAAGATAAGGCCCAGTGCCAGGCGCAACCCGCCTTGAGGTAGGGCCCCGTGAGTCCCGCGCTGGCTCACGGGTGCCCAGATACACCTCGTCAAGCCCTACCGTGCCAGCCACGTGTCAGGGCGGGGCTGTATACGCCTCGGGGCTCCTCCCGGAGGGGAGCCCCCTCCCACGCACCAGTGGAAGCACCATGCTCCGCGCTGGCTGATGACACTGCCGAGGAGCGGCTATGCCCGTACACATACGGAAGCGCTATGCTCTGCGCTGGTGATAAACAACTGAGGGTGGCCCCCGGGCCGCATCAACCTCAGGGAGCCCAGAGCTCAGTGTCTAGCCTCATCGCAACGCCTCCCCTCGGGAGTGCCGCGCGAGGGGGCTGGGCACGGTGGCTGCGCCTGGGTCACGCCCAGACGCATGCCTCCCAGCTAGGCCCCCCGGGCCTGGTTCGTCGCACGTCCCTCCCCGAGTGGAGCCAACGTACGAAGGCCGTTTGAGCGTCAAGGGGGACTCCTGAGCATCGCGACTCAAGAGCCTAACTGGTCACGTAGCCCCTCACTCCTTAGTTCCGAAAGGCTAACGGCGGTTGAGGTATGCGCGGGGCCGGGCTCTGCAGATGTAGAATGGTAGATCCACCCGCATCTCACCTCCCTAAGGAGTCACCCCCACATCTCACCTCCCTACTTGCTGTTCGAGTGCCAAGGGGGACTCCTGGGCATCGTGACTCAAGAGCCTAACTTGTCACGTAGCCCCTCACTCCTTGGTCCCGTCCTGGTTTCCGGTCGGGGCTAACGGCCGCTGCGGTATGCGCAGGGCCGGGCTCTGCCGGCGTAGAACATAAGCAAGTAGGAAGGAAATAGCGCAAATTTCAAGGAATTCAAAAGCAAATATTACAGTCCATACTGTTATCACAGCACCAAATGCAAGTTTTAACGCCTCCCCGAGGCATGGTACATGTGCAGGAATTAAAAGCAGGACAGGAGCCACAACGGAGTCACTTGCCGGCGGTGGAGCTGCGTGGAGCGGGTTCGCCTCATGGAGCTGCATGGTCGGCAGTGCCCCGCTTCGGCTTGGTGCTGAAGGCCCGGAACTTCCCCAGCAGAGCCTCCGCATGACCCTTCATGGCCTCAGCAGCGGCAGCGGCAAGCTCGCCGCTCACTAGCTCTAGCAGGCTATCAAGGTCGACGTTGGGTTCGCGAAGATAGACTTGGGTAAGGACCCGCGTCAGCGCTGCAGAAGACAAGGCACGCCCCTCGGCCTCAGCCGTAGGGCCAAGGCCAAGGGTGACATCTTCAAGAGCACGAACCAGGAAGGGAAGCAGCTTGGCGGGGCCGTCCTCGGCGCCGGCCAGCGGGCTCTCCAGGCCGCTCTCATAAAGCGTCTTCAGCGAAGTGCGAGCCTTCTCCTCCATCTCCGCGAAGGCCACGCGATCCTCGGCAAGAACCTGTGCCTTGCCGTCCAGCTCGACCTTCCTCGCCTCCAACTCTTGCTCCAGCGTGCCTAGGCGGTCACAGCGCTTCTTGAGCTTGGCGTCCCGGTCCTTGACGGCCGCCTCGCGAGCCTTCATGCCTTCCTCCTGCTCTTGGCGAAGGCGGGTCTCCTCGGCGAGCTGGTCCTGCAGGCCCTTCAGCTCGCTCTCCAGCGCCTTGAAGTGATCTCGGACATTAGCCACCTCCCCCAAAGCGGTGTCGCGAGCAGCCTTCGCCCCAAGGAAGGCTTGCTTCTCCTCGTCGCAAGCCGTCGAGGCCTGGACCAGTGCCGCCCGAATCGAAGCGTCGGAGCAAATCCAGCCAGAAGCTAGCTCCAAGCGCCCGGCCACTAAATGAGGGTCAACACTCAGAAGATCCTGCCGCAGACGGTCCAGTTCGGCAGCAGCACGATCCAGAACAGTAGGTGGAGTCGGGGAAACGGCAGCCGGTGGAGTAGGAGGAGAAGACGGCAGTGTGACCGCGATATCCTGAGGTGGAGCCTGCTGCGCCCCAACGGCTGTGGTGGCGGCATCAGGCAAGGGCGCCTCGGGAGTCGCTTGGGCCGTGGGGTCTGAGCTCGCCCTAGCCGGCTCAGCTAGGCCTCGTGAGGACGCCCGGGAAGGAGAGGCCCGCGCGTCACGGTCACATTCTTTCACGGGCAGAGGCGCTGCCACGGATGGAACCTCAGGAGATCCCTTCGACTTCTTTGCCGCGGGCGCCAGCCTAGTCGGGAGATACGAATGTCAAGCCTCAGCAATAGAACAAGAAATAAGACAGGAATCAAGCACTTACAGGTCATCGCTCGCGGGCTCGAGCAGCCTCCGGCCATACTTGAAGCCCGAGAGCCGGCTGCAAGGATCAGCCTCAAGGAGCTCGGGAGCAAGAGGTGCGTCCGTGAATCGCCTCGGGGCCGGGGCAGACCCGCGGGGGATCAGCCCGGTCTGGTCCTTCTTCGGGACCGGAGGCAGGCCCCGGCCGCCCTACTCGTCCTCATCCTCGTCGTCATCACTCAAAGAGAGGCGGAGAGTGCGGGACCTGCTCCGAAGGGGGGAGCCCTCGACTCTCAGTGGGTCGCCTCGGAGTCAGGCCCTTTGTCCCGCTCCCCTTCTTCCTTCTCTTAGCTGGAGTCGCCGGAGGACACGTCCACCGGGTCCTCGGGAGCCTCCGCGGGAAGGGGCCCGTCCCCGTTGAAGACGGGCATGGACTCCACCACCCGCTCCTAGTCCTCGTGAAGGAACAGGGGCGTAGGAGCGCCCTCCAACCTCGCCACGTCGCCCCCGACCAAAGACTGGAGAACCGCAGCCAGATCCTCGTCGGCCAAGACCGTAGGGCTCGGGTGGGGCCTCCACATCGGAAGTGAGTACTGACGAAGTGGAGCCAGCTGGTGCTCCAGGAATTCCCTCAGCAGCGACGCGCCAGTCAGCTTCGCCGCCGCCATGATGGCCGGCCTCAGATCCGCGTGCATATTCTCCAACACCAGCCTTGCGTGGGGGTCCACAAGCTCCACTCGAGACCAGTCGTCGGAGTTCGAGGGGTGCCCCGTGGGCAAGATCAGCCGAGGGTGGATGCGCCCAGCATCTACCAAGACCCACTTACTCCTGAAGCCCTCAATCCTTTTCCCGGGGTTCGAAATGGCGATGGAGCAACTGTACGCGATGAAGCTCGCGCACGCAGAGACGGGACCACGAGAGGTCCGGAGGGAGAAGTAGTGGCGCAGCAAGGCCACTGAGGGCCTCACCACTACGTGAGCCTTGCAATAATAGGCAAAGATTGCCAGAAGAAGGACGGAGTTGGGGTGGAGATGCAGAGCTTGCAGCTTGTAATGGCGGAGGACAGAGAGGAAGAACTCAGAAAAGGGAGGCACCAGACCGGCAACAATGGCGCTCACAAAGAGCGGATAGAAGGTGCTCCCTTGGCCCTCAGGGAGGGCAGAGCCGGCCTTGAACACCTTCGCCCCGTCGATGCCCTTCGCCGCCGCCATTTGGCGCACCCGGGCAAGGCTCGCTTCCGACACATTCGGCGAGTCCAAGGCGGACGAATACCAAGCTCTGGCCGGGGCCTGGCGAGGTGCCATGTCTTGCTAGGTTGCGCAGATGGAGTAGATCTGAAGATTTCGGAGGCAGGAAGGAGAGGCGCAAGAAAGGGGATCGGAGCAGCAACCGGAGAAAGCAAAGGAGGTAAAGCCTAGACAGATGCCGCTTGTCGGTGTCAAAACCGGCGGATCTCGGGTAGGGGGTCCCGAACTGTGCGTCTAGGTGGATGGTAACAGGAGACAAGGGACACGATGTTTTTACCCAGGTTCGGGCCCTCTCGATGGAGGTAAAACCCTACTCCTGCTTGATTGATATTGATGATATGGGTAGTACAAGAGTGGATCTACACGAGATCAAGGAGGCTAAACCCTAGAAGCTAGCCTATGGTATGATTGTTGTAATGATCGTTCGTCCTACGGACTAAAACCCTCCGGTTTATATAGACACCAGAGAAGGCTAGGGTTATACAGAGTCGGTTACAATGGTAAGAGATCTACATATCCGTATCGCCAAGCTTACCTTCCACGCCAAGGAAAGTCCCATCCGGACACGGGACGAAGTCTTCAATCTTGTATCTTCATAGTCTTGGAGTCCGGCCGATGATGATAGTCCGGCTATCCGGACACCCCCTAGTCCAGGACTCCCTCAGTAGCCCCCGAACCAGGCTTCAATGACGACAAGTCCAGCGCATATATAGTCTTCGGCGTTGCAAGGCGGGTTCTCCTCCAAATTCCATGTGCTTGCCGAATAGTGTCCGACTTCCATATGAATGTTGCGCTCTTTGGCTTCCACGCCCAATAATGGCCCTCTTCCACGCGTCGCACGAATGCAAAAAGCCAGGGTATCTTTTATGTTTTACCCCCTAGCTGCGCAAATAATTTGCCTATAAGAGAGACAAGAATCCAGATCCAAATCACACCACCCTCCTTCCGCGAGTACTCATCGGAGCGCTTCTTACCTAAAACCCATTCCATCATGGACCGTCGACGCGGCTCCTCCTCTCGCGCTCCCAGCCCTCCGCCAGGAGATTGGGGAAGATGCTCAGTTCCGCACAACGAGCTGGTGAAGCTTTTAGCGGAGGGATATCTTCCTCCGGCCTTTATGGTCCTGGTTCGAGCCGGGCTGGCCACCTAGAAAGGTGGGAAGCAAGCGGAGGCCACCCCTAGCCCCTCTAAAGGAGAGCGGGTGTGCTTCGTCCCCTATCTGATAAGGGGGCTCGGATTTCCTGTACATCCGTTCCTCCGCGGGCTCCTGGAGTTCTACGGACTCCAGCTCCATCACCTCACGCCCGCCTCTATCCTGCATATCGCGGGTTTCGTAGCTCTTTGCGAGCTATTCCTGGGCATCGAGCCCCATTTTGCGCTGTGGAAGAGGTTGTTCTGCCTCGTACCCCGTTCTCACGAGGGGTCAATATATCAAGTGGGCGGTGCCGAAATATGGCGCATCGCTGGGACCGGATACCCATCCGGAACCCCGAAGAAGGCTTCTGAAGACTGGCCTTCAGAATGGTTCTATGTAGAGGACGCTCCACTACCGGATCCAGTTCGGATCGGCCTCCCGGAGTTTACTGGGGCTCCTCTGAAGAAACGCCTAAGCTAGCGCCCGCTGAGCCCTGAAGTGGAGGAAGACAAGGGCGTCCATTATCTTATGGGACGGATAAGATTGCTGGCCCATTCCGGATTGACCATGATTGGAGTCATGGCCACGTGCATAATGCGGGAGGTGCAGCCGCTGCAATACAGGGGCCACCCCATGTGGGATTTCAACGGGGGAAATGATGCCACCCGTCATGGCCGCAAAGGGCCAGAGTCGGCCGAAGATCTGGTGAAGATTCTGTCCGGCCTATACAAGGGGGAGAAGGAAGACTTCCTCTAGACGAGCCCGTTGAATGGGTTCTCAATGAATAACCCTCGGATCTGGGTAAGCGGACGTTCATTTATCCGACCTGTGCTTTCAAAGTTAAGTACCTTACCTTATGGATTTGACGCAGGAACTGCGCCGGACTGTGGAGAGCATACATAGTCCGGCCCCACAACCCGAGGATCCGGGAAGGTCCCTTGATCCGGCCTCCGAAGAGGATCCGGACATAAAGGTGGAGCTAATTGACGGGTGTTCCACCAACTCAGCATGGACAATGCTTTAGTCGCCATCACGGCTGACTACCCCGGCCTAACCCCGGTTTACCAGGTGAATATGACCGAAGTCTGACACCATCATTTCGTCCTTGCACATTCCTGACCACCGTATATAATGGTGTCTCGCAGGAGGTGCCTTCAAGGCAGGAAGCCGAGCCCACGGCGGCTGACCAACAAGGGTCAGTCCGGCCCCGCAGGCGGAAGAGGAGTGCAGCGCGGGTCGAAACGTCACCGCAACGGTATAGCCCGTGTCTTGTCATTTTAGGAAAAGGATCTCCAGGAGGTGTATTAACGCTCATGATCTTTCCAGGAGAAAGAGCACTCGCCGGACGGTGTCCGGAGAGGTTGCCAACCAAGCCTCCGCCCGCCAGGCTCCAATGCCTGGTCCGGAGGGGGAGGCGAGCGCAAGGCGCGAGCCGAATTCTCCTCCAATGGAGGATGCCGACCGGTTGTCCGCCACCAGGTCTGAGGTGGAGAGCGCCATGAATCATAGGCGTCGCCGGACAGTTCTGTGTGATGCGTGTTTCTCCCCAGAGGCGTTGACTGCCTTTAACGCGGGAGACGCGCACCTCTGTGCTGCTCGAGATGGTTTAACCAGAGCCACGGAGCAATATGTAAAAGACATACGGGTAAGAGATTTTGATGGTTATATATGCCAGTAGCCCCCGAGACTTAAAGTAGTTAAAGTAACTTATTTAAGGATCATATAATTTGCAGGATCTTACAGAGAAGAATGCCCAATTGTCCCAGGAGTTGCAAGAGTGCAAGGCCCAACTTGAGGCTGCACTTGCTGCCGTAGGGGGAGACACAGAGACCCCTCCTAGTAACACATTATTTCAAAAAGATAAGCGGTGTACGGCGTGCGTGTAAATCTGACACTAATATTGCAGATGTTGCCGGACTGGATCCGGACAAGCAACACCTACTACGCCAGCTGAAGGCCGGCGAGAGGGTGCTTATGAAGGTACAGCAGGAGAGGAACAAACTCCAGGATGCCCACACCCAGCTTGGGGAAGAGCTGAAAGGTGTTCGGGCCGAGCTGTCTGGCTCCGTGAAGGAGAATCAGCGGCTTCGTCGCGGCATCTATGGTAAGTGCTTGAGCGAATTCTTTTGAAAAGAAGAGTTCGGCGAGGAAGCCTATTGACAGAAATATGTTTGTAGGTGCGCTTACAGGTCGCCTTGCGGAGGAAATGCCCATTTCGACGGGTGACCATCTTCCCGAGCTGGTGCAACTGCTCGAACGTGTTCGGCAGGCGATGAGTGGCGTCGTCCAGGCGCTATGGCCTTCCATCTCCCTACCCGAGGGCCTTGGAGAGCTTGCGGAGAAGCTTCAGGGAGCACGGCAGTGCTTCCGCTTATGGAAGATATCGGCCTGCCGTCAAGGTGCCAGGGAGGCCTGGGCCATGGTGAAGACGCGGTACAAGAAGGAGGATCCAAACCACATGGCCGAGGTCGGACCTGTGGGGCCCGATGGAAGGAGATCCCTGTGAGCTTAGTGTACGGCCAAGTAGAGTTGGCCGCTAAGTATTCCCAACGGGACTGTAAATTAGACAGCCTATTAGACGGGATTGAGGAGGAGTACAGTCAGCCAATTTGACTATGTATTTAAAATGACATGTAAAATGCCTTCTAGCCGGATTGTAGATCGTTTGTCTTTGCCGACCTTTTCGCTTCGACCTCGGGACCCTAGTGTGGGAGTGTGTCCGAATACCCTCTCGGTTATGACAAAACCGGGGTATGCATGGAGACTAGGCGTAGGGGCCATTAGTGCTTTATCAGAAAAGTGCCCAACTAGTTATGTTATATTACATGGTTAGTAAGAAACATCTTCCAAGGAGAATAGTTCCGTTAAGGGTTCCTTTCCCTGGGAGGCATGCCCTAAAGTGCATGTCCATACTGTGAAAAAAGCAGGAAAACATCTGGGGGTAGATAGATAAATATGTAAAAAATCGTCTTTCAAGTCACCGACCGAATATTCTCTTAAGAACGCTAGCTTTCGGCTTCACCCAGTTTGAGGTACACATCCGGCTGACCCGACAGTAACAATCGCAGAGGTGCTCCCTTTACCTCCTAGACGAACAATCGGGAACGCAGGGGTAAGCACAGGAGCCAGGCAACCCAGCTTGGCCAAAACTTAAGTCATATCGATGCATATAATGGTGAATAAAAGGTACATGTGGAAGTTTGACACATGTGCTGGGCATGAAGCCCGGATAAGTAAGCTTCTGGTCAAGAAGCCCCCAGGTATAATGAGTGTGGATAGCACATCAAGTGTGTGCAAACAATGCGCAAATAGGCCTCTAACACTACTATGGAAAACCCTAGCAGTAGCGCGTGTTTTGTGCCCACTAGTCGCGTGGGTGGCCGCGCTACTAATAAGGCGCTACAGCTATTGCTTAGCAGTAACGCGTGCCATCACGCGCTACTGCTAGGACAAATAGCTGCAGCGCTTGTTCACTACCGTGCTACTGCTAAGGTATCTACTTGCAGCGTGTTTTATTTCCATCGCTATTAGTATTTTTTTTATTTTTAGTGTATTTATGTGCCATCATACAAATATTGGTACAATACCAGCTGTTATGAGGTTTACATCATTATATCCATAACAGTGTATTAAATGAAGGTGGATTAGGTTCAAGTGGAGGCAATATGTGGTGCATGTCAAAAGTATACTACTAATCCAAACTTGATCTAGTTTGGACTAGTAGTACTTTCGATGTGCACCACATGTTGCCTCCACTTGAATCTAATCCGCCAGCACAAGATATTTAATCATCATCATGGTCATTACCACCAACAGTATTTATTTAATCACCACTAACACTAGCTAATAATAATCATCATAGTCATTACCACCAACACTAGCTATTTTATCATCATAGTAATAGTGTAGCACATCATCATCCTGAAACTCATTTCTAGCCAACTACTCACTCCTGCTGCTCTCTCTTAGGTAAAAGAACATAAAACATGTGTAGCTCTCCTCCTTGATCAAATTGGAGCATGCAGATGAACCTGTCTCCTAATCGTGGAAGGCGCCTCTGTTTGCTGCTCCCTAGTACTTCTCTGCGCTCCCCCAACACATATTTGGTCCAGTCTTGCACTATTAAGCATCCATCGCTAATCTTTAATGCACTAAAGTAAGCTGTAGGATATCTTGGCCGTAAGTTGATAATACTCATGATACCTTTAGTCTCGATCCCATAAGGCACAACATTCATCGGGAGTCCCTGTTGAAGAACATTGTATGGTAACATACTTAGCAATGAAGTTTAGCTTCAAAAATAATGTATGGAAAAGATGCAATGAGGACAAAAAGTAAAAATCTTACCATCCTTCCTAAATGGATGTGACCGTAGTTCATTACGAACACTATTGGTCGCACATTTTCAGTACTAACATTTCTAAATGCAGGAAGAAAATTTGTCTTGACATTATCAAGATCCTCAAGCCATGAAACATAATGACTGAGCTCCTCGCAGTTGAATTCAGCCCCAGGACAGTATACGGTCCTGTCTACCAAGCGCTGGACATGTTTGCTTGCATGGAAATAAGCTGACAATACAAATTAGTTGTCAACTATTTTTGAATAAACAATATCAAAAACATAAATATGGTTGAGAAACTTACATAATGGTATAACTGGAGGCATTTGCACATTGACCCAGATGTCGGTATTACCTTCAATATCATCTTTCAGACGAATATCAAAGGTGATAACCATATCAGGCTCAAATGCATAAGTCTTGCATAGTGCTCGCCATGTTTTGCATCCAAAATAGGTGTAGTCGTCTGAATTGTATAACTTCGCATCGAAAATATAACAATGCTCGGTCTTCAAGTAAACTTTCTTTTCCTCCATACTATGACTGAAACCTATCTTATCCAATACAAAAACTCTTGCATGGCAGGGGATACGCTAGTAGAATAGTAAAAAATATATAAGTTGAAGCAAATGAAGAAGATGTCATGCTTAATTACGAAAAAAGACTTGTCGTTGTGACTTACTGTATCCACTTCGAAGTTCTCATCCAGCTTGATGCTGAAGCGCCTATCATCATCTAGGAAGATTCCATCGCACAGGCCGCGCTCGTCTTCGCAGTATTTGCAAATACCGAAATCCTTCTCGTCGTCAGACATTTCCTATGTTCATAGTTAAAACATTAATTGAAAATCGATCGAAGACAACTACCAAGATACTCAACACACAAATCCGGGGCACTCGATATTTCCTACATATTCTAGCACAAGTCATGCCAAAATTCACGGAAAAATCCAGCATGACCTTTGCTAAAATAGGACATATCGAGCGCCTGAAATTTGCCGGAACGGAAATGAATCAACACTCCGGCAAAACATAGGCCACTCGAAGGTGTAACCTGCCAACATGACCGGCCACTTGGATATTGAGCAACACAAGATATACATTTCAAAATATCTTATAGGACTCAAATTAGCATGCATTCAATAAGCAAAAGTAGATCATCTCATGCGTCAGTACATCGTCGAATATTATCACTAATACATCACGAATAGTGTCATACATATAACATCACTAATACAACTAAAACTCTAGCACATGACGGGTATCGGCGCGGGCGGTGAACACCCACAGAGAAGGCACCATCACGGGATCATAGCTCCAGTGAGATCCCCGGAGAACCTGCCAGGTATTGGAGAACGGCCTGTGCTCCAACGCAAACAAGTAGCGACGGACGTGCGCGTCCTCCTCACTGACACGATGACGCACCACCTCCGCGGAGTCCTCGAGCCTCTGGATCGTCACTGGCCCACGCGACCGCCACCAGAGCAGGTTCGGGTCAATGACAGGCTAGCTCCTCACCAACCTGCGCCCCCCGGTAGGTAGCGCCTCCCAGTACCAGCCCGGCGGAGCCCAGTCCCGGACATGGCCGATATGGTCAAGCAGGTGTCGTCCTCCGCCGACTCGACGATGAGGATGCGGGATAGGCATCGTCCACGTCGAGGCGGGAAAAATTGCTTTAACTAAAAAATCACCTAATTAGTACCTAGTTCTTACTAACTAATTCTTACTAACTAAATAGAAGAAGGTCAAATTTTACTCGTTTTATTATGCATTACACTAGTGTTTATTCATCATCTAAGAAAACGTCACCTAAGAAAAAATCCCAGCCGCATCTGTATCCAATTCATTTCCACCCATAGATGAACCCTAACTATTTGATGCAACTAAAATTTGAAGAACTCTATCTAGGCAGAGGTAGGGGAGGGGGAGGAGTAGGCGTGCTCACCTCGATCGGGTGCTTGCGGTGAGAGAGGGGCAGGCGGCGTCGAGGTCGGGCTTGGGGCGGCGTCCGGGCGGTGTTGAGGTCGGGGGCGGCATCCGGGGCGGCGTTGAGGTCGGGGGCGGGGGCGGGGGCGGCGTAGAGGGTGTGCCGAGAGCGCGCGGCGACCGACGGGCGACGGTGGCGGCGAGAGCGGAGTAGTGAGATTTGGGGGATGTGGCCGTGGGGAAGGACGAACGCGGTGGTTAAGTCAGAAGTAGCAGTAGCGCGTTCCCAGAAACACGCTGCTGCTACATTAGCTACAGCGCGTTCTACGATACGCGCTACTGCTACAACTTTCTCCTTTTTCCCTCTTCCACTTATTTTTATTCACATTTTATTTTTTTCCTTTCACCTTCTTCGATTTCTTTCATTCTCAATTACCTTTCTATTTGCTTTTCATTTAATTTTATATCATTTAGTAGTAGCGAGTTTAGAGCAAAACGCGCTGCTACAAAGAAAGTAGCAGTAACGCGGTTCCATGTAGATCGCTAGTACTATGTAAACCATATCGGCTAAGCCGTGAGAATTTTAGTAGTAACGTGTTTTCTGCGAGATGCGCTACTGCTACGAAACAATCTGCAGCGCGGTTTTAGCAGGCTCGCTGCTTCTATTTAGCACCAGCGTGCTTCTTTGACACACGCTACTGCTAAAGTTTTGTGTATAAGGTTTTCCCTAGTAGTGTTAAGTCAGAAGTAGCAGTACCGCGTTCCCAGAAACACACTGCTGCTACATTAGCTATAGCGCGTTCTGCGATACGCGCTACTGCTACAACTTTCTCCTTTTTCCCTCTTCCACTTATTTTTCTTCACATTTTATTTTTTTTCCTTTCACCTTCTTCGATTTCTTTCATTCTCAATTACCTTTCTATTTGCTTTTCATTTAATTTTATATCATTTAGTAGTAGCGAGTTTAGAGCAAAACGCGCTGCTACAAAGAAAGTAGCAGTAGCGCGGTTCCATGTAGATCGCTAGTACTATGTAAACCATATCGGCTAAGACGTGAGAATTTTAGTAGTAACGTGTTTTCTACGAGACGCGCTACTGTTACGAAACTATCTGCAGCGCGGTTTTGGCAGTCTCGCTGCTGCTATTTAGCACCAGCGTGCTTCTTTGACACACGCTACTGCTAAAGTTCTGTGTATAAGGTTTTCCCTAGTAGTGTAAGGGCTTTTATGAAAAAGGTGAGAGGAAAGAGAGAAATGAAAAGATGGCTGAAGTGTAAAAATATGGACGGAGGAAGGAAACGAACTCTTTGTCCGGCGCTAGGCGTAAAATCTTCGGAGGCGGGCCGCATTCCATGGGTTCGGCTCGAGTCGGTTGACCGATGCATTTTGCAGACGGTATGCTCCGCCGGTCAGGACTTGGTCGATGACGAAGGGACCCTCCCATTTGGGCTTCAGTTTGTCCTTTTTCTTGTCCGGCAGGCGTAGAACTAGTTTGCCAACATTGTAAGTTTTGGCCCATACTTCTCTGCTTTGATATCTTCGAGCCTGCTGCTGATAGAATGCGGAACGGGCCTTTGCCACATCGCAGTCTTCCTCCAATGCGTCCAAGTTGTCTTGCCGATCTAGCTCGGATTCTCTTTCTTTGTACATGCGCACTCGAGGTGAGTCATGAATTATGTCGCAGGGCAAAACTGCCTCTGCGCCGTATACCATGAAAAATGGTGTGAAACCGGTAGTACGGTTTGGCGTGGTCCGCAGCCCCCAGAGCACGGAGTCAAGCTCCTCTACCCAGTGCGTATTAGATTCCGTAAGGGACCGCACTAGTCTGGGCTTGAGGCCGCTCATTATCAGACCATTTGCTCGCTCAACTTGACCGTTGGTTTGAGGGTGATAGACTGAAGCGTAATCGAGATTAATGCCCATATTTTTGCACCAGAGTTTGATCTCGTCGGCCATGAAGTTCGTGCTATTATCGGTGATGATGCTATGGGGGACGCCATAACGGTGTATTACCTCGGATATGAAGTCTATCACTGGTCCGGACTCTGCCGTTTTAACTGGCTTGGCCTCTATCCATTTGGTGAATTTGTCCACCATGACCAATAGGTACCTTTGCTTGTGGGTTCCCCCTTTAAGGGGTCCAACCATGTCAAGCCCCCAGACCGCGAACGGCCAGGTAATGGGTATGGTTTTGAGGGCGGTAGGTGGCATATGGCTCTGATTAGCAAAGAGCTGACAACCAATGCATCTTTGGACTAAGTCCTGAGCATCTGCCCGGGCCGTCGGCCAATAAAATCCTGTACGGAAGGCCTTGCCTACAGGGGCCCGAGCTGCAGCGTGGTGTCCGCCTAGTCCGGCATGAATTTCAGCCAGAAGGTTTCGCCCTTCCTCTTTGGAGATACACCTTTGAAGGACTCCGGTTGTGCTTTTCTTATAAAGTTCTCCCTCGTGGACCTTGTAGGCTTTAGATCGCCGAACTATGCAGCGGGCCTCATTTTGGTCTTCGGGAAGTTCCTGCCTAATTAAGTAGGCTAGGAATGGCTCTGTCCACGGGGCAATTACTGCCATTATTTCGTGGGCTGAAGGTGTTATTCCATCGGCTGAGCTGCCGATTATGTCAGATTGTTCTGTGTTGGGTAGTGCGGCTGCTTCCGGGTTGTTATTTCCAGACTCCTCTTCCCATAGTACGGATGGCTTAAAGAGCCGTTCCAGGAAGATGTTTGGAGGGACAGCGTCGCGTTTCGCGCCAATGCGTGCCAATACGTCGTCTGCTTGGTTATTATCCCTGGCTACGTGGTGGAATTTGAGTCCTTCGAACCGAGCTGACATTTTTAGGACAGCGTTACGATAGGCTGCCATTTTCAGATCCTTGGCGTCAAAGTCTCCATTTACTTGGGATATTGCAAGGTTTGAATCCCCGCGCACCTCTAGGCATTGAATGCCCATGGAGATTGCCATCCGGAGGCCATGTAGGAGGGCCTCGTATTCGGCTGTGTTGTTGGAGTCCGTGTACATTATCTGGAGTACGTATTGGACTGTTTCCCCGGTTGGGGACGTCAATACGACGCCAGCCCCCAAACCGGCCAACATTTTGGAGCCGTCAAAATGCATAATCCAATTGGAGTATGCACTGTACTATTTAGGGAGTTTGGCTTCAGTCCATTCAGCGACAAAGTCAGCCAAGACTTGCGACTTTATGGCTCGCCGAGGTTTGTAAGTTATATCGAATGGTAATAGCTCAATGGCCCATTTTACGATCCTGCCCGTCGCGTCGCGGTTGTTTATAATGTTGTTGAGGGGCACTTCGGAGGCCACTGTTATCGAACACTCTTGAAAGTAGTGTTGGAGCTTCCGGGATGCCATGAACACCGCGTACGCTATCTTTTGATAATGCGGGTACCAGGACTTGCAGGGAGTTAAGACAGTGGATACGTAGTACACTGATTTTTGAAGAGGGAATTTGTGCCCTTCTGCTTCTCGTTCGACGACGAGCACGGTGCTTACAACTTGATGTGTTGCCGCGATATATAGCAACATTGGTTCGCCCAGGTTAGGCGCAGCCAGGACCGGATTTGTTGCCAATATGGCTTTTATTTCTTCGAGTCCGGCAGTGGCAGCATCCGTCCACTCGAAGTGTTCGGTGCGCCTAAGGAGGCGATAGAGGGGCAATGCCTTTTCTCCCAAACGGGAGATGAAGCGGCTTAGAGCCGCCATGCATCCAGTCAATTTTTGTATTTGTTTGAGGTCTTTTGGAATGTCCAGCTGTGACAGAGCTCGGATCTTGGCTGGGTTTGCTTCAATTACTCTACTGGATACGATGAAGCCCAGGAGCTTTCCGGCTGGTACGCCGAAAACGCATTTTTCCGGATTCAGCTTGATGTCATATGCTCGGAGGTTGTCGAATGTGAGCCTCAAATCGTCTACTAGGGTTTCGACGTGTTTGGTTTTGACGACTACGTCGTCTACGTATGCCTCTACTGTTTTGCCGATCTGGGTAGCCAGACATGTCTGAATCATGCGCTGATATGTTGCGCCGGCGTTTTTGAGTCCGAAGGGCATCGTGTTGAAGCAAAATGGTCCATATGGAGTAATGAGTGCCGTTGCGGCTTGGTCTGCCTCCGCCATCTTAATTTGATGGTAACCGGAGTATGCGTCAAGGAAGCACAATGAATCGTGCCCTGCAGTAGCATCGATTATTTGGTCGATGCGGGGAAGGGAGAAGGGATCCTTTGGGCAGGCCTTGTTGAGGTCTTTAAAATCAACACATAGGCGCCAGGATCTATCCTTCTTTGGTACCATTACCAGGTTTGCTAGCCTGTCCGGATGCTTGATGTCTCTGATGAATCCGGCTTCCAGTAGTTTGGCTAGCTCTTCTCCCATTGCCTGTCTTTTGGGTTCGGAAAATCGCCGAAGAGCCTGTTTGACTGGCTTGAATCCTTTTAGGATGTTTAGGCTGTGTTCTGCCAATCTGCGTTGGATTCCTGGCATATCTGAAGGGTGCCAGGCAAAGATGTCCCAATTTTCCCGAAGGAATTCTCGCAGTGCGGCATCTACATCAGGGTTCAACTGTGCCCCGATGGAGGCCGTCTTTGTTGGTTCCGTTGGATGGACCTGGAATTTGACTATTTCATCCGCTGGTTTAAAGGAGGTGGACTTGGGTCTCTTATCGAGTATCACATCATCCCTATTCACCGTAGAGCGCAGCGAAGTGAGTTCCTCCGCCGCTAGGGCTTCGGATAGTGCCTCTAGGGCTAATGCGGCTGTCTTGTTTTCGGCGCGGAGTGCTATGTCCGGATCACTAACGAGAGTGATTATTCCGCCGGGCCTAGGCATCTTAAGCTTCATGTACCCGTAGTGGGGTATGGCTTGAAAAATTGTGAAGGCCTCTCGTCCTAATATAGCGTGATATCCACTGCTGAACGGGGCCACTTGGAACGTGACCTCTTTAGACCTATAATTGTCCGGCGAGCCGAACACCACATCAAGTGTGATTTTTCCTGTGCAGCGCGCTTCCCGACTAGGTATTATTCCTCTAAAGGTTGTGCTGCTTCGCTCAATGCGGCTCCAGTCTATTTCCATTTTTTGAAGAGTTTCCTCGTAGATGAGGTTTAGTCCGCTGCCGCCATCCATGAGTACCTTGGTAAGATGAAAGCCGTCCACTATTGGACTGAGGACCAATGCGGCTGGTGCTCGGGCTGTTCGGAACTTAGGTTCGTCACTGGCGTTGAAGGTGATGGCCTTGTCGCTCCATGGATTTGTTGTTGCTACTTGGTAGACTTCGGCGAGGTTGCGGATTGTTCGTTTCCGCATATTATTTGATGCAAAAGTCTCGAAGACTGTTGACACCGTACTGGTATTATTGGAGTGGCTCTCCGGGGCTAGAAGCTCTTCGCCACTTTTGGCCACCTGCCGCAGTATCCAACATGCTCGAAGGCTATGTGTTGGAGTGGCGCCTTCTGTATTGTGAATTTTACAGGGTCCGTTGAGCCAACCTTCCAGTACGGTTCCGTGCCCTTTAAGGGGTTTTTGCTTTTTGGTTTTTGTACCTGGTGCCTAAGTGTGATGCACCCTTTTATTTCGGACTAGGGTTGTATTCGGGGCCGGATTGTCCCAAAACTTAGTTTTAGTTTTCCGGAAACTTTCCATTGCACAGTACTTTCGTACTATGGATGCCAGATCGGTGAAACGTGTAATTTCGTGACTACTGATGGCGTTCAAGATTCCCTCGTCCGTGCAATTATTGCAGAAAATTGAAATTGCGTTTTCCTCACGGCAGTCCTTTATCCTGTCCATAACCAGGAGGAATCTGGCCCAGTAATGATGTACTGTTTCGGCGGGCTCTTGCCGGATTTGGGATAGATCGCATATGTCTGGGTGGGTGGGTGGAGTTAAGTCTGGAACCCTACCCATCTCAAGGCTCAAGGGCCGAAAAGTTTCCGAATTTGGAAGCTTGGATTGCTGGACGTTGTCCAACGAGTCCGGTCCGATGCCTGACTTTAGGTTCAGTGCTCGATCGAAGTCCGTCCCTCCGCGGGAATCCGGCATGGAGGGTTCGGGAGTCCGGACATGACTAGTTTTCAATACAGGAGAAGAGTCGCTGCGTCGTTCCTCTACCACCGCAACGTGATGGGTAACCTGGGGAGAGTTAATCTCTCTCAGATCGGTTTTAAGCCCAATCTGATTGTAATCTGTAGCGACTCCCAGGGCGGCGATGCGATCCAAGAGCTCGCTTACGGACGAGAGCTCTATTGGATCCAGCTGCTCGGCAAATTCCGAGTTGACGTGAAGATTGCTTTTGATGACCCGAGAGGTTGTCGTTGAAGCGGTGGCCGAACAGGCGGTCATAAGAAAACCACCTAGCCGGATAGTTTGGCCGGCAGCTAACACTCCTTTGGTGATGGCTCCGTCTTTAAAGACGGGAAGAGGCATCCTTCCTATCGGTGACGACACGGAGGAACTCTCAATGAAAGCACCAATGTCGGTGTCAAAACCGGCGGATCTCGGGTAGGGGGTCCCGAACAGTGCGTCTAGGCGGATGGTAACAGGAGACAAGGGACACGATGTTTTTACCCAGGTTCGGGCCCTCTCGATGGAGGTAAAACCCTACTCCTGCTTGATTGATATTGATGATATGGGTAGTACAAGAGTGGATCTACCACGAGATCAAGGAGGCTAAACCCTAGAAGCTAGCCTATGGTATGATTGTTGTAATGGTTGTTCGTCCTACGGACTAAAACCCTCCGGTTTATATAGACACCGGAGAAGGCTAGGAGTCGGTTACAATGGTAGGAGATCTACATATCCGTATCGCGAAGCTTGCCTTCCACGCCAAGGAAAGTCCCATCCGGACACGGGACGAAGTCTTCAATCTTGTATCTTCATAGTCTTGGAGTCCGGCCGATGATGATAGTCCGGCTATCCGGACACCCCCTAGTCCAGGACTCCCTCACCGCTCCTTTATCAACTCGCGCGGTTGCTGAGGCGCCCACGTCCAATCAACCGCCACGCGGCACCCAAGGCCACAGGCTATTAGGGCCCGCGGCGTTTCGCACTTGCCCTTTCGCCTCTCAGCTCGGCCAAGTCCGGGCGCGCCTTGGGCCCGGGGGCTACTGTCGGCGTTCTGGGAATGGGGGTCCCCATACTTTCCTGCCCGCGGCCTGTGGCGTGGCTCAAAGGGGGGCCCAGCACGGCCCATCTTCATCAACACAAGCTCAAGACCCTCGCGAGGGGCCAAGCCTCGCGGGGCGGACGACAAGGAGCTTCCTCAGGCACAGCCTCATCAGGCTGGCTCACGAGGAGGCGGAGAGTTCAAGGCGGGGTACCTCGCAAGGTGCCCCATGATGCAAGCCATGACGACCAAGGGCGCCAGTCGGGCGCCAGCCCGCGCAGTGTCCTCCTTTCCTCTTTGGTGCAAAGGGAGCAAGCGCAGGTGAGAGCATCAAGCAAAGGCATCCATTTCGGTGCAACAAGACCAAGACCAGCCCAACGGCAGGGAGGAAGTCATCGTGGAGCCCAAGTAGGCGTCACCACCAGAGCCTTTGATAGGCGAGGACCAACTTTAGTCAGGATAAGTGTACTCGTTGTTCCCCTTCAAAATGGCCAATTGTTGGCGCCCTTCCCGCTCAATATTTGGGAAGAGGCCCAGGGCCTTTGCCTATAAATAGGACTAGCCACCCCCGGGGTAGAGGCATCAAGAGAGGCATCTGGAAGGCATCGAGGATCCTCACCAAGAAACCAGTAGATCGCGCCAGCCAAGAACAGACCCTCTCGAGGCTGTTCTTCCTTGTATTGTTCATCATCAGCCCAAGAGGCAATCCACCACACCACACACTGGAGTAGGGTATTACACCTCCATGGTGGCCTGAACCAGTATAAACTCTATGTCTCTTGTGTTGTTCCTTTCGTAGTTTAGATCCTAGCGAGGCGGCGAGGAACAGGTAGGTAGAGGGTGTAATCCCCGTGCGCACCCCAGTGTTCGAACCTCAAGGGTCTGCCGGAACCCGAAATCGGACACTTTCCATCTTGCAATCTCATCCTCAAACCATTTTTGATAAACCACCATGTGCTATCTTTCCCTTATTACATGGAACATGCTTATTTCTTGTCGGCGTATGTGTCTTCAACTCGTGTTATTGGGCAGTAATTGTTTCCTTTCGACCTCCTTTTGCAAACAGGGCTATCCATTTTCACCTTGTTGCTATTGCGACCTTTTGGTGAACTACACAAATCACTTTTTTCTAAAGAGTGTTTTGTGCAGTTCTGCCAAAATGTCACACGGGCAACGTTTTTACATTTCTGTGGGACTGTGGAAAGGGAGATTGGTTTTGCTATCCTCCTCATCCAACTCTGTGCCTAGTCTTCTCCAACAAGAAGTTAGTCCTAAAGACAGATCGTAGAGGTCACCGGCTTCTATTTATGTGTGTTATGTTTCATCATCTAGTTCCACTATTATTGTAATCACACTGACTGGATATCTTTGCAAACAGGGATGGTCCGCTCGATTTTAGTGGAGCTGCACAAAATGATCGGATTGTGGTGTCCTTCATACATCTCTTTTTTGGCTACAGAGCTGGGTGAAACTAGCTGCCTAGTAATGAACACTATGCCAAGGAAATGGAGCCATGCCTACAAACAACATCGATCAATTATATTTTTTTTCTTTATTTGTACACCTTCTCAAAACTTTGTCTTCAGTTGTGATGTGAATATTGGCGCTGATCTGCGAACCATTGAGATGCATTAGCCATGGTAGTTTCATCTGTATTTGATGGAATGTTGTAACGAGATAATCTCGAGGCAAGACGCATGAATCCTAAGTTGAAACCTTTTTTCCTGCAGGAACCAAAGTTGAAACCTTCATAGCATCACAGTACAATTTCATCAAAATTATGCATACATATAAACAAATCCTGAAGGATTGATAGAAATGCCAGAAACAATTCAACTTCGTTTCGCCGACATGTTGGACATCCTTCATCCGGCTCCACGTGCCATGCAGCAATATTGAGTGCACCACACAACTTCAGAGAAAGATTCACCCCGGTCATTGCACCGCAGTTGTAATGACTAGTGAGCAGTCAAATCACAGAGCCCCACCTTCACCATAGTAAGTTGCTCAGACGAAGCAACCATCATTTCTCTGTTCCTTGAATCCGCTGGTACTCCCATATTCCCACAGTAATAAGTTGCTCGGGCGAATCAACCATCACTATATCCGCTCACGTGTGATGACCACAGGAGCTATCCATTCAGATTGCATGTTAAGAAAGGTCGATAACTAATGCGGCAAACTTTCAAAAAAAAACTAATGCGGCACCTCGGGCCAACGCGGCCAGATCACATTTTGCACGAGAAATTACACACCATGTTTCGTTGACATGTGGTCCCGTTCCAACATATCAGTGAGATGATGGCGATTCCTTTTCTACTAGTATTTCCGAATGGACGTGTAGGTCGGGGCGCCTCTTCGTGTATCGTGGAAAACTAGCAACCGTCCACCGACTCTTCGCCTTTCCCTCTCGATTTGTAACTGCTGTCGCACACTCTTCCTCTCGCTCCTCCATTTTCCTTCAGCCCTTCACCCTTCCTTCTGCCATTGTTCGATCGTCTTCTCCATGGAGGGAACAGGCCGGAAATGACCCCGTTATTCTTGCCCCGATCTGAAAGATGACGTGGTGGAGGAACTCATTGATCGGTGCGACATCATCACCTCGGCTAGCATGGCAGGTTCGTTCAAGACCATTCTCGACTCAACTAATAACATCAATACAAGGAACCCAAGAGTCAAGTAGCGTCTTGATCTCCCCTATCTTCTTCGCTGTGACCCTGATGACTACTGGCGCGGGGACGACGGAGGCCTTGCCTTGTGCAAGTTGATGCCGCTTGATAATGATACGTATGATGTTAAGATGCCATCGCTTGAGGGCAAGGATTGGGCAGGCGCAAATGGAGAATGGATTGTTTATATTGGGTACAACTGCGAGTGGGAACTTGTGAATGTGTACACTCGTCACCGGGTTCCACTTCGAAAAATCTCAGCAGACTGCCCAGAGGATGAGCACACCTGTATTCTACGCACGTTCAAATACGATCATGGTTACTGTCTTCTATGGAAGATAGCAATTTGTAGAGTTCGCAACCACTCTTGGAATTACAAGAACTATGAAGTTGTTGCTATCTTCGTCAAGCTTGTTGCCGTCCTTTGTGGTTCGACTCAATGGATATTGCTCAAAAATCAGTTTCTATACACGGATGTGTACTTTGATGCAATTCAATACGAGGGTCTTGTGTTTGCTTCCACCGCTCATGGCACTGTTTTTGCATGGGATCCTCGTAGTTTCGGTACATTTGTCTTCCACCGTAATTATAATTGTTTCATCCACATGCATACGGGTTAGCAAGTTTCCCTTTACTAATTAACCTTCTTCTTGTGTTTCCAAGGTCCTATGAACATTCCACCACCTATACTTGAAAAATTTTATAACCAAGGGGGAGATGACGATGGTGATGATCACGAGCATGAGGACGAGCAAAACGTATATACTCAGTGGCGCCTGGCAACTAACTCCAATGGATCACCTCTTCTTGTCTGTATACAGCGCACTGAGTTTGTTACTACTGAAGGAGCACGTGTTGCCTCCCATGGTCACACTCTCCGGACCTATTCCAACACCCATTGCATGGTATTCGGTATGGATACTAGTGTGCTAGCGCCAACACCTTCTCCCTGGTATAGAATTGATAGTCTTGGAGAAAACTTGCTCTTCCTTGGACAAAACTATCCGATGAAGGTGAAAGGCGATCCAACTGCTGTTGACACAACGTTACTATTACCATTTATGAGAAGCAACTGTGTCTATACCTCAGACATTTGGGTGGTTCCCTACCCTGGTACTGATATAGTAGGCTGCTTCAGCCTGGATGATCAGTCCTGTGTTGGTTTCAAGATTGACAATAGATGACCCGTCCTAGAGAATCACTTGTGGTTCAAAGCAAGCGTTTCCAACACCGAGGATTGGTTGAGTTGAAGTTCATTTCATTGCTTGTTATTTGTTGTGTGATGAAAACTATAGTATTTATAATGTATCCTCGTTGTCGATGTGGGTTGATGACCTGTTGTATGTAATAAAATGATATGCCTGTGATAAACTTACTAAATTTATGAATGGCTTTCGAGTCGCTTCTCTGAGTGAGTTGTGCGACGAGGCAAAAATATTTTCCGAATACATAATTGTACGTGCATTGCAACAGGTTATCGGATGAGGCCAATCAACAATAGTAGTACACTATTTGTACTAGCTTCACATGCTTCACGCGTCGGGCGGGTGTTTTCACTGTAGCCATATGTTAATGTGTTCGTTGTACGTAACCAGCACCTCGAATCCTCAATACTAGTACTATATAGTAAGTAGTAGGAGTAGTAGGGTGGCATGGGCTAGAACAAGCATTCACGTCCAGGAGTACGACACACGCCACCAGCACGACTTCCATCTAACACCATATTTCTTGGAGTCCATGCTAGAGCAATCTCTTCAACCTCATCATTTCTCTAACTCAGCCATCGCGCGGCGGGCGAGGTGGGGGTTTGCCGATAGTCGGTTTCCTCAACTGCGGTCCCACTTGTAAGGCCAACTCCAACGCTCTATCAATATATCGATGTACTCTTCTTCCCAATACCAAAACTTGCATCCATTCTAGTACACAATAAAATTTTTAAGTTAGCACAACTAGTCTAATCTGAGAGCACAACCAAAGATTTGGTCGGGTTCTTCCTCCTTTTGCCGACACGTGGGACATCCAGCATCCAGGTCGTGTCATGCAAGAAAATAGAGTGGTAGTTGAAGCCACGTGATGTGCATCTTGGGTTAAACTGTAAATAGAATCTTACTACTCTTGAATAACTCCAAAAGCGGCCACCAAAGATCTTTATTGGATTTGTTTTTCATCATCAGCATGTCGAGGTGAAAGATGTGCAGGTTCAGTGGGTCCTGTTGCATTTTCACTGACATGTAGGACCGCATGTGAGCAAACAGATGATGGGCTCTGCGTGTCCGCTGGCTGGCTGAGAAGAGAGATACAGTAGGGCTGAGCACGGACTCCAGGAAATTTGTTCTACGTAACCAGCACCTTGATATTCGCGTGTGGTTGTTTCTACAATAAAAAAGGAGGTACCCCTACTTATGTTACTCCCACTACGCCTAGCCTAAGGTTAGTTGGTGACCTTGCTCTTGGCTCTTTGCCTCTTCCGGAAGTCGATGGTTCTACAGTAGTGCTTCTGGCAATCTGACACCAAATGAACTGTTGCACGTCCACCGCTTGTAAGCAAATGTTTCTCCTCGTGTTGTGAGCCACCGTGCATGCGTTGGCGAGGGAGAAGGCGTAATCAAGCTTCTTGTCATTCGGCGAGTTGACGGGACACATCAAAGTTATTTAGTACGTACTCTCTCCAAAAAGGGCTGACCATGTCATTGCTACCATCCCGTGCTCCGCCGTTGAGTATGTGCACTATTCACGTGCCATCGAGGAGAAAAAATATTGCGTAGGTGCCATCGAAGTGCACGCTCACTTATGCACTGCTTATCTAATTATCTCCATTTTCTTGCATGACACGTGCACCTTGATGCTAGATGTCTCGCGTGTTGGGAAAAGGATGAACAAAGCTCACGTAAAAGAAAAGAGTTGAAGAGCATAGATTCCCGACGATCGAGAAGGAGCAAGGAACCTCGCGGTGGAGCGTCTGCAAGGAACCTTGCGCGTTTTCCCCTGTTTGTTGCCGTCTGCCCTCCTGTAGACAAATAAAAGAACATGAACTTTTCGCTAACCACTAGAGAAGGTACATCAGGATGCTAAGTTGAAGATGTTATATGCTCCCTCCGTTCCCAAATATAAGTCTTTTTAGAGATTTCAATAAGGGACTACATACGAAACAAAATGAGTGAATCTACACTCTAAAATATGTCTACATACATCCGTATGTTGTTGTCTATTTGAAATGGCTAGAAAGACTTATATTTAGGAACGGAGGGAGTAGTTTATATTGAATTATTGATAACCACGCAACAAGCCACGCATGTACTGGACGCATGCAGTCACGCATGTACACAAGCCAACGCACTAACTCCATCCGATCCAACTCATGCACATACGCACACAACATGGAGCACACAACGCGCGTACACAACACGTGCATGCACACACGCTCGGCCGTAGAATGCACGTGAATAACACATGCATGCGCACACACTCGGCTGCATGGAGGCGTGCGCCATCCGCGGCGACGTCCGGTTTGTCTTGCTACGGCGAAGCTCGCACGCAACGGCGCATAAGCATCTCCTGCAGCACCTCTTTGCCGTCGTTCCTCAACTACTAGTCGGAGACGAAGACGATCGCAGCCTCGGCCTTAGAGCTAGCACCCATGGAAAAAAACGCACGCTACACGCACACGAGCACGTACGGAGTGCCCACGATATGGAGGTGGTGCGTCCCCAGTCGCCTCTACTCCTTCTGCGCACGTTGTCTATCAAGGCGGCTGCATGCTAATGATGATGTGGGTGAGATCTTCTAGGACTCAGATGATGACGAGAAAAATTATGAGACACAAGGTGACGTACACCGTCAAGGTCCACGATCAAGGGGGTGCTAGTAAGTGCTTAGATGTGCTTAGATGAGGTGCTAAGTGCATTAAATGGCTTAGTAACTCAAGTCTTCAATGCATAGGTGCTTAGTTTATTAGTGCCACATCATATTTTATGCCTACGTGGCAGTCTTAGCAGCTATGCATGGTGGAGCACTGGGAGAGGCCAGGGCTGGTCATAGTGGGGAGTAACTTATACTGTAACATATTACTATGTTACTCTAATCATCTCTATAAACCGGAGAGGGAGTAGTAACATAGACTAGTGTCATATGCAGAGTATGGGAGCACATGATATTTCCCCGTCCAGACCGATCCCAAGTTGGCTTCTCACCTTCTTGGCCCAACAAAAACCCCTCCCCCCTCCCGCGCGCGCTTCCCGCCCAGCGCCAGCTGAGCCCGCCGCTCCACATTGATGGCAAGTTAGGGCGACGCGACCTCTCACTACTTCCGCCGTTGAAGCGAGGCACCGACCGAGGGCACCACCCACTGCACGCCCGGCATTTCAGATTACACAGTGGAGGGTAACTTTAGAGCAAGTACTACAATTAGATGACATAAGCAGGCTATAAGGATTTAAATATAGTATTTGTGCTTAGTTGAAGGAGAGAGAAGAGGAGAGAGAAGAGAAGCGGATTGAAAACGTGTAGCCGGTTGTACTCCAACATACTTTTTGAGACAAAAGGTGGGGCCATTATTAATGATATAGTATTTATACTAAAGGGACTAACGGACGCCTTAATTACTCCGTTTTTTGAGACAAACCTTGGTGGGGCTATTATTGACTTTTTTTGAGCTATTGACTTGGACGTGGGGTTTGGGGGCCAAAGGCCTACTATTATACTCGCACGACCGACCTGACATGTTCTACCCTAGCCGCCGCTATATCATATGGTTTCGCACCATTCCAGATCTTAGCGCCGCCACGCAATTCTTCTCCAGCCCTCCTTCCGGCGTGCACCACGAGAAGGGACAGCAGTCCTCCGAACCCCGCCTTTCATGATCCTGTACGGGAGAGGGGCGATCAGGTTTTTGGGGACCACACTCTTGTGACTGCTGCCAGCGGCGACTTCCTCAACGACAGCCTTCTTCCCCGACCTCGGTAACCTCTTCATCAACGACATGAGTGACAACATCAACCACATCGGTCCTGCTCCTATTGTACAGTATGTGATTCTGTCCTCCTAGTTTAGTCCGCATCATTACTTTGATGTTTGCAATTGTTGTCATGATCTATTTCTGCTGATTCGGATTAAATCTCATACTAAATTGCTCATATATTCAACAATCCAATCCAAAAACCTGATTACAGGAAATTTACTCCGAGTGGTTTTGCTGCGCTTTTGAAGCCGCCTACTTTTAAGGGGGTGCAATATAAAAGGTGGCGCACAAGAGCAGTATATTGGTTTCAGATCATGTACTGCTATGACGCCACTAAGGGTAAGCCTGAGGGCGATCTTAATCCTACATAGCAGGAAGCTTTTCAGAACATGGATACCGTCTTCAAAGCCGCCCTGCTGAGTGTTCTTGACGATTCCATTGTGGATTCATATATGTCGTTTGACAGCGACAAAGACATGTGGGCTGCGCTTGAGGCCACGTTTGGGCCCTCGGGCGCTGGCAACGTGTTGTACATCATGGAGGAATTCTGTGACTACAAGATGACTGCTGAGCGCTCTGTTGTTCAGCAGACTCATGAGATATAGTCACTCTCTAAGGAACTTGAGTACTTTAAGTGTGTGTTGCCGGACAAATTTGTTGCGGGGACCATCGTTGCCAAGCTTCCACCTTCATGGAACGATTTTGCTACTTCTCTGAAAAACAAGATACGTGCGTTTTCTTTTTTGGATCTCATTAGCACTCTTGATTTTGAGGAGAAGGCGAGAGCAAAAGACACACGTGCTCGGGTCGCTGAGGGAGCTTCTAGTGCCCACATGGTACACGATAAGAACTTCCAGCCCAACCAGCCCCAATACAACAAGAACACATCTCAGGGGAAAGGCAAGTTTGATGCAAAGAACAAGCCGTCACATTCTACCAACTTCAAGAAGAATTCTAATAACGGGAAGGGATACAAACCTCAATTTTGGTAGCACCGCACAAAATTTATATGGCTGCATCTACCTGCTGTCAGCTAACCTCATGGTGCTCCGGGTATTCCTACGTTCGTAACTAGGTACAATGACCACCGCAAGATGAAATTAGCTTATTCATACATTGACTTGCTGAATGCAGTGCGGAACAATCCTGTCATGTGTGGAGGAGCAAACAAGCAGTGCAACCGAAGGTGGAAATCAACCAAGGACTTATGAAATTATATATAATCTTCCTCAGGCAGGTCAGTATCCCCTTCGTCCAGATGATCGTGATTTGTCATGCCGAGCTATTGATATGTGCTACTGTTTTGCAACACCGTTTAAGTATAGCTACTATTTTCCTATCTTTTCAGATTCAGGACAATGAATATGATTTCAGGGGAACTGCACAATATGGACCCATGTTGAGTCATCTCTATTGCCTCATGTGTTTGCTGCAAATGTGTTAGCATCAATTGCAAGATGAGGCAGCTAGCTAGCTGTGGAGTTGCCAACATGCTCAAAGTGCTCGCAACATTGAGAAGAAACAAGCATGCCCAGGAAATTAATGTGTGCGCAGGGAGGCCCTTTGCTCAAAGAAGCATCGACCGATTTTCTTTATTTCCACACCTTCTCACAGCTTTGTATTAGTTATAGTATGGTGAATCATTGAGATGCATAGACATGCTGAACTTTTGTACTTCTGAATGTTAGTTTAATGTGAGTGTCTGCATCCAGTACCACATCCTCTAATTTGGAGGATGCACACAGAGAAAATAAATCTCCTTAATTTACTCCATAACCACCCTATTAATAGGCCTAGTAACAAACCGGGCGCATGGAGTGGCCGGCGAGCACATGCATCCTATGTGCATGGCTAGTTAGCCAAGTCCATGCGCCAGCTCCAATGCAGCAACGCAAAAGAAGAGAGCGGTTCTTGGGAAAAGCGAGTAGTTAGTGCAGCGGGCCTTATAAACATGAACAACTCGCTCTCCCGCTTCCATCTCCCCCCCACCCTCCCAATTCCCCCTGCTCCCTAATCTTCCTCACTCGTCCAGAAAACCCCGCTCACCTTCTTCCTCACTCGTACAGAAAATGACTGCTCCTCTTCTTCCACTCCTACAGAAATCCCCAGCCCTCCTTCTTCCCCACTCGCACTGCCACTAGGCTCGTCTCTGGCTACTCTGCTCAAACCTGTGAGCTCGGCGTGACGCCCGCAAGCAAAATGGAGTCGGCTGGCCCCAATGCCAAGAAGATGAG
>NC_041391.1:251547514-251597844 GCF_002162155.2 Triticum dicoccoides
AATCTCCGGTGGACCGCGTCAGTGATCTCCCGGGCGTTATCCTTGAGGAGATCATCTCGCTTCTCCCCACTAAGGATTGCTGCGGCACACAATTCCTCTCAAATCGGTGGCGCCCTCTATGGCGCACCGCGCCCCTCAATCTTGACTGTCGTCAGATATATGTCCTTCCTGAATTTGATCTCCTTAAAGCCATCGTCTCTTCTCACTAGCAGGGCCCCGTTCAATGCCTCTGCATCCCAACACGCTACATGTTGTCCATACCCGGCAAGGTGGATGCTTGGCTGACATCCCCTGAATTCGGAAAACTCCAGCAGTTTGAGTTGTACCATTACCACAAAAGTTTCATACCACGAACACACCAAGAATTCGTGCCCACACCACCGTTGTCCATCTCGCGGTTTTCCTCCTCTCTCCATGCCGCCACCTTTGCCCGGTGCCATCTACCAGACTATCTGGTACAAATGCTTCGACTCCCACTACTAAAAAAACTTTCGCTTGTGGTGGTTTATCTGTCGAAGGCCTCACTGCATAGCATCATCCACTCTAGTTGCCCTGCCCTGGAGCGCTTGCTGATTGTTTTGGGAATATAAATCGGTGTCAGTTGTCTCCAAATAAAGTCGCCTCACCTTAAAAGCATTGGAATTTGTTTTAATGGACAACAGCTCATCATCGAAGATGCCCCTTCACTTGAAAGGTTGCTCCTTCATAATTGTTATACACCTTCAGAAATAACAGTCGTCTCTACGCCCAAACTGGAGACCTTGGGTGTAATTCGTGACCTGTATAATAATCACAAGGAGTTGGTGTTTGGCTCCTCACTTTTTCAGGTACCGTATATTATCATCTACACATTTGTAATCATATGTTGCATTTTTCATTTGTGCGCATAAGTTTTATATCATCTTGGAGTAAACTTTGGGTACTAATATTATGTTATATGCTCAGTGAAGAGTTCGTCCGTTGATAGCCTATCGATGCTGCTGGATTATGTCAATATCATATATATCAGAATGTATAGTTTTGATCTGGACATAATTATTGGCTTGCTGCGATGCATTCGATCTCTGGAGAATTTATACATAGAGGTGATGATTTCATGCACATTGAAAGCCCGTATATATTTTACTAGAATTAACTGTTCAGCTGTCGTTCTTTCGACATACTCTTTTTTCAGACCTTAACTGTTTTCAATCTTCATGTCTACTTAGGCAGAACCACATGGAGAAAAACATATAACCAACCGGTGGCATAATAAGCACAAGGATTTTCTCAGTTCTCATGACATTCGTTTGAGGACAATAACGATGGGACGATATGCATCCAACCAGGCAAACAGAAGCTTTGTCACATTCTTCCTGTTGAATGCGAGGTTACTATTGTCCATTAGGCTTAATTTTTACAGCAAGAGATTTCTCACGGACGAACATGTTGAACAGCAAAAAAAGAAGTTTCATGTGGACAAATGGGCTTCTAAACATGCTCGGCTTCTATTTACAACAAGTTGTAGACATCCTAAAATAATTTTTTTTGCACAGGATGTTGATTTTATGGATCAGACCGATCCATTTGTTTGTGACTGCAAAAAAGAGTGGTTGTGTTAGATGTTACTGTCATGTTCAATCTGGGTTTTGTCTAAAAGTTTGATGAACACTTAATCCTTGGGCTTTTGGTACGATTTGTATGCTTGACTTGCATGTTGTTTCCCTCGTACTCCCCTCCACCTGCCACTACACTGCTGCATCTTCCATGGCTGCTGTTCATTCCCGTCCGAGGCCTTGCCGTCGTTCTCCGCCTTGGTTCGCTCGCTGTGCCCGCCGCCGTCTGCCGCTGTCAACATGATCAACAACCAAGAGGAATCAGGAGATGACTGTACATGGAGAGGCTGACAGTAGGTACCCACCAGAGTCATTGCATTTCGCAAGAAGGTGCCTCGTTATTACAAGCCAAAAAAATACTTCCTCCTAAATGTTTGATAACTAGGTCCCAGCAGCTCGCCCAGTTGTTTTTCCGTTTCGGAGACGGAGCTCAACTGCGTGATGTGCGGGGGCTGTGGCCCATCTAGCCCATGCTTACGCTTTTATTAAGCACATGACGAGCCCAGTTGATATATTTTTTTCTTTCTGAAATTCGCTAGCCCAGTTCTTTTTTTTTTTACAGAATACCAAAACCGAGGCCTACCTGCTTTTCTCAGGCCTGCTGGGCTGCAAATCTTTCAAGACGAGGAGTGTAGGGGAAACTGATCCACGAACACCTATGGGACCGGCGGACCGAGCCCCTTTCGGTTCGGCGGAGGGCGGAGGTCGCACGAAGAGCGGATCGAGGCAGTGCACACGAGCAGTTTACCCAGCTTCGAAGCTCTCCAGAGAGATAACACTCCTACTGCTGCATCTAAGTGTATATTGAGTTCTTGCTCGGGAGCGATCAACGCTACGGAACCGAGCGTGGGAGCGTTTCTAGCCTCGAATGAGTCGAACCCCCTCTACGTTGCGCATGGGCCTCCTTTTATATGCTCAAGGGGTCACCGACAGGTGGCAACGCAGACAAAAAGGGTAAAAATGGAAAAAGGATGCGGTAGGTACAGCTACCTATACTGTAGGCACAGTGTATCATACCTAACTCTGACGGGAGGGGACAAGGGCATTAAATGCCCGTCTGTGTCGCCCAAACAGTGCAAATAGAGACCGTCAGGGGCGCCAGCGATCGCCACGATGGCCTTCTCGTCAGCGCCGCTTGCCACCGTGCACCCCTGGCTGCACAGCCTCTCGCCACGCGTGCCCGGGAGGGCCCCTGAGCGACACGTGGGTGGATGCGCTGGAGCACGGGTGCGGAGTGGCCGCTCGCTGCGGCAAGTGCCTTGCCGCGGTCGTTGTCTTGTCGGGCCCGGGAGCTTGTCGCTCACCGGGCCTTGCCAGGACGCATGGCGCGTCGCGGCAAGCTTTCTTGAGACGCGTTGGCTGGCCTTCCCGGCAAGCTCCTCTTGCCGGGGCCTTGTCTCCTTGGTCTGAATACTTTGTTCTCGAATGGCTTCCCGGCAAGCTCCTCTTGCCGGGGCTTTGTCTTGTAAGGAGCCACGGAGGATCTTGGCGGTCGCCTGGCAAGCCTTGCCGCGGAGTGCTACGACTTCCCGTGCACAAGTTCGGGATACTAGGGTACCCCTACTCTAGTACACCGACAGGAGCCCCCGGGCCTGGGCCACACACGGTGCCGAGCGCTGTTGGGCCAGGCCCAAAACAAGGCACGGGCACGCGCGGCCTGGGTCGTGCTGTTTCCTACTCCGCATACACCGCGCCCTCCCGAACGGCACGCGTTGAATGTGGCGTCGTGGGAGAGATCGTGGGTGATTTCTTTATTCGAAAAAGCGTAATGTTCGCCCCCCTCCCTCTTTATAAGCAGAGGAAACAGGGGCAGTAGCTCATCTCGCCGGTTACTACTCCCAAATCTCCGCCGCTCCCCCCTTTCTCCAAGGTCGAAAGAGAGCAGCGCTCCGCCCCTCATCACCGTCATCGCCACCAACGCCGTCCATCTCCTCCACCACCTTCGCCATGGCTCCGAAGACCGGGAAGGTCGCGAAGTCGGCCGAGGCACTGCAGCTCGAGGCGCTGCGAAAGGAGCGGGCCACTTTCCCTTCTAAGCTCGATGCGGCGGGGCTGAGGCAGTGGTTCTACCTCTTCTGGTCGACGGAGATGCGTGCACATCCGCGCACGAAGGTACTCTCCGCCGCCGCTTCGAAACGGGCTCCATACGGGTATCCCGTCTTCCCGCTGTCCTTCTACTGCGGCCTCTGTCCACCCTTCTCGGAGTTTTTCTGCGACATCATGAACACCTACGGGTTTCATCTTCTTGACTTCACCCCCAACGCCGTTCTGACCATGTCCGTTTTCGCACATCTCTGCGAAAACTTTGTCGGAGTCCACCCAAACGTAGCCCTTTTCCTCCATTACTTCATGCCTCGGGTCGAGAGAGGAGAGCCACTTTCCGGCGGGATCGCCTGGATCTCGAGGGCCGGCAAGAAGGAGGCGTATCTGGAGGGGGAGCTCCGCAGTAAGTGGGAGGAGTGGAGAGCTGATTGGTGTTGGATCATGGAGGAGAACCCGCAGCCATTCACCGCCTTGCGCCAAGTTCCAGTAGTACGCAGCAACGATTGGAGCAGCCTGGCCCCGGAGGACGCTAGGTTGAAGATTGCCGTCACCAGAATCCTGCGCCTCAGTCTTGCCGGGTTGACTGTGGGCGCCGTGGGTGTGGACTTTCTCCGCCGCCGCATCGCCCCCTTGCAGGAGAGGAGGAGGCCCGCTTGGGAGTTTGGCGGTCCGGCGGATATCATGAGGCTGCGCCCAGGCCTCAATTTTAACTTCACCGTGCTGGAGCTGGATGCGATGCTCAAGGAGCTGTTCAAGCACGACCCCCAACATCCAGAATGGTTCAGGCTGCCGGCGAGGGTCGTCCCGCTGTGCAATAATTCTTCGCTCGACCGCATCCGCGCGATGATGCCACTGTGCGACTCGCATGGTCTTGTCCCGACGTGGCAAGAGCCAGCGGACGACGTTGTGCAGCAGTTCTTCGACGGACTGGTGGAGGTGGCGGTCCGCGCCGACGAGCAGAAGAGCCTCACCTGCGACACTACCGAGGAGGAGATGCGACGCATCGCCACCAGGGCGGAAGAGGCGGCGGCAGCCGCTGCCGCGGGTGAGTTCGGGTTCACCGTGGAGGAGGCAGAGGCAGAGGCGGCGGCAAGCCTTGCCGAGCGAAAGTGGATTGACGGCGAGGAAGAGCTTGCCGCGTCGGACGCCGAGTCGAGCGAGCCCGCCGAGGGTGCGAGCGGCGCGCCATCTCCAGGCCACTCGCCGCAGGCGGAGCCCACAGCATAGCCCCAAGCTCCACCGAGAAGGCGTCTTCGTAGGGGCGGGGACGTAGCAGGGCGGCAAAGGGGCCAGCAGCCGTCACGCCGCGCGACGCGCTCAACCGTGACAAGCGATGTTGCCGCGGGAGCGCCTCGTACCGCTGCGACAACTGGAGCGGGATCTTCCCGCGCCACCGCCACTGCGCCCGCCAAGCGGACAAGGGATCCTACTCCTCCGCCTCGTCGCGCCGCAGGTGGGCCGGACTTCGACCTCTCCGTGCTTAGCTCCGACGAGGAGGAAGAAGAGTAAGACTTTTCTGCTGTACTTGTAGTTCTTTGATTTTGTTGCTTTGTCTTGTATCTGATCTGCTTCGATCTGAACCTGTTCCTTTTCAGGACGTTGGCTCAAAGAGCAGCGAAGAGGGCCAAAGTTCCGGTGGTTATCATCAATGACGAGCCCATCGAAGCAACAGGGGGGCGCCCGAGACCACCTTGCCGGACCCGGCAACTACTCCGTGAAGCAGCCCCCAGCGCAGCCCCCAGCGTAAGTACATGGTTTACTTTCTACTTTTGGGCGCGCACGGGTGCTCTTTTCTTTGCTGATATCTGAATGTTGGTTTGTTTGTGCAAGAGAAGAACAGCCTCACCTGGAGGGCTCGGAAACCGCCTCCGATGTGCCATCTGCTTCCACCACACCGCCAAGGGAGGATTCCCCGGCAAGGGAGCGCTCTCCGGCAAGGGAGCAATCTCCGGCAAGGGAGGAGTCTCCGACAAGGGAGGAGTCTCCGGCAAGGGGCAGCACTAGTGACCCCCCGGTGGTGGAGCCCATGACCATGGATCCCAGTTCAGGTACTCCCTTGCTTGAAATTTTCCTTGCGTTCTTCTGATCTTTCTTCTTCTTTTTTTGGATATCCGCTTGACTTCTTCCCCTTCTCCGGTCGTCAGATCCACCCTCCACGGAGCCAATGGAGACCGAGGCGGGCGGCGAAGTGAACACGCGCGGCGATACTGATGATGCCGTAGCCACCGAAGAGGGAGCCGGTGCTGATGAGCCCGCCGGCGAAGAGACCGCCAAGGCTGCCGCCGCAGAAGCTGGCGAGGGATCCGGCGATCGCACTGACGGCCCTGAGGCCGCAGGAGCGCCAGGCGCTGCACCGACCGTTGATCCCTCCGCTGCTGCCGCAGCGCCAGGCTCCGAGGAGCCCCGGCCCGGCGCCTATCTGAAGGCCGGCGAGGGCATTTTCATCAAGCTCCCCTGGGCGTCAAGCTCCAGGGCGCCGGTTGAAGGAGAAATCCTGGATGGGGAGGTGCTTGCCTCTGCTGGGTTGTCGATTGTCGACGTGCCGGGAAGCAGCAGCGACGAGCCTGAGGAGGAGCGGCTGCTACGGAGGCTGATGTCACTCTACCGCGCCCGCCAAGCCAAGCTGGAGTCCCAGGAAGCGCTTGTCGCGAAGGCGAGCGTGGATATTGAGAAGCGCGCGGAGGAGCTCTGGGGTCTCCGCCAGGAAGCTCTCCGGGCCTTGGCAGAGGAGCGGGAGCAACTTGCTGAGGAGCGGAAGGCCTTCCTCCTCGAGAAGGACGAAGCTGAAGAGCAACAGCGGCTCGCCGGCGAGAAGCTGTATGCGCAAGAAGGTGAGCTGGCCCAACGGAAAGTTAACCTTGACAGCCACGAGGAGGATCTTGCCGCGCGCGAGCAGGCACTTGGCGGGGCGCTCAAGGAAGCAAAGGACGCAGCTGCGGCTGCCGAGGCCGTCAAGAAGGAATTGGAGGTAAAGGTGGCGCAGCTCGAGGCTGATCTGAAGGCGGGCGGCGAAGAGCTTGCCGCGCTCAAGCTTGAGCGCGAGAAGGACGCCCTCGCCCATGGTGAGCTGCAGGGTCAACTCGCCGAGAAGGGCAAGGAGCCGAGCGCCGCCAAGGATTCCAACGCCGATCTTGAGCTGAAGCTGGCCACCTTGACGCAGACGCTGGATGGCGCCAAGAAGCGGGAGGCGGACTTGAAGGAGGATATCAAGGGCAACGAAGCGCTGCTGGCGAGGGCCGCCGAAACCCAGAACACCTTCAAAGATACGGTGGAGCTCTGGACGGAGGGCCTTGTGAACATCGCTGCAGTCATTGACGGGGAGCTGGCGCAGCTGGGAGTGGAGGACTTTGGGTACTCCTCCGACGAGAACCTCCAACCTAGCGCCAAGCTCACCCTGTTCTTCAAAGGCGTGGTGAATGCCCTCCAGCAGCTCCGAGAGAAGATTTTGAAGAAGCTGGCCGACGAGTCGCGCACGATCTGCGCCAGAGTTCTGGAGAAGGTGTTGGTGAAAGTAGCCTTCCGTAACCCAGGTCTCAACTTCACCAACGTCCTCAAGAAGCTGCCGGCAGATGCTGATCTGGACGCGCTCAAAGCCCTTGTCGCACCCATTGTGGACAAGGTGAATAAGGTCAAGAGGGTTGATGGTGCCCGCGTAGATTAGGCCGCCCGTTTTCTTCTTTTCTTGCCGCTGCTAGTCATGTCATGAGAACACTTTATTAGAGCCGCGACAACTTATTTTGTAATATAACTCTATTTTGGGTAGTGATTGCTATGTTATTTCCTTAGCTTGACTCTTGGCTTTGTATGTTTCTGCCCTACGCTTTTAGGGAACTTGCCGGCGCAGGCACCATTGCCGCGAGCGCTGAGTGCGGAACGTCAGCAGCCTGCTGGCGATGCCGCTGCCGACAAGAAACCTTGTCGCAACTAGTCGCAGCTCACTTAAGTTGTTGAGCGGACTCGAAACAAAATAAGGGCGCAACTAGCTACGAGTTGGTTCCTTTGTGCACAGGTTTTCCATACAAAGCACGGTCGTTCAAGGAAGATAACTTAAAAATTTAAAAACTGATTGCTCAAACTTCGGCAACTTAGCTTTTCTGTCGTTTGCTCTCCGGCAAGGCAAAACTTTCTTGAACGGCCCAGTCCACACCATTATCTTCTCCTTTCCGCACGGGGTCTGCGTCCGGCTTTGTACGAAGGATTACATGCAACAGCGGCAAGACTTGTACAAAAGGTGGTTGCCGGAACGGGTTCCGGCAACTGCGCCCTACGGGTAAAACCTACGAAGATGTTCAATGTTCGAGGAGTTGCTCACCGGAATGCTATCTTCGATCTCAAGGTGGACAGCACCAGGCCTAGTGACTCGTTTCACCCGATAAGGGCCTTCCCACTTCGGCATCAACTTGTTGGAATTCTTGGCGGACTGAACGCGCCGAAGAACAAGGTCGCCTTCCTCGAAACTTCTGGCCCTAACTTTGCGGCTATGGTAGCGGCGCAAAGCTTGTTGATATCGAGCAGCTCGTACAGCGTCCTGAAGACGATCTTCCTCAAGGAGCAGCGCGTCATCTTGCCGCAGCTGCTCTTGCTCAAGCTCATCATAAGAGAGCACTCGAGGCGACCCGTATACGAGTTCCGTGGGGAGAACTGCCTCTGCTCCATAGACTAGAGCAAAAGGTGTCTGGCCAGTGGCTCGATTTGGCGTCGTTCTGATCAACCAAAGAACCACCGGCAGCTCGTCGATCCAGTTTCTTCCGCACCTGCGCAGCCTGTCAAAAGTTCTGGTCTTGAGTCCTCGTAGCACTTCAGCGTTTGCCCACTCCGCTTGACCGTTGCTTCTCGGATGAGCAACAGAAGCGAAGCAAACCTTGGCGCCAAGATCTTGGACGTACTGCATGAAGGTGCGGCTCGTAAATTGCGTGCCGTTGTCGGTGATGATCCTGTTAGGGATCCCGAAACGGCAAACAATCGACCTGAAGAACTTGACTGCTGACTGTGCTGTCACCTTCCTCACTGGTTCCACTTCCGGCCACTTTGTGAACTTGTCGATGGCGACGTACAAGAACTCAAAGCCCCCGACAGGTCGGGGGAAGGGGCCGAGGATGTCGAGCCCCCAGACCGAAAATGGCCAGGATAAAGGGATCGTCTGGTGAGCTTGAGCTGGCTGGTGTATCTGCTTGGAATGGAACTAGCACGCTTCACACTTGGTTACTTGTGCAGTTGCATCCTGGAGGGCTGTCGGCCAAAAGAAACCTTGCCGGAACGCTTTGCCGGCAAGTGCTCTTGCGCCAATGTGGTGACCACATATGCCTCCATGTATCTCTACCAACAGCTGTTGTCCATCTTCCCGGCGAATACACTTCAATTTCACACCGTTGAGTCTTATTCTGTACAGTGTGTTGTTGACAAACTTGTACATACTTGACTGCCGGGCTACTCTTTCCGCTTCTTCTTGCTCTTCGGGAAGTTCTCCTGTCTGAAGCAAACAGACAATCTGCTGTGCCCATGCTGGAGCTTGCGGCTCGACAACAAGGACTAAAGGCACATCTGCTGCTGCGGGAACATCCGCTTCTACGGCAAGAACATGCGGCTCAGCCGGAGCTTGATGTTCCCCCGCAAGCTTGCCGGAGCAAAGCTTGTCGGGAGCGTCTTCTTCAACGGAACAAACCGTAAGGTTTGCCGGAGCAGACTGCTCCTCAGCACTCCTGGTGTTGATCTTGGGGACCTTCTTGGCGGCGGCTTCAGGAAGCTCTACCGGAAAGTAGTCACCAGAAATCAACTTCCTCTTCTTGCTCTGTCCAGTTGATGGTGTCACGGATGGTTGCGTCAGCTTGAGCACAAAGATCCCTGGTTCCACAGGTAACTTTAGCGCGGCGCACTTTGACAGGCTATCAGCAACGTCATTCTGAGCTCTTGGAACATGTTCCATCTGTAGGCCGTCAAAGTGCTCTTCTAGCTTTCTCACTTCATCAACATAAGCTTCCATCAACGGACTCTGATAGTTCTTGTTTACTTGGCGGACGACAAGCTGCGAGTCACCCCTGACAATGAGCTTCTTGATCCCAAGGTCTGCTGCGATCCTGAGACCGGCAAGCAAGCCTTCATACTCTGCAGTATTGTTTGTTGCTTGCTCCTTGGGAAAGTGCATCTGGACTACGTACTTGAGGTGCTCTCCGGTGGGTGCGATAAGCAGCACGCCAGCACAGGCGCCTTGCAGCGAGAAGGCACCATCAAAGTACATTAGCCACTCTTTGCTTGCCTCCTTGATGGGGATGCTCGTTTCTGGAATTTCTTCATCTGGCGTTGGCGTCCACTCTGCTATGAGTTATGCCAATGCTCTACTTTGGATCATTGAAGTGCTCTCATACTTGAGGCCAAAGCTTGACAGTTCCAGTGCCCACTCGACAATCCTGCCTGTTGCTTCTGGATTCTGCAGTATCCTCTTCAGCGGAAAGTGAGTGACAACTGTGATCTCATGTGCCTGGAAGTAATGGCGCAGCTTTCTCGAGGCCATGAGAAGGCCGAAAAGCAACTTCTGCACACCAGAGTACCTTGACCTAGCCCTCTGCAAAAGGGAGCTGACAAAGTAAACTGGGCGCTGCACCATTTTCTTCTGCACCTCCTCGCGCATCTGCGTAGATCCATCCTTGTCGGGACCAGAGCTTGTCGGCAAAGCCCCCTACTTGTCGTTGGATGCACTTGCCGCGGTTGTGGGCTCATCATCCGCCTCCCTCTCCGCCACTAACGCAGCACTAACCACTTGATTGGTTGCCGCTAGATACAGCAGCAACTTCTCTTGTGGCTTAGGTGCGACAAGTATTGGAGTGGAGGACAAGTATTTCTTCAAGTCCTGCAGCGCAGCCTCCGCCTCCGGAGCCCATTTCATTGGACCTGCCTTTTTCAATATTTTGAAAAATGGCAGGGCGCGCTCAGCAGAGCGAGAGATGAACCTGCTGAGAGCAGCCACGCAACCAGCAAGTCTCCGTACATCCTTGACGTGCTTCGGTGCTTCAATCTGCTCGATGGCCTTGATCTTGTCGGGATTGGCTTCAATTCCCCGCTGAGACACAAAGAACCCGAGAAGCTTGCCGGAAGGGACTCCAAACACGCACTTCTCGGGGTTAAGCTTGAGGTTGATCTTGCGCAGATTTGCAAAGGTTTCGTCTAAATCTTGGATCAGGGTCGCCTTGTCCTTGCTCTTGACCACTATATCATCCATGTAGGCTTCCACATTTCTGTGTATCTGTGGCCAAAAGCGACATGGAATACCCTTGCAAATGTTGAACCAGCATTTTTCAAACCAAAAGGCATCCGTACAAAACAGTATGTGCCACATGGGGTGATGAATGCGGTTTTCTCCTCATCTTCTTCTGCCATGAAGATCTGATGGTATCCTGAGTATGCATCAAGAAATGAAAGCAAATCACATCCGGCTGTGGAGTCAACAATCTGGTCAATGCGTGGCAAGGGAAATGGATCTTTGGGACAAGCTTTATTGACATCAGTGAAATCAATACAAAGCCTCCATTTCCCATTGGCTTTGCGCACGACTACAGGACTGGCCAACCACGTAGGATGGAGCACTCCTCTGACAAGGCCTGCTGCTTCCAACTTCTTGGTTTCTTCTGCAATGAACTCTTGGCATTCCACTACTTGTTTCCTGACTTTCTGCTTGACGGGCCGCGCATGAGGACAAACGGCTAGGTGGTGCTCAATTACTTTCGTGGGAACACCGAGGATATCAGACGGTTGCCATGCAAACACGTCGACGTTCACCCGCAGGAAAGCAATGAGCGCGCTTTCCTATTTAGGGTCAAGAGTGGCACTGATGGTGAAGGTACCACCAGTACCGTCCTCCCTGGCGGACACCTTCTTGGTATCTGGTGGAGCTGCCATCGTCTTCTTACACTTGCCGATGGAGCTCGATGGTGCGTCCTCGACGGTAGCGCAGCACTCCGAAGAGGTGCGCTTGCCGGAGTGGGCACCAGAACCCTTGCCGGACTTGGTCTTCTTCTTCCCCCCGGGAGCTTCAGCGGCAAGTGACTTGCGATCAGCTGCGGCTGCTGCTTCCCGGTAAATCTTGTCGGTGCAGATAAGAGCATCCTTCTTGTCGCCAGGGACAGAGATGACACTTATCGGGCCTGGCATCTTGAGCATGTTGTATGCATAGTGAGAGGCTGCCATGAACTTGGTGAGTGCCGGACGGCCGAGTATTCCATTGTAAGGTAATGGAAAATCAGCAACGTCAAAAGTGACCCTCTCAGTTCTGAAGTTCAGCTCGCTGCCAAATGTGACTGGCAACGTGATCTTTCCCTTCGGCTTGCTCCTTCCCGGGTTGATTCCTTGGAATGTGCCGGTCTCTTCGAGTTCGCCGTCAGGGGTCTGGAGTTTCTGGAGGACTGCGGAGGAGATCAGGTTCAAGCCGGCCCCGCCGTCAACTAGCATCTTTGTGACTTTGAGGTTGCGGATAGTTGGTGAAACCAACATCGGCAAGCACCCGACTGCTGTTATGCGATCAGGGTGATCCTCAATATCGAAGATGATAGGCGTGCTGGACCATTTTAGAGGCTTGCGTGACTCTACAGATGGTTCTGCTGCATTAACTTCCCGCATCCACTGCTTGAGCTGGCGGTGCGAAGTATGCAGAGAAGCACCACCGTCAACGCACAGGACCTCTGTGGCTTTCTGGAATTCCTGCTCATCGGCCTCGTCATCCTCAATATCTTCGTCGTTGTCGTCTTCGTCCTTATCGCGGCCACGGGGAGGCCTGTCTCCTTGCCGCTGCTTGGCCTTGCCGCGGCGTCCTCCCCGGCCGGGGCGCTTCTTGCTGGCTCCTCCAGCACCTTCCTGGGCCTTCTCCTTGTCGCGTCGCTCGTACTCAGCCTTCTGCTGCTCAACAAGCTGCTCAACCTTCTTACAGCTCTGGAGGTCATGGCCCTTGGTGCGGTGGATCTTGCAGTACTGCTTGCCGGAGCTGTCTTGCTTGTCGGCGGCTGCCACAGCCTGGCTCTCCTTGCCGGAGCTTCCAACTTTAGCTTTCTTGGCGCCACCTCCGTTGCCGGACTGCTTGACAACTAGCACTTCTTTGCCCTTCTTTTTTCTGTTGTTCCGCCGCCGGCCTTTCTTTGCCGGGGCAGCATCCTCACTGTCAGATCCTCCTGCTCCTGTATTCTCTCCGGGAAGCCTCCTCCCCTCTTCAGCACGTGCGCACTTGTCGGCCAGGGCATATAGCTCACTGACGTCCCTGATCTTGCACATCGCCATCTCCTCCCGCATCCTGCGGTTTCGCACGTTCTGATGGAACACGCTGATGACCGCGGCAGGGTGGACATCTAGGATGTTGTGCTGTACTCGGCTGAATCTCTGAATGTACTTGCGCAGGGGCTCTCCTTCCTTCTGGGCGAGCAGATGAAGATCGCTTTCTTGGCCATGAGGCTTGTGGCCGCCTGTAAAGGCGCTGACAAACTGATGGCATAGATCTGCCCACGAGGAGATGGAGTTGTCCGGCAAGTGCATGAGCCAGGATCTGACGTTAGGCTTGAGCACCAGCGGGAAGTAGTTAGCAAGGATCTTATCGTCTCGTCCCCCGGCAGCTTGCACCGCAATGGTGTAGATGCTGAGGAACTCCGACGGATGCGACTTGCCGTCGTACTTCTCTGGTACGTCTGGTTTGAAATTCTTCTTGCTGGGCCACTGGACTTGCCGCAGCTCACGGATGAACGCAGGGCAACCTACCGCGTACGACAAGTCACCTGGTTCCCCTGGCGCATGCATATCGATAGAGGGCCCAGCGCGCTGGTCAGATTGACGCCGCGCTTCTCTTTGGCGCTCGATGCGAGTACGAGCGTCCTATTGCTGTCGTTCGTGTAGAACTTGGCGCTGATCGCGACGAGCTCGCAGATCTGACAACGCGGTGGATGTCGTGGTTCTAAGCCTGACAGTAGAGTGGGGGTAGGTATGGAGAGGCAAGGTCCTAGCTATGGAGAGGTTGTAAGCACAAAGGATGTACGAGTTCAGGCCCTTCTCGGAAGAAGTAACAGCCCTACGTCTCGGAGCCCGGAGGCGGTCGAGTGGATTATGAATGTATGAATTACAAGGTGCCGAACCCCTCTGCCTGTGGAGGAGGGTGGATTATATAGAGTGCGCCAGGACCCTAGCCAGCCCACGCAGGAGAGGGTTTAAGGTGAGTTAAGTCTGGGGCGTTACTGGTAACGCCCCACATAAAGTGCCTTTACTATCATAAAGTCTACTTGATTACAGGCCGTTGCAGTGCAGAGTGCCTCTTGACCTCCTGGTGGTCGAGTGAGTCTTCGTGGTCGAGTCCTTCAGGCCAGTCGAGTGAATCCTCGTTGGTCGACTGGAAGGCGACCTCTTCTAAGGATGTCCTAGGGTAAGTTACTTGGATCAGGTCCATGATCCTACCCTAGGTACACAACCCCATCATTAGCCCCCGAATGGATTGAGGCTTCGAGTGAAGAAGGAGTTGATGTCGTTTCCGATTGACCTTTGCGCTCTAGTTGTGCGCCGTTCTGGACCAAAGAATCTCTTCGTTGACAGGGAGCAATTTGCCTTCAGTCGACTCGATCCATTCTGTTTTTGCGTCGAGTGATCTTTTGGGCTTCGACGATCTCCGAGCGACGGATCGCCGGAAACACCGCGTCTGACAGACTGATTTGTTGCTCGCGGATTCCGCGGGATGCGAAATTTGGGGGCGCGCGCGAAGCGGGGCGGACCGCGGCGTTCGGATGGGGCGGGGCATAGACGCCTCGATCTCTGCGCCGCCTTTTTCGCCACGTATCCAGCCTGCATAACTGCTCTCAGATATGATTAGATCGACCGGGCCCACATGTCAGCCACTCGGAAGGGACCTTATAAATGCGCCCGACGAGGATTTCTGTGCTGCGCCCCAGCATTCTCCCTCTCTCTCTGCTTCCTTCTTCCCAGCTCAGCGTGCTCGCTCTCGCCCCCGCACCACTTCCCTTCGCGCATCTCTCCGGCGACCATGGCCAAGGAGAAGACGGCGGCGCTGGAGCGCGCCAAGAAGGCGTCGGTGTCAGAGAAGGCGAAGGGGAGATCCACCAGCCGCGGAGGTTCCTCGTCCAGATCTCGCCTGCCGAAGGGCTGGGTCCAAGGAGACTGGATCCAGTCGACCATCACAGAGAAGGACCTCCTCGACATGGCCAACGAGGGCTTGATCCCTCACGGAGCTGCGAGGTTGCCGGGGAAGGAGTGGCAGCCACAGCCAGAAGAGGGTGAGTGTGTGCTTTTGGCCACTCATGTTGATCGTGGGTTTTCCTTGCCGCCAAGTATTTTCTTCCGTGGCTTCTTGAATTTCTTTGGAGCGCAGCTTCACCACTTTACCCCAAACTCCATTGCCTATCTTGCTGCATTCGTGTCCATGTGTGAGGGTTTCTTGGGCTGTCGACCGCACTGGGGTTTGTTCAAACATATATTCACGTGTCGATCTCAGACCGTGAAGAAGGCGAGCCCAGGTGATGAGAGAACCCGAGTCGTCCAAATGTGCGGAGGCCTGGGGATTCAGGTGAGGAATAAGAGCACCTTCCCGCCCATGACCTTTCCCGAGTCCGTCAGAGGCTGGCAGTCGACTTGGTTCTACTGCCAGGTCCAGTCGACGCCAGGGCAGTCGAGTGGACTCCCTCCGTTCACCATGGACCGAGTGAGCAAGCCTTCCCCTCTGAAGCTGATTCCAGAGGAGAAAGCTGACGTGAAGATGTTGATGGAGCGCGTGGTGCAGTTGGTTCGGGAGGGAGTGACGGGCATGGACCTCCTGGAGGTTTTCCTCAGGCGTCGCATCCAGCCTCTCCAGTTCCGGAGCCACTGCATGTGGTTGTACTGTGGGACCGAAGACGAGACTAGAGTCCATCCAGAAGCAGTCGACGATGTCACTCTGGAAAGATGGATGGTAGCCGTCACCGGAAACAAGGACAACCCACGCGGAGCCAGAAGGATTCCTCCACTCGACCACAACAGCGATCCAGATAAGTACACTTGCCATGCTCTCCACTGCATTCTTGTCGCATTCATCTCTGTTTACTCTGCCGACCGGTCGACTGATCATTGTCTTGATATCTGCTAGGCCCTCACCGAGCTGTACTCGATGCCCAATGGGGCACAAACTCCGACTGAGGAGGGTGAGGCGAGTGGGGGCGAGAGCCAGGACGAGGAGGAATGGGACTCGGACGTTGCAGGGGATGACGACGATGATGATGATGACGACGGCGATGATGATGACGCCGAAGACGAGGAGGAAGAGGAGGAGGTCGTGCCACCGCGCTCGGAAAGGCGGTCGAAGCTCGTCCACGACCCTTCGACTGAACGTGGAAAGGGGGTTGCGACGCAGTCGACCAAGCGCCCTAGGACCACTTCTCCAGCGCCGACTGAAAAGGCGCCGAAGCAGCCTAGGGGGGCTCCGCCAAAGCCGACCAAGCTCCTGCCGAAGATGAAGGTGTCCATCCCCACCATATCAGGGTAATTGTGCTGCTCATATTTTCTTATTCTGTGCGAACTTTATTTCTGGTCGACGCTGAAGTTAGTCGACTGATCCTTTGGAGTTGCAGTGCTGCTACTTCTGAGACCTCGGCCCGGGCTGATGACCACGAGATGGAGGATGCAGCAACTTCGAATCCGGGTACTGTGTTCTTAACACCGTTCTTAGTCGATTGACTCGCGATCTCTGATCCTGATCCTTCTCCGCAGCTCCACCCAACACTGTTATCAATCTCCCTGACGACGACGAGGATGAAGAACCACTGACACGCAGGAGGAGTCGGAAAGCGTCCGCCAGTAAGGTACCTCAGGATGTGACGGCGCCTGAGATTCTGACTGTGGAGGAAGGGAACACCACTCGACACACGGTGTCCTTCGCAAATCCACTGACGAGTGCTCAGCAGCCCTCCCTTTTTACGACGCACCACGTCCCAGAGGACCAAGCTGGTGCAGCGAAGGAGGCAATACGCCAGGCGGAACTCATGATGGAGCAGCTGAAGACCATCCGGGACGCGAGCCAGGCAGCTTATGACGCCAGTTCTGCCCTCCAAAGCAATGTCCAGGTCAGTCGACCGCTGTTTGTTCTGTTGGATATGCTACCAAAAACTTTTCTTTTCCGGAATTTATATTAGTCACCCACTGGGTGTGTCGAATAAACTCCGTGTTAGCGGGGGCACGCTGAGTGCACCCGCTGGGTGTAGTCCCCAAGGCTAAGGTCGACTGCTGGCAGTCGGCCTTAGGCTTTATGATGTCAATCTTTCTGCCAGTCGACTGGTCGACTGGACTTCACAAACCGGTGGGGGCACGCTGAGTGCACCCACTGGGTGTAGTCCCCAAGGCTAAGGTCGACTGCTGGCAGTCGGCTTTAGGCTTTATGACGTCAATTTTTCTTTCAGTCGACTATGTCGACTGGATTTCACAAACCGGTGGGGGCACGCTGAGTGCACCCACTGGGTGTAGTCCCCGAGACTGTGGTCGACTGCTTGCAGTTGATCACAGTCTTAGAGAATGCATCTCTCTTTTTTTTTTTGAGGTCGACTGGTCGACTTTGTCTTCAACAGGATTAGTGGGGGCACGCTGAGTGCACCCACTGGGTGTAGTCCCCGAGACTACGGTCAAATGCTTGTATTTGGCTGTAGTCTTATAAACGTGTGTTTATCCCTTTTTCACTCGGAAGTGAATTATATTTGACATTTAGTCGATTGGTTCTTCACAGAACTCCTGTGATCTTGTGGCTCGCTACTCAGAGCTGGAACAAAAACATACTCAAGTCGAGCTGAGCTTGAAGCTGGTTCAGGAGAAGCTGACAAAGGCAAAGGAGGAGACCGAAGGTATGTTTGGTGAGACCCTGGCGACTGCTTTTCCCCTTGCTTGTTTCAGCATCTGATCTTGCTGTAACTTGCAGGTAAGGTAAGGGAGGCCCAGCAGAAGAAAGACCTTGAGCTAGCTGAGAAGATCAAGCTTGCTGACGAGAAGTTAGCTTCAGTCACCAAGCTCGAACAAGACAATACCAATCTGAAAGCTGCTCTTGGAATTGCCAACAAGGAGGTCAGTCGACTGAAAACTGACAAAGCTGCCCTGACCGACCAAGTCAGCAAATTGACTGAGAAGAAAACTGAACTGGAGGCCTTCCTGAGTGGCCTTGCCAAGAAGTTGTTCCTTATGCTTGAAGGTAGACCTCCATGTTCGGCAAATATTTCCAATTGTGGCTTTTTCCATTCGACTATCTCCTTGACTTAGTGATCACCCTTGCAGAATTTTGTCAAAACTTTGAAGAAGAAACCAGCCGACTGGAGCCAAACCTTGACCCCGTCAATTCTCCGGTGAACGACGAAGTTGCCATGGATGTTTTCCGACTGGAGTCTCGTGTTGCAGCTGTCGTGGACTATCTCGCAAGGCTGAAGGTCGCCACATCTCGCATCGACTCGACGCTCTGGCCTGAGGAGACACTTCAGAATGACCTTGAGTCGCTGATGGCCCGCTTGAACACGATCCCTGGTCGAGTGCAGGAGTGGAAGAAGTCCTCGGCTCGGTGTGGTGCAGATGTCGCTCTGTGTCTGGCCCGAGTCCACTACAAAGATGCGCGAGAAGAGAAGCTGGCGGCCCTTCGGGTGGCCAATACCAAGAAGCACGACTTCAGATCCTTTATGGAAACTTTCCTTGCAGCTGCCACTCGGATCGCCGACGGGATTGACCTTGATGAATTTGTTGCACCTTCCAGCCCTCCACAGGAGGGGTAAAAAACTTCTTCTGGCTCGACGCTTTAAATTTGCCTCGGTATGCCGAGTGAAATTGTAACCGACAAACCTTAACAGGCTTGACGCCTGAGCACTTTCGGTTCCTTTAGATGTCGATTCAAACTTGGATTTGGTGCTTGAATACGATTGCCTTCGGCTCGGAATGTCTTTTGCAGGTTCAAGGCAAGGTGCCTGTGCTGCAATCGATTTATTCTTTAGTCCACTTAGACGAGCACTGGGCTGCAGCTAAGCCCCCGAGTGAGAGGGTTGCTCTTCACTCGGTAGGATTTTTATAACTTAGGCGAGTGCTTGGACTGCAGCTAAGCCCCCGAGTGAGAGGGTTGCTCTTCACTCGGTAGGATTTTTATAACTTAGGCGAGCACGAGGCTGCAGCTAAGCCTCCGAGTGGAAGGCTGGCTTACCACTCGGTAGGATTTTTATAACTTAGGCGAGCACGAGGCTGCAGCTAAGCCTCCGAGTGGAAGGCTGGCTTACCACTCGGTAGGATTTTTATAACTTAGGCGAGCACGAGGCTGCAGCTAAGCCTCCGAGTGGAAGGCTGGCTTACCACTCGGTAGGATTTTGATAACTTAGGCGAAACGGATTCGCAGCTAAGCCTCCGAGTGGGAGCCTGGCTCACCACTCGGTAGGATTTTTATAACTTAGGCGAAACGGATTCGCAGCTAAGCCTCTGAGTGGGAGTCTGGCTCACCACTCGGTAGGATTTTTACAAACTTAGGCGAAACGGATTCGCAACTAAGTCACCCACTGAGGGGAATTTTATTGGAAAATAAAAAGTGACAGATATTGTGGAGGAACTATGACACTATTATTTTGAGGTCCATGAACTACAAAAGTACTTTATTGCAACTCATCCGAGTGATAAAACTTAAGTGTAAAATGGGCGGAGTAGCTCCGCGTTCCAAGCTCGGGGCTCGTCGATATTATGCTCGACGTTGTAAAGACGGTACGCCCCGTTGTGGAGAACCTTGGTGACGATGAAGGGGCCTTCCCAAGAAGGAGCAAGCTTGTGTGGTTTGTGCTGATCCACTCGGAGAACTAAATCCCCTTCCTGGAAGGCTCGACCTCTCACATTTCTGGCGTGGAAACGACGCAAATCTTGTTGGTAGATGGTCGACCGGATCAGAGCCATCTCCCTTTCTTCCTCCAAAAGGTCGACTGCGTCCTGCCGCGCTTGTTCAGCTTCTGCTTCGTTGTAGATTTCAACTCGAGGAGCATTGTGGAGAAGATCACTCGGCAAGACTGCTTCAGCTCCGTAGACCAAGAAGAATGGAGTTCTTCCGGTCGACCGATTAGGTGTGGTCCGCAGTCCCCAGAGTACAGAGGGAAGTTCATCGACCCAAGCTCCAGCCGCGTGTTTGAGATCACGCATCAGTCGAGGCTTCAATCCCTTAAGAATCAGTCCATTAGCTCGCTCTGCTTGTCCATTCGACTGCGGATGGGCGACTGAAGCGTAGTCGACCCGTGTGCCCTGGGAGTCGCAGAAAGCTCTGAATTCCTCTGAGTCAAAGTTCGACCCATTATCCGTAATGATGCTGTGCGGGACTCCATATCTGAATATTAGTTCCCTGATGAAGCTAACAGCAGTACCGGTGTCAAGGCTCTTGATTGGTTTAGCCTCGATCCACTTGGTGAACTTGTCGACTGCCACCAGTACATGCGTGAAGCCACTTCGTCCTGTTCTCAAAGGACCGATCATGTCCAGCCCCCAAACTGCAAAAGGCCAGACGAGTGGGATGGTCTTCAAAGCTGACGCAGGCTTGTGCGACATATTCGAGTAGAACTGACATCGCTCGCACTTATCTACTATCTCTTTTGCCATCTCATTCGCCTTGGGCCAGTAAAATCCGGCTCGGTATGCTTTGGCCACGATGGTCCGAGAGGACGCATGATGACCACAGGTCCCCGAGTGAATATCATTGAGGACGAGTCGACCTTCTTCTGGTGTTATGCACTTCTGACCGACTCCAGTCGCGCTTTCTCTGTATAATTGTCCTTTGATTACGGTAAAGGCCTTAGATCGACGGACGATCTGTCGAGCCTCTTCCTCATCCTCCGGAAGCTCTTTCCTCAAGATATATGCGACATACGGAATCGTCCAGTCGGGAATGACCACCAAAACCTCCATGATCAAGTCGACCACCGCTGGGACTTCAACTTCAGTCGGATCTGTGGCGCTCTTGGGCTGCGGAGTTTCTTCGGTGAAAGGATCTTCTTTGACTGACGGAGTGTGTATATGCTCCAAGAACACACCACTCGGAATGGCTTCTCTCTTGGAACCTATCTTTGCTAGATCATCAGCTGCTTGATTTTTCAGTCGGGGTATATGATGGAGCTCCAACCCCTCGAACTTCTTCTCCAGCTTCCTCACTGCACTGCAGTATCCAGTCATGGCTGGGCTTCTCACGTCCCACTCTTTCATCACCTGATTGACCACTAAATCCGAGTCGCCATAGACCATTAGGCGACGGACGCCGAGTGAAATGGCCATGCGCAACCCATATAGGAGGGCCTCATATTCTGCCTCATTGTTGGAGGAATCAAAGTGAATCTGGAGCACATATCTGAGCTTATCTCCTCTGGGGGAAACCAGGACAACCCCAGCACCGGAACCATTCAACATCTTAGAGCCATCGAAAAACATGGTCCAATGCTCCGAGTGAACTTCAGTCGGCTACTGTTGTTCAATCCACTCGGCGAGGAAATCTGCTATCGCCTGGGACTTAATGGCTTTCTTTGCCTCAAACTTGATATCAAGGGGAAGAAGTTCAATCGCCCATTTGGCCACTCGACCAGTTGCATCTCTGTTGTGCAAAATCTCTGATAGTGGAGCGTCGCTGACGACTGTGATGGAATGGTCAAAGAAATAATGAGCAACCTTCTTTGTGGTCATGTATATTCCATACACAAGCTTCTGATAATGAGGATATCTCTGCTTGGATGGAGTCAAGACTTCAGACAAATAATACACTGGGCGCTGAACTTTGAGAGCTTTTCCTTCTTCTTCCCGCTCGACCGTTAGCACAGTACTGACGACTTGTCCTGTGGCTGCGATGTAGAGCAACAGAGGCTCTTTGCTGATTGGAGCAGCAAGCACCGGCTGGGTGGAGAGCAGAGCTTTTAGCTCGGCAAACGCTGCATCAGCTTCTGGAGTCCACACGAACTTGTCAGCCTTCTTCATCAGTCGGTAAAGAGGCAGTGCCTTTTCACCGAGTCATGAGATGAATCGACTTAATGCGGCCAAGCATCCAGTAAGCTTCTGGACATCGTGCACTCGCACAGGGCGTTTCATTCGGAGAATAGTGCCAATCTTCTCTGGGTTAGCGTCGATTCCCCGTTCGGAAACGAGAAAACCGAGTAACTTGCCACCAGGAACTCCAAATGTGCACTTTGATGGATTGAGCTTGATATCATACCTTCTGAGGTTGGCAAATGTTTCGGCGAGGTCAGCGAGCAGGTCGGAACCTTTTCGTGACTTGACAACAATATCATCCATATAAGCTTCCACATTCCGACTGATTTGGGTGAGTAGACACTTCTGAATCATTCGCATAAATGTGGCTCCGGCATTCTTGAGGCCGAATGGCATGGTGATATAGCAGAAGCACCCGAATGGAGTGATGAAAGGTGTTTTTACCTCATCGGGCCCGTACAGACGGATCTGGTGGTACCCGGAGTAAGCATCTAAAAAAGACAACCTCTCGCATCCCGCGGTCGAGTCAACAATTTGATCTATGCGAGGGAGAGGAAAGTGATCTTTCGGGCAGGCCCGGTTGATGTGCTTGAAATCAATGCACATTCGGAGCGACTTGTCCTTCTTAGGAACCATGACGACATTAGCGAGCCACTCGGAGTGGTATATCTCTCGGATAAATCCTGCCGCCAACAGTCGAGCCACTTCTTCACCGATGGCCTTTCTCTTCTGGACGGCGGACCGCCGAAGATGCTCTTTGACTGGTTTTGCAGACGAGTCGACTCTTAGGCGATGCTCAGCCAGTCCCCTGGGAACACCTGGCATGTCAGCGGGCTTCCATGCAAAAATGTCTCAGTTCTCACGGAGGAACTGGATGAGCGCTTCTTCCTATTTTGGGTCGAGTGTTGTGGAGATGCGGGTCGGAGCTGCTTCGGGGTCGGTCGGGTGAATGTGAACAGGCTTCGTCTCACCGGACGACTGGAATGCAGACTCTGTGGCGGGCTTCTTGGATCGCAGCAAGTCACTCGGATCTGCGTTTTGCTTGTATTCTTCGAACTCGACCGCTGTCACTTGGGAATCGGCAATCTTGGAGCCCTTCTGAAAGCACTCCTCTGCCTTTTTCCTATCACCGGTGACAGTGATCACACCTTTGGGACCGGGCATCTTCAATTTGAGGTACACGTAACATGGTCGAGCCATGAACCGTGCATAGGCTGGTCTCCCCAAAATGGCATGATATGCACTTTGAAAATCCACGACCTCAAACGTCAACTTTTCTTTGCGAAAATGCTTCGAATCACCAAACACTACGTCCAAAGCTATCTGGCCGAGTGACTCGGCCTTCTTCCCTGGTATAACTCCATGGAAGCTCATGTTACTAGTGCTCAGTCGGGACATTGGAATGCCCATACCTTTCAGTGTGTCTGCATACAATAAGTTCAGCCCACTTCCACCATCCATCAGCACCTTTGTCAGTCGAGTGCCTTCGACAACTGGATCGACCACCAAAGCTTGCCTCCCGGGGGTGGCAATATGAGTCGGGTGATCAGATTGGTCGAATGTGATGGGTGTTTGAGACCACTTCAGATAATTTGCCTTTGCTGGGGCAACCATGTTCACCTCTCGGTTAATCACTTTCAGTCGACTTCTGCTTTCCACATCTGCAAAGATCATCAGAGTGGAGTTGATATGCGGATATCCTCCCTCACTGTCCTCTTTGTCTTCGGCCTTGTCCGACTCCTTCTCCTTGTCCTTAGACTGTTTTCCCTGAAACTGCTGGATCAGGAGTCGACATTGGCGAGTGGTGTGCTTTGGGTAAATGATATTCCCCTCTTCATCTTTCTTCGTGTGAATGTGACATGGCATATCCATCACGTCGTTCCCTTCTTTATCCTTTACCTTCTTGGGGTTCCAGGATCCTTTTGGTTTCCCCTTAAACTTTCCTTGAGTCACGGCCAGAGCCTCTCCAGGAGCTGCCAGTTCAGCCTTCCGCTTCTGTTTCCGACTGGTGTTTCCTTTTTCCGACTGACTCGGCTTGTGCTTGCCGCTTCGGAGTCGGTCTTCTTCTTCGCTGTTGGCGTACTTGGTAGCAATCTCCATCATCCGACTCAAGGTCATGTCACCGGTTCGACCAAATTTCAAACTCAGTTCTCTGTTCTTGACGCCGTCTTTGAAGGCGCATACTGCCTGATGATCAGAGACATTTTCCACAGTGTGGTGCAAAGTGATCCACCTCTGAATATACTCTCTGAGAGTCTCATTAGTTTTCTGCACGCAGACTTGCAACTCTGTCAATCCCGCTGGTCGCTTGCAAGTCCCTTCAAACGTTCTGACGAACACTCGGGACAGATCTTCCCAAGTGTAAATGCTGCTAGGAGGTAATTGAGTCAACCATGCCCTGGCAGAACCTTCCAACATGAGGGGCAAATGCTTCATGGCCACCTCGTCGTTCCCACCACCGATCTGAACTGCCACTCGGTAGTCTTCAAGCCAAGTTTCAGGCTTAGACTCACCAGTGAACTTGCTGACTCCTGTTGCCAACCTGAAATTGGGGGGGATAACTGCGGCTCTAATAGCTCTGCTGAAACATTCAGGACCAGAAACATGTACTCGACTGCTCGTGGGTACATCTCTGTCGAGTGCGCCTCGATGGGCTCTGTTCCGGTCGACCAACCCTTGCACGATAATGGATCGCGCGTCGAAGCCTGGCTCTCTGGGGTCAACTGGAACCCTACGCCCTGTACTGTACTGACGCCTATCATCTGGCTGCCGAGGAGCGTAAGACCCACCCCTCGGAGGGGAATAGGGCACTCGACGCCTATCATCTCGGTCGAGTCTGTCGCCATACTGATCTCGCCGATTCTCACGCCCTTCGCGCCGCGGAGGCGATCTGGGGCTGTGAGCCGACTGAACCGTATTCACAGTGACAGATCGACTGTGAATTCTGTTGCGCGACTGAGACACGGCTGAATTCTGATCCCCTGCTGCCCGGAGCAGATCCCTGATCTGCAGCAAACCTCTGCCAGCTTCCGACTGTGAAGGCTGAATGGACTCTGCTATACGGGTCGCAGCTGCTAAATTCTGAATTGGGGTTCGATATACCTGAGTCGGCGGGAAGAGTTGACGTCGACTGGTGTCGGGAACTCGTTGCCGCGCGCGCTCGTCGAGTGCTCGCTGAAGGTTCTCCAGTCGAGTGCGCTCGGCCAAATTGGCCAGACGCGCCTCCTCCAAGGCACGAGCCTCGGGGGTTTCTCCTGCGATGGGAATACGCAGGGGATCCTCGTTCCTGCGGCGAAGCTCTTCTCTTTGCAGAGAGTCGAGTGGCTCGGGCTGGTACTCTTCGTAGTCTCGTGCAGGGTCGCCGCCGTCACCTGCTCCACCGCCACGGGCGAAGCCAGGAGGGCTGTGGGGCCCGTCGACCATCAAGATTTCCGCCGCTGGATCACTGCTTCCGCACTCGGATGCAGTCTCTCCGGAGCCAGTCGACTGATCGAACAAGCCGTAGAGAGATTCGTTGGGCTCGATTGCCGCAACTTGTGTAGTGGCCGATTGGCGAGCCACCGCGTGACTCCCCCATCGCTGAAGCCTCGACCGGCCTGAGCGCTTGCGCTGGCGGGAGACCAGGTGGGTGGACGATGGAGGAGCCGACCGATACTGGGTCGACGGTTGCCGCAGTAGAACGCCGCGGACACATGCGCGAAAATGCGTCGCACCGCGGACGGGGAGCGCGTCTACGTCGAGTGGAGCCTCCTGGAGCCATGCGGAGTCGTCGGCGATGAAGGTGAGAGCGCCGAGACGGATCTCTTGACCCTTGACCAAAACTCCAGCAGACACCATGATGAGAGTACTCGGAAGAATCGCAACTTCTCCACAAAATCGCTAAAACACCTGCCCCACGGTGGGCGCCAACTGTCGTGGTTCTAAGCCTGACAGTAGAGTGGGGGGTAGGTATGGAGAGGCAAGGTCCTAGCTATGGAGAGGTTGTAAGCACAAAGGATGTATGAGTTCAGGCCCTTCTCGGAAGAAGTAACAGCCCTACGTCTCGGAGCCCGGAGGCGGTCGAGTGGATTATGAATGTATGAATTACAAGGTGCCGAACCCCTCTGCCTGTGGAGGAGGGTGGCTTATATAGAGTGCGCCAGGACCCTAGCCAGCCCACGCAGGAGAGGGTTTAAGGTGAGTTAAGTCTGGGGCGTTACTGGTAACGCCCCACATAAAGTGCCTTTACTATCATAAAGTCTACTTGATTACAGGCCGTTGCAGTGCAGAGTGCCTCTTGACCTCCTGGTGGTCGAGTGAGTCTTCGTGGTCGAGTCCTTCAGGCCAGTCGAGTGAATCCTCGTTGGTCGACTGGAAGGCGACCTCTTCTAAGGATGTCCTAGGGTAAGTTACTTGGATCAGGTCCATGATCCTACCCTAGGTACACAACCCCATCAGTGGAGTCGCTGTCGAGGTGGACCCGGCGAGTCGGCGACCTTGGCCTTCGTGGTGGAGAGTGCATGGAAGTTGCACCCCCATCGGTCTTGTCGCCATCGGCTCGCGTCCGGCAGTCTTGCCGCGGCAGCGAGGCGCTTGGTTGCCGGGCAGTATCGCCGTTGGCGAAGCCAATGAGACTCTGAATGGTGGCCCTCCACTCGTCGGTCTTGTCCACCGTCGGAGGGTAATCTAGAAGCAGTTGAGCTCGCGCCAAGGCTTCTGCTGGAGTGGTGGGCGGCAGCGGCAAACGGTGCGAGGAGCGGGATATGCTCGGACTTCTAACTATGTTAGAAGGAGCAGCATCCCGTCCAGGCGACCGTACTTTGCTGGGGACAGCATGCTGGCGTGCATGCTGGTCTTGAACTCCAAGAGATCCACCAGCTTGATCTTGGCCCAGCGAACGTATGGCGCTGCGAACACCATGACGCTGTTGGTCCCGCGCCTCCTGAGACGGGCGCGGTGCGCGTACGGACGCCGAGGTCTGTGCTGCTTTGTCCTTGGACTTGGCAGCACTGTGAGCACCCTCATCGACGCCCGTTCTTCCGCCAGCGTCTACTCCACCACCCGTTTGCTCCGGTGGCGGTGGAATTGACGCGGACGGAACTGCTGCCTCCGAAGCCTTCTTCTTCGGTGGCATGTCGATGAAGATGATGAAGATTTAGCTCGCGTGCACGCCGGATCGGGTTCACACAATCTCGACGCCCCCTACCTGACGCGCCAAAGATGTCGGGGAAACTGATCCACGAACACCTATGGGACCGGTGGACCGAGCCCCTTTCGGTTCGGTGGAGGGCGGAGGTCGCACGAAGAGCGGATCGAGGCAGTGCACACGAGCAGTTTACCCAGCTTCGGAGCTCTCCGGAGAGATAACACTCCTACTGCTGCATCTAAGTGTATATTGAGTTCTTGCTCGGGAGCGATCAACGCTACGGAACCGAGCGTGGGAGCGTTTCTAGCCTCGAATGAGTCGAACCCCCTCTATATTGCGCATGGGCCTCCTTTTATATGCTCAAGGGGTCACCGACAGGTGGCAACGCAGACAAAAAGGGTAAAAATGGAAAAAGGATGCGGTAGGTACAACTACCTATACTGTAGGCACAGTGTATCATACCTAAGTCTGACGGCAGGGGACAAGGGCATTAAATGCCCGTCTGTGTCGCCCAAACAGTGCAAACAAAGACCGTCAGGGGCACCAGCGATTGCCATGATGGCCTTCTCGTCAGCGCCGCTTGCCACCGTGCACCCCTGGCTGCACAGCCTCTCCCCACGCGTGCCCGGGAGGGCCCCTGAGCGACACGTGGGTGGATGCGCTGGAGCGCGGGTGCGGAGTGGCCGCTCGCTGCGGCAAGTGCCTTGCCGCGGTCGTTGTCTTGTCGGGCCCGGGAGCTTGTCGCTCACCGGGCCTTGCCGGGACGCATGGCGCGTCGCGTCAAGCTTTCTTGAGACGCCTTGGCTGGCCTTCCCGGCAAGCTCCTCTTGCCGGGGCCTTGTCTCCTTGGTCTGAATACTTTGTTCTCGAATGGCTTCCCGGCAAGCTCCTCTTGCTGGGGCTTTGTCTTGTAAGGAGCCACGGAGGATCTTGGCGGTCGCCTGGCAAGCCTTGCCGCGGAGTGCTACGACTGCCCGTGCACAAGTTCGGGATACTAGGGTACCCCTACTCTACTACACCGACAAGGAGGGATGTAAGTAGTAAGAAATGGGCTTCCCCAGAAAAAGGGCTATAAGTTGTAAGAAATGGGCTGTAAATTTTTAAACCAAAGCCAACTGGCAATTGCATTAAAATATCATTTTTTTTCAGGATTTCTCAACTCTCTACTCTTATAGAAACCAAAGCCAACTGGCAATTACATTAAAATGTCATCTTCTCTCCCACAAGATAAACTACTCATACAAATGCATCTTCATGTTCCGTGCAACGAACGGGCATCTTGCTAGTTAAGATTATAAATTTCATTCATTTTTTTGCGGACAACTATTTTTTGAATTTTATTTTGATATAATTTTTTGAAAATTATTTTTAACATGACTCGAAATTTTGAAAAGAGTTCGGACCCCACCGAAATATGCAAAATTTTGTTGAATTTTTTAGCAGTGCCCAGAATATATGGTATGTAATGCTAATAAAAAGAATATGGGCTTCAAATATCCTTAAGAATTAGCAAATGGGTTGTAAATTATTGAAAATAATGGCTAATGGGCTATATGCTGTTTTCCACAGATTTGGAGGCTGACTTTTGGGCCTACTAGGTTGACGATGACGTTGTCCTAATTTTTTTTTACGCGCACGCAAGCCATTGTCAACTTAGTCAACACACAGCAGTGACTGTTGGATGTCCATCCAACGACCACCGTGCTTCTTCAATCTCTGATCTTCCTGCTCCAGCAGCCCAAACCAGCACCGGCGGGACTACCTGCTCCCTCCTCCCGTGGCTGGTTGTGCTGCCGCCAGGCCATCCTCTAACCATGCACACATCCTGTTATTTTCCGGCGACGTCAGCCTCACCCCGCAGATGAATAGTCAGCGCTCGTACTCCCCTCAGCGTGGGCATCCGCTGCAGTGGCTTCGCCGGCTCTGGGCGGTTCTCTTCCTGGGCCTCGCCCTCGTCCACCGCGTTTGTGCTCTCGGCGCGGCGAGGTCAACATGGTCAACAAACAACAACCATCAGAAGAGGCTGACAGTAGGGGCCCACACAGGGAAATGCCTCCTTATTACGCGCAAAATAATGATTCCTCCACCTGATAGCTAGGACCCACCGGAAGGGCCTCTGTATTTCGTGAAAAAAACGTTCCCCCCGCTGTCATCTCGGAAAAAATGCCTCCTTATTACGCACAAAAAAATGAATACTCCCCCTGCTAGCTGGGACTCACCTTGGTGGGAGGCTGACTTGTGGGCCTGCTATGTCTTGAGCTTGCGTTGGTTTTCCTTGAAGAGGAAAGGGTGATGCAGCAATAGTAGCGTAAGTATTTCCCTCAGTTTTTGAGAACCACGGTATCAATCCAGTAGGAGGCTCCTCAAAAGTCCCACGCACCTACACAAACAAACAAAGAACTCGCAACCAACGCAATAAAGGGGTTGTCAATCCCTTCACGACCACTTGCGGAAGTGAGATCTGATAGAGATAGTATGATAAGATAAATATATTTTTGGTATTTTGTAATATAGATGCAAAAAGTAAAGATAAAAATAAAAGTCTATTGAAAGCTTATATGATAAAAGATAGACCCGGGGGCCATAGGTTTCACTAGTGGCTTCTCTCAAGATAGCATAAGTATTACGGTGGGTGAACAAATTACTGTTGAGCAATTGATAGAAAAGCGAATAATTATGAGATTATCAAGGCATGATCATGTATATAGGCATCACGTCCGCAACAAGTAGACTGACTCCTGCCTGCATCTACTACTATTACTCCACACATCGACCGCTATCCAGCATGCATCTAGAGTATTAAGTTCATAAGAAAAGAGTAACGCATTAAGAAAGATGACATGATGTAGAGGGATAAACTCATGCAATATGATATAAACCCCATCTTTTTATCCTCGATGGCAACAATACAATACGTGCCTTGCAACCCCTATTTTCACGGGGTAAGGACACCGCAAGATTGAACCCAAAGCTAAGCACTTCTCCCATGGCAAGAAAGATCAATCTAGTAGGCCAAACCAAACTGATAATTCGAATAGACTTGCAAAGATAACTCAATCATACATAAAAGAATTCAGAGAAGATTCAAATATTTCTCATAAATAAACTTGATCATAAACCCACAATTCATCGGATCTCGACAAACACACCGCAAAAAGAGTTTACATATAATAGATCTCCACAAGAGAGGGGGAGAACATTGTATTGAGATCCAAAACGAGAGAAGAAGCCATCTAGCTAATAACTATGGACCCGTAGGTCTGTGGTAAACTACTCACGACTCATAGGAAGGGCTATGGTGTTGATGTAGAAGCCCTCCTTGGCCGATTCCCCCTCCGGCGGAACGCCGACGAAGGCTCCAAGATGGGATCTCGCGGATACAGAAGGTTATGGTGGTGGAAATTGTTTTTCGTTGGCTCCCTGGATGTTTTCGAGGTATGTAGGAATATATAGGAGGAAGAAGTACATCGGTGGCCGCTCGAGGGGCCCAGGAGACAGGGGCGCGCCCAGGAGGGGTGGGTGCGCCCTCCTATCTCCTAGTCGCCTCGATTGCTTCTTGACTTGCACTCCAAGTTCTCCGGATCACGTTCATTCCAAAAATCACGCTCCCGAAGGTTTCATTCCGTTTGGACTCTGTTTGATATTCCTTTTCTTCGAAATACTGAAATAGGCAAAAAAACAGCAATACGGGCTGGGCCTCCGGTTAGTAGGTTAGTCCCAAAAATGATATAAATGTGTAAAATAAAGCCCATAAATATCCAAAAGGCGTAATATAATAGCATGGAACAATCAAAGTATAGATATGTTGGAGACGTATCAAGCATCCCCAAGCTTAATTTCTCCTCGTCCTCGAGTAGGTAAATGATAAAAACAGAATTTTTGATGTGGAATGCTACCTAGCATAATTCTCAATGTAATTTTCTTTATTGTGGCATGAATGTTCAGATCCAAATGATTCAAAATAAAAGTTCATATTTGTAAAGAAATAGTAACACTTCAAGCACACTAATCAAAGCAATCATCTCTTCTCAAAATAACATGGCTAAAGAAAGTTCATCCCTACAAAATCATATAGTTAGATGTTCCCAAATTCTACACCCCCGATGACAAGCCAAGAAATTGTTTCGTACTTAAATAATCTCGAACTTTTTCAACTTTCACACAATACATGAGTGTGAGCTATGGATATAGCACTATGGGTGGAATAGAATATGATGATGTGGATTGTATGAAGAAGACAAAAAAGGAGAAAGTCTCACATTGACGAGGATAATCAACGGGCTATGGAGATACCCATCAATTGATGTCAACATGAGTAGGGATTGCCATGCAACAGATGCACTAGAGCTATAAATGAATGCTCAACAAAAGAAAACTAGTGGGTGTGCATCCAACTTGCTTGCTCACGAAGACCTAGGGCATTTGAGGAAGCCCATCGTAGGAATATACAAGCCAAGTTCTATAATGAAAAATTCCCACTAGTATATGAAAGTGACAACATATGAGACTCACTATATGAAAAACATGGTGCTACTTTGAAGCACAAGATATGAGACTCACTACATGAAGAACAAGGTGCTACTTTGAAGCACAAGTGTGGAGAGAGAGATAGTAACATTGCCCCTTTTATTTTCTTTCCTTTTTTTCTTTTCTTTTTTTTCTTTTCTTTTCTTTTTTTCCTTTGGCCTTTCTTTTTTTATTTTGGCCTTTCACTTTTTTTGGGAAATGCTCTAATAATGATGATCATCACAGTTTCATTGATTACAACATATGAATTACAACTCGAAACTAGAACAAGATATGACTCTATATGAATGCCTTCGGCGGTGTACCGGGGATGGTGCAATGAATCAAGAGTGACATGTATGAAAAATTATGCATGGTGGCTTTGCCTCAAATACAATGTCAACTAATGATCATGCAATGGCAATATGACAAAAGTAAAGTATGTCATGATGATGATGAACGGAACGGTGGAAAGTTGCATGGCAATATATCTCGGTATGGCTATGGAAACACCATAATAGGTAGGTATGGTGGCTGTTTTGAGGAAGATATAAGGAGGTTTATGTGTGATTGAGCGTATCATATCATGGGGTTTGGATGCACCGGCGAAGTTTGCACCAACTCTCAAGTTGAGAAAGGGCAATGCACGATACCGAAGAGGCTAGCAATGGTGGAAAGGTAAAAGTGCGTATAATCCATGGACTCAACATTAGTCATAAGAACTCATATACTTATTGCAAAAATTTAGAAGTCATCAAATATCAAGCACTACGCGCATGCTCCTAGAGGGATAGATTGGTAGGAAAATACCATCGCTCGTCCCCGACCGCCACTCATAAGGATGCACAAGACAGGTACACTTCATGTTTCAAATTTGTTACACAACTTTAACCATACGTGCATGCTACGGGACTTGCTAATTTCAACACAAGCATTCCTTAAATTCCTAATCACCCAACTAGCATGACTTTAATATCACTACCTCCATATCTCAAAACAATTTTCAAGTATCAAATTGATCATAGCATCCAATTCACTTCCTATGATAGTTTTTATAATACCCAACTTGGATGCCTACCATTCTAGGACCAATTTTATAACCATAGAAAATACCATGCTGTTCCAAAAGACTCTCAAAATAATATAAGTGAAGCATGAGAGACTAGCAATTTCTACAAAATTAAGCCACCGCCGTGCTCTAAAAGATATAAGTGAAGCACTAGAGCAAAAACTATCAAGCTCAAAAGATATAAGTGAAGCACATAGCATATTCTAATAAATTCAATCAAGTGGGCTTCTCCCAAAAGGTGTGTACATCAAGGATGATTGTGGTAAACTAAAAAGCAAAGAATAATATAATACACGACGCTCCAAGCAAAACACATATCATGTGGCGAATAAAAATATAGCTCCAAGTAAAGTTACCAATGAACGTAGACGAAAGAGGGGATGCCTTCCCGGGGCATCCCCAAGATTAGGCTTTTGGCTATTCTTTAATATCTTGGGGTGCCATGGGCATCCCCAAGCTTAGGCTCTTTCCACTCCTTATTCCATAGTCCATCAAAGCTTTACCCAAAACTTGAAAACTTCACAACACAAAACTCAATAGGAAATCTTATAAGCTCCGTTAGTGAAAGAAAACAAAACCACCACATAAGGTACTATAATGAACTCATTATTTATTTATATTGGTGTTAAACCTACTGTATTTCTAGTTCTCTATGGTACATACCACTTAATACTAGCCATAGATGCATCAAAATAAGCAAACAACACACGAAAAACAGAATCTGTCAAAAACAGAACAGTCTGTAGCGATCTGTAACTAACGCAAACTTCTGGAACTCTAAAAATCCTACCAAAATTGGAAGTCTTGGTTTTTTTATTTATCATAAGCAACAAGAATCAACGCAAAATCATGTTCCTGTGATTTAACAAAACTAATTTCGTGCGCACAAAGTTTTTGTTTTTCAGCAGAATCAAATTAACTATCATCATAGGTTATCCTATAGGTTCTACTTGGCACAAACACTAATTTAAACATAAAAAAACATCTAAACAGAATGTAGATGCAAAATTTATTACTGAACAGAAACAAAAACAAAAAACACAAATAAAATTGGGTTTCCTCCCAACTAGCGCTATCATTTAACGCCCCTAGCTAGGCATAAAAGCGAAGATAGATCTAAGTAGTGCCATCTTTGGCACTCAATTCATAAGTAGCCCGCATGATAGATTCATAAGGTAATTTGACTTTCTTTCTTGGAAAGTGCTCCATGCCTTTCTTTAATGGAAATTGGAATCTAATATTCCCTTCCTTCATATCAATAATCACACCAAATCGTTCTAAGGAAAGGTCTACCAAGAATAATAGGGCAAGAAAGATTGCAATCTATATCAAGAACGATAAAATCTATGGCCACCAAATTTCTATTTGCAACAATGAGAACATCATTTATCCTTCCCATTGGCTTTTTAATGGTGGAATCCGCAAGGTGCAAATTTAACGAGCAATCATCAAGATCATGGAAACCTAGAATATCACATACAGTTTTCGGAATCGTGGAAACACTAGCACCGAAATCACACAAATTAAAACACTCAGGATCTTTAATTCTAATCTTTATAGTAGGTTACCACTCATCATTAAGTTTTCTAGGTACAGAAACTTCCAAATTAAGTTTTTCATGATAATATTGCATCAAGGCATCAACGATATGTTTGGCAAAAGCTTTATTTTGACTATAAGCATGAGGAGAATTAACAACGGATTGCAACAAGGAAATACAACCTTCTAAAGAACAATTATCATAATCAAATTCCTTGAAATCCGAGATAATGGGTTCAATACTATTTAAAGTCATGACCTCTCCAATCCCACTTTTACCAAATTTAGCATCAAGATCTAAAAACTCCAAATTCTTGGGACGCCTTCTAACTAAAGTTGACTCATCTCCAGTCCCATTATTATCAAGATTAATATTGCAAAACAAAGATCTAATAGGAGACACATCAATAACTTTAAGATCTTCATCATTATTTTCCTTGAAACTAGAAGAACACGCCTTTACAAAGCAATCTTTCTTAGCACATAATCTAGCGGTTCTTTCCTTGCACTCATCAATGGAAATTCTCATTGCTTTGAGAGACTCATTGATATCATGCTTAAGAGGAGTAGATCTAAGTTTAAGAGAATCAACATCAAGCGAAAGTCTATCAACGTTCCTAGCCAAATCATCAACTTTGAGCAATTTTTCTTCAAGCAAAGCATTAAAATTCTTTTGAGAAATCATAAATTGTTTCACACTATTATCAAAATCAGAGGGCATCTTATTAAAATTACCATAAGGATTATTGTAGGAATTTCCATAATTATTAGAGGAATTACTAGGGAATGGTCTAGAATTATAGTTTCCTCTATAAGCATTGTTTCCAAAACTATTCCTACCAACAAAATTCACATCCATAGATTCATTATTATTCTCAATCAAAGTAGACAAAGGCATATCATTGGGACCAAGAGGAGTATTTTTAGTAGCAAATAATTTCATAAGTTCATCCATCTTTCCACTCAAAACATTGATTTCTTCTATAGCATGCACTTTTTTACTATAAGATCTTTCGGTGTGCCATTGAGAGTAATTAGCCATAATATTATCATGAAATTTTGTAGCATCTCCTAACATGATTTCCATAAACGTGCCTCCCGTGGCCGAATCTAAGAGATTTCTAGAAGCAAAGTTCAAGCCGGCATAAAATTTTTGTATGATCATCCGTAAATTCAAACCATGAGTAGGGCAATTGCAAATCATCAATTTCATTCTTTCCCAAGATTGGGCAACATGCTCATGATCAAGTTGTTTAAAATTCATAATATCGTTCCTAAGGGTGATAATCTTAGCGGCAGGAAAATACTTAGAGATAAAAGCATCTTTGCACTTGTTCCAAGAATCAATACTATTTTTAGGCAAAGAAGAAAACCAAACTTTAGCACGATCTCTAAGTGAAAACGGAAATAACTTCAATTTAACAATATCATTATCCGTATCTTTCTTTTTTTGCATATCACACAAATCAACAAAATTGTTTAGATGAGTAGCGGCATCTTCACTTGTAAGGCCGGCGAATTGATCTTTCATAACAGGATTTAGCAAAGCAGTATTGATTTCACAAGACTCAACATCATTAAGACGAGCAATCGGAGTACTAAGGAAATCATTATCATTGGTATTGGAGAAATCACACAATTTGGTATTATCTTGCGCCATGGCAACAAGTAATCCAACACACAAGCAAACGGAAAAAGGGCAAGCGAAAAAGAGAGGAAGATTGGGAAAGAGAGGGCGAATGAAATGGCAAGGGTGAAGTGGGGGAGAGGAAAACGTGAGGCAAATGGAAAATAATGTAAATGCGAGGGAGATGAGTTTGTGATGGGTACTTGGTATGTCTTGACTTGAGCGAAGATCTCCCCGGCAACGGCGCCAGAAATCCTTCTTGCTACGTCTTGAGCTTGCGTTGGTTTTCCTTGAAGAGGAAAGGGTGATGCGGTAATAGTAGCGTAAGTATTTCCCTCAATTTTTGAGAACCAAGGTATCAATCTAGTAGGAGGCTCCACAAAAATCCCACGCACCTACACAAACAAACAAAGAACTCGCAACCAACGCAATAAAGGGGTTGTCAATCCCTTCACGGCCACTTGCGAAAGTGAGATCTGATAGAGATAGTACGATAAGATAAATATATTTTTGGCATTTTGTAATATAGATGCAAAAAGTAAAGATGCAAATAAAAGTAGATTGAAAGCTTATATGATAAAAGATAGACCTGGGGGCCATAGGTTTAACTAGTTGCTTCTCTCAAGATAGCATAAGTATTACGGTGCGTGAACAAATTACTGTCGAGCAATTGATAGAAAAGCGAATAATTATGAGATTATCTAGGCATAATCATGTATATAGGCATCACGTCCGCAACAAGTAGACTGACTCCTGCCTGCATCTACTACTATTACTCCACACATCGACCGCTATCCAGCATGCATCTAGAGTATTAAGTTCATAAGAACAGAGTAACGCATTAAGAAAGATGACATGATGTACAAGGATAAACTCATGCAATATAATATAAACCCCATCTTTTTATCCTCGAATGCAACAATACAATACGTGCATGGCAACCCCTATTGTCACAGGGTAAGGACACCACAAGATTGAACCCAAAGCTAAGCACTTCTCCCATGGCAAGAAAGATCAATCTAGTAGGCCAAACCAAACTGATAATTCGAAGAGACTTGCAAAGATAACTCAATCATACATAAAAGAATTCAGAGAAGATTAAAATATTTCTCATAGATAAACTTGATCATAAACCCACAATTCATCTGATCTCGATAAACACACCGCAAAAAGAGTTTACATCGAATAGATCTCCACAAGAGAGGGGGAGAACATTGTATTGAGATCCAAAAAGAAAGAAGAAGCCATCTAGCTAATAACCATGGACCCGAAGGTCTATGGTAAACTACTCACAACTCATAGGAGGGGCTATGGTGTTGATGTAGAAGCCCTCCATGGTCGATTCCCCCTCCGACGGAGCACCAGCAAAGGCTCCAAGATGGGATCTCGCGGATACAAAAGGTTACGGTGCTAAAAATTGTTTTTCGTTGGCTCCCGAGATGTTTTCGGGGTACGTAGGTATATATAGGAGGAAGAAGTACGTCGATGGCCGCTCGAGGGGCCCAGGAGACAGGGGCGCGCCCAGGAGGGGTGGGTGCACCCTCCTATCTCCTAGCCGCCTGGATTGCTTCTTGACTTGCACCCCAAGTTCTCCGGATCACGTTCGTTCTAAAAATCACGCTCCCGAAGGTTTCATTCCGTTTGGACTCCGTTTGATATTTCTTTTCTTCGAAATACTGAAATAGGCAAAAAAACAGCAATACGGGCTGGGCCTCCGGTTAGTAGGTTAGTCCCAAAAATGATATAAATGTGTGAAATAAAGCCCATAAACATCCAAAAGGGGTAATATAATAGCATGGAACAATCAAAAATTATAGATACGCTGGAGACGTATCAAGCATCCCCAAGCTTAATTTCTGCTCGTCCTCGAGTAGGTAAATGATAAAAACAGAATTTTTGATGTGGAATGCTACCTAGCATAATTCTCAATGTAATTTTCTTTATTGTGGCAAGAATGTTCAAATCCAAATGATTCAAAATAAAAGTTCATATTGATAAAGAAATAGTAACACTTCAAGCACACTAATCAAAGCAATCATGTCTTCTCAAAATAACATGGCTAAAGAAAGTCCATCCCTACAAAATCATATAGTTAGGCTATGCTTCATTTTCATCACACAAAGATGTTCCCAAATTCTACACCCCCGATGACAAGCCAAGCAATTGTTTCATACTTAAATAATCTCAAACTTTTTCAACTTTCACGCAATACATGAGCGTGAGCCACGGATATAGCACTATGGGTGGAATAGAATATGATGATGGGGATTGTATGGAGAAAACAAAAAAGGAGAAAGTCTCACATTAACGAGGATAATCAACGGGCTATGGAGATGCCCATCAATTGATGTCAACATGAGAAGTAGGGATTGCCATGCAACGGATGCACTAGAGCTATAAATGAATGCTCAACAAAAGAAAACTAGTGGGTGTGCATCCAACTTGCTTGCTCACAAAGACCTAGGGTATTTGAGGAAGCCCATCATAGGAATATACAAGCCAAGTTCTACAATGAAAAAATCCCACTAGTATATGAATGTGACAACATATGAGACTCACTATATGAAAAACATGGTGCTACTTTGAAGCACAAGATATGAGACTCACTACATGTAGAACAAGGTGCTACTTTGAAGCACAAGTGTGGAAAAAGAGATAGTAACATTGCCCCTTTTCTTTTTTTTATTTTTACTTTTCTTTTTTTCTTTTCTTTTTTTCTTTGGCCTTTCTTTTTTTTGGCCTTTCCCTTTTTTGGGCACTGCTCTAACAATGATGATCATCACACTTTCATTGATTACAACATATGAATTACAACTCGAAACTAGAACAAGATATGACTCTATATGAATGCCTCCGGCGGTGTACCGAGATGGTGCAATGAATCAAGAGTGACATGTATGAAAAATTATGCATGGTGGATTTGCCACAAATACGATGTCAACTAATGATCATGCAATGGAAATATGAGAAAAGTAAAGTATGTCATCATGATGATGAATGGAATGGTGGAAAGTTGCATGGCAATATATCTCGGAATGGCTATGGAAATGCCATAATAGGTAGATATGGTGGCTGTTTTGAGGAAGATATAAGGAGGTTTATGTGTGATAGAGCGTATCATATCACGGGGTTTGGATGCACCGGCGAAGTTTGCACCAACTCTCAATGTGAGAAAGGCAATACACGGTACCGAAGAGGCTAGCAATGGTGGAAAGGTAAAAGTGCGTATAATCCATGGACTCAACATTAGTCATAAGAACTCATATACTTATTGCAAAAATTTAGAAGTCATCAAAAATCAAGCAGTACGCGCATGCTCCTAGAGGGATAGATTGGTAGGAAAATACCATCGCTCATCCCCGACCGCCACTCATAAGGATGCACAAGCCAGGTACACTTCATGTTTCAAATTTGTTACAGAACTTTAACCATACGTGCATGCTACGGGACTTGCTAACTTCCACACAAGCATTCTTTAAATTAATAATCACCCAACTAGCATGACTTTAATATCACTACCTCCATATCTCAAAACAATTATCAAGTATCAAATTGATCATAGCATCTAATTCACTTCCTATGATAGTTTTTATTATACCCAACTTGGATGCCTACCATTCTAGGACCAATTTTATAACCATAGAAAATACCATGCTGTTCTAAAATACTCTCAAAATAATATAAGTGAAGCATGAGAGACTAGCAATTTCTACAAAATTAAGCCACTGTCGTGCTCTAAAAGTTATAAGTGAAGCACTAGAGCAAAAACTATCAAGCTCAAAAGATATAAGTGAAGCACATAGCATATTCTAATAAATTCAATCAAGTGGGCTTCTCCCAAAAGGTGTGTACAGCAAGGATGATTGTGGTAAACTAAAAAGCAAAGACTAATATAATACACGACGCTCCAAGCAAAACACATATCATGTGGCGAATAAAAATATAGCTCCAAGTAAAGTTACCAATGAACGTAGACGAAAGAGGGGATGCCTTCCCGGGGCATCCCCAAGCTTAGGCTTTTGGCTATTCTTGAATATCTTGGGGTGCCATGGGCATCCCCAACTTAGGCTCTTGCCACTCCTTATTCCATAGTCCATCAAAGCTTTACCCAAAACTTGAAAACTTCACAACACAAAACTCAACAGGAAATCTTATAAGCTCCGTTAGTGAAAGAAAACAAAACCACCACATAAGGTACTGTAATGAACTCATTATTTATTTATATTGGCGTTAAACCTACTATATTTCAAGTTCTCTATGGTTCATACCACTTAATACTAGCCATAGATGCATCAAAATAAGCAAACAACACACGAAAAACAGAATCTGTCAAAAACAGAACAGTCTTTAGCAATCTGTAACTAACGCAAACTTCTGGAACTCTAAATATCCTACCAAAATAGGAAGTCTTGGACAATTTTTTATTGATCAGAAGCAAAAAGAATCAACACAAAATCACGTTCCTGTGATTTAACAAAACTAATTTCGTGCGTGCAAAGTTTCTGTTTTTCAGTAGAATCAAATTAACTATCATCATAGGTTATCCTATAGGTTCTACTTGGCACAAACACTAATTTAAACATAAAAAAACATCTAAACAGAAGGTAGATGCAAAATTTATTACTGAACAGAAACAAAAACAAAAAACACAAATAAAATTGGGTGGCCTCCCAACTAGCGCTATCGTTTAACGCCCCTAGCTAGGCATAAAAGCGAAGATAGATCTAAGTAGTGCCATCTTTGGCACTCAATTCATAAGTAACCCGCATGATAGATTCATAAGGTAATTTGACTTTCTTTCTTGGAAAGTGCTCCATGCCTTTCTTTAATGGAAATTGGAATCTAATATTCCCTTCCTTCATATCAATAATCGCACCAATCGTTCTAAGGAAAGGTCTACCAAAAATAATAGGGCAAGAAAGATTGCAATCTATATCAAGAATGATAAAATCTACGGCCACCAAATTTCTATTTGCAACAATGAGAACATCATTGATCCTTCTCATTGGCTTTTTAATGGTGGAATCCGCAAGGTGCAAATTTAACGAGCAATCATCAAGATCATGGAAACCTAAAATATCACATAAAGTTTTCGGAATCATGGAAACACTAGCACCGAAATCACACAAAGCAAAACACTCGTGATCTTTAATTCTAATCTTTATAGTAGTTTCCCACTCATCATTAAGTTTTCTAGGTATAGAAACTTCCAAATTAAGTTTTTCATCATAAGATTGCATCAAGGCATCAACGATATGTTTGGTAAAAGCTTTATTTTGACTATAAGCATGAGGAGAATTAACAACGGATTGCAACAAGGAAATACAACCTTCTAAAGAACAATTATCATAATCAAATTCCTTGAAATCCGAGATAATGGGTTCAATACTATTTAAAGTCATGACCTCTCCAATCCCACTTTTACCAAATTTAGCATCAAGATCTAAAAACTCCAAATTCTTGGGACGCCTTCTAACTAAAGTTGACTCATCTCCAGTCCCATTATTATCAAGATTCATATTGCAAAACAAAGATCTAATAGGAGACACATCAATAACTTTAAGATCTTCATCATTATTTTCATTGAAACTAGAAGAACACGCCTTTACAAAGCAATCTTTCTTAGCACGCAATCTAGCAGTTCTTTCCTTGCACTCATCAATGGAAATTCTCATTGCTTTGATAGACTCATTGATATCATGCTTAAGAGGAGTTGATCTAAGTTTAAGAGAATCAACATCAAGCGAAAGTTTATCAACGTTCCTAGCCAAATCATCAACTTTGAGCAATTTTTCTTCAAGCAAAGCATTAAAATTCTTTTGAGAAATCATAAATTGTTTCACACTATTCTCAAAATCAGAGGGCATCTTATTAAAATTACCATAAGGATTATTGTAGGAATTTCCATAATTATTAGAGGAATTACTAGGGAACGGTCTAGAATTAAAATTTCCTCTATCACTATAGGAATCCAGTACTTTGCCATCTGCCATGGCGGACGGCAAAGGCAGGGACGGCTGATAGCAAAGCACTTTGCCGTCCTCCGTGGACGGCAAACACAGACGGCAAAGATAGGGTCGGCAAACAGGTCCTTTGCCATCCGCTTTCCAAGGCGGACGGCAAAGAGCCCTTTGCCTACAGCGGCGGACGGCAAAGAGGTGGGACGGCAAAATGTGGCACGTCCGCCATTGTCACTCCGTTAGGCGGCTAACGGCGGCCTTTGCCGTCCACCAGCGGACGGCAAATTAGTGCGCCTCTTTGCCGTCCGCCAGGTGACATCAGCAATACCTCAGCGCCCGTTTTGTTTGCCGTCCGCCTGGCGGACGGCAAAGGCGAAATCTTTGCCGTCAGCGATGCTTTGCCGTCCGCCACTATCGGCAAATTGGCCAAATGGTCCACCCCAGGAAGCATAGGTGGGCGACACGTGCCCCCTTTGCCGTCTGCCACCGACGGCAAAGGTATCTTTGCCGTCTGCCGCAGACGGCAAAGAACCTGCACTGCCTCTTTTTTTTCTGTTTTTCTTATATCCAACAATTATCACAACAAAAATTATCACAACACATATATATCCATCACATCCATCACATAGTTCCATCACATCACATATATATCCATCACATATATATCCAACAATTATCACAATAAAAATTATCACAACACATATATATCCATCACATCCATCACATATATATCCATCACATAGTTCCATCGATCCATACATATTACAACATGCAAAGTTTCTTCATAGCAAGCCAGCAGAATACAAGTGCATCAAAGGAAAAAACAGGAAAAAGCAAGCAATCCATCATAGGAAGCTGGCTTCCATGAAGTGAATGAAACCTGCAAAATGACAAATAAGAAAGTTAGAAAAAGAAGGCTAGAAGAAGAATTAGACTAGAAGAAAAAGAATAGAAGAAGAAGAAGTATATGCCATATATTAGCTAACTTAGGTGAGATGTATCGTATATGAGCTAACCTAGGTGAAATGGGTAGTTTATGAGCTATCCTAGGTGAAATGGATCATTTTGGAGCTAAGTTAGGTGAAATGGGTCGTTTATGAGCAAACCTAGGTGAAATGGGTCGTTTATGAGCAAACCTAGGTGAAATGGGTCGTTTATGAGCTAACCTAGGTGAAATAGGTTGTTTATGAGCTAACCTAGGTGAAATGGGTCATTTATGAGCTAACCTAGGTCAAATGGGTCGTTTATGAGCTAACCTAGGTGAAATGCCACGTTTTTGAGCTAACTAAGGTAAAGTGGATCATTTTTTAGCTAACTTAGGTGAAATGGGTCATTTTGGAGCTAACCTAGGTGAAATGGGTCATTTTGGAGCTAACCTAGGTGGAATGGGTCATTTTAAAGCTAATGTAGGTAAAATGGATCATTTAGGAGCTAATCTAAGTAAAATGGGTCATTTTCGAGCTAACTTGGATAAATTGGATCACTTGTAAGCTAACTAAGGTAAAATGAGTCATTTTAGAGCTAACTTAGGTAGAATGGATGGTTTATGAGGTCAGTAAGCTTATTAAGTCATTTTGGAGGAAAAGAAGCTAACTCTAGGTCATTATGGTAAGCATATTGGAGGAAATAAAGCTAAGTCTAGGTCTTTATGCATTTGTTAAGCAAAACCCTAGAGAAACTTACCGTGATCACGGAGGTGTAGGAGCGGGCTGGCTCGCGCCGGTAGCTGGAGAAGGAGTGGGCTGGCTCACGCCAGTAGCTGGAGAAGGATCGTGCGATGCGTTTCTGGAGTTAAGCTGCACCAAAGATCATTTCCAATATCTCGTTAGCATTATGACACTCAAATGTTAAGACAAGCAAGTAATGTCCATTCAAATTAAACTCACCGTGCTCCCAGGAGCAATCACTGGCATCGGCGGAGCGGTCTGACCGGACTTCTCGCACACAGACTGCACATTTGGTTTTCACAACAGAGTCATACTAGTTAGTAATGAGACTCAAATGTTAAGACTAGCAAGTAATCTGCAGAAGAAACTTACCACAAGGAGCTCGTACATGGCCCTTGCCTGCATGTCATTTCGTGCCCTCTCCTCCTCCAACATCTTTGTCGTCTTCTCCTCCAACTCCCGCTGCCTCTCCGCCGCCTCCGCCAAAAGTTTCTCCGTTCTATCTCTCTCACTCTGTATAGCAGCCTGCAACACCACTCACGTGACCATTTGTAATCATTGATGGAAGCGCACACAATGTACTGGAGAAAGATACCTGAGTACGTATAACTAACCTTGATGGCGAGTTGGACTGGCCGTTCACGAGGCCTTATCTCAGGAGCGGAGCTCGACTGGCGCGCCTTGATCTCCGGGAGAGTGCTAGGACAACGGATAAGTCCATCTCCCATGGCTATGGAGCCATGGGACCTCCCGCCACCAGATATCATCAGCAGCTCTGTATCAATGGGACCCTGGCTCGGGTTAAAGTCCTCCCCTTTCCTCGCCTTCCCTTGATCTCTATATTGCACGAGCTTCTCGTGGGCGGAGATGTTGGTGAAGTTCTTTGGATCATTGAGGTCAGACGCAGAGAATGCCTTGACTTTCTTGTAAGGGCCAGTGTGGGCCATGGCATACAGGTCGTACACCTCTGGCACCTTATCCGCCTTATTGTAGCGTGCCTGAAAGAGAGAAACAAAGTAAATTAGTAATTAAAGGGCTAAAGCTAGCATGATGAATGAATTGCATGGATCATGAAGCAAACCACATACCCAGTTCTGCCCGTACTGAAATAAGTTGGAGATGCCTTGGTGGTGTGGCACACCTTCCATTTGGGCACGTTTGTCCTTGGCCTCTTTGTGGGTGGCCAGCCATTCTTCTGAGCACCACGCATTGACCAACACCTCCCAACAATCCATCCGATCCGCACACCATCTCGGAGGGGCCTAAGTTAGAAAATAGAAACTTGAGCACTAAGGCTATGAATTACTAAATGAAGGAAGTAAGTACAAGGCCTTAAGAATTACCTTCATGTACTTCTCCTTACTCAAGAACTTATCGCGGCACTCCTGCTTGGGCTTCTTGATACCACGCCCGGCGTAGTAGTCTCGAACAGCCTGCACCTGAACCTCATGCCGTAAGTTCTGAAGTAGGCGCTTGCACTCCTTGTGGATAACATGATCCTCCTCCTCCTCGTATCCCTCCTCACACCTGTAGAATATCTGCAATCAAATGAGACAATATTGATTAGTACAATTAATAACTAGCTAGTTGAAGTTTTTAAATTGCGTAAAGGAGCAATTGCCCAGAACTTTCTGATCACGACATCTGCCCTCGTCTTGCACAAGACACCGTCGATAATCTCACCCGGCGGGGCCGGGGCAGCCAAGTAGTGCTCCCAAATCAATCCAACCTCTGGAAGCCGACCCTCACCAGGCAACGTGACAAACCCCGGGAAGTTTTGCCGAATCAGAACTCCAAGGACGGAGTTGGGCCGGCGGACACTTTCATGGTGGTCCCAACCCCTACAGCATGACAAGGCCAACACATCAGTTATTTGAAGAAACGTGAATGCAGAAGGTACAAAAAGATTAAATGCACTTACCTCTCCCCATCAGGGAAAATCAACCACCTCTGCTCGTGGGTTGCCGGCATGGACGGGAGCCGTGTAGCACCACGCTGGTAGACGTTGCCCCCCTCCTCCCCCTCCTCATCAGTCGGCTCCCTGCCATCATCAGCATGGCCACTCGGCTCCCCGCCATCCTCAGGCTGACCCGACCAGGTACCCCATCCAGACGTGTGCTCCTCCGGGGTCTCGTGGGCCGAAGGCCCGTCGACCCGAGGCTCGTGGGCCGAAGACCCGTGGACCGGAGGCTCGTGGACCGGAGTCCGTGCAGCCTCCTCCTCAGCCGAGTCCACCCTAGCAGTCACGTGCTCGGGTGAAACAGCTGGGGGCGGCGGCGAGGAAGGCGCCGTAAGAGCCACCCTACCTCCTCTCCCGCGACCACGTGCTCCACCTCGGCCCTTCTTCTTCCCTCGTCCCCTTCTGGGCACCGCGGTCGACAAAGAAGGGCCCGACGGTGTCGCCATACTGTCCAGCAACGCTCGGCGGAGAGGTGCGTGTGGAATGGAAGACCTCACACTACGCGCCGACGAAGAAGGGGCCTCGACGCGCTCCCGACCAGCGCCCACCATCTTTCAACACCTGCCATGACAAAGAATAAATGAAATTAGTACAACATAAAAAAAAGTATCGACATGAATAATAATATGTATATCACTTAAGTGTATCATCATCAAGTACAACATAAAAAAATTGAATACCTGACACTACTAATAATCTCGATCAGTATCATCAATAAATGCATAATCATCATCATCACTATAATCAATGATGGGCTCATAGGGTTCATTGGAATCAACATGTGCAAGGCCACCTTGACGTAATCGGTCAAGCATTGACAGGTCATCCGCAGTAGTAACCTCTTCTTGTTCCGGCTCTTCTTGTTCCTCCTCTGGGGTGATGTCGGATTCATTGTCGCTGTCTACTTCAATGTTTTGGGGTGAAGTATAGCGGTTCTTGAAACACTTTTTGGAAAGACGTGTCTCTTGGAAGAATTCTCCTTCATATGTGTCTGGGTTAATGTGAGGTTCATAATCCTCTTCCTTTGGGGGAGAAAGTCTAGCACGTGGCGGCACTTCATAAACGACATCCTAACCTTTCAGATTTGGATTAGTTTGGCAGGCCCACGGTAGATAGAATACTTGGGTCGCCTGTTGAGCCATAATATAGACATCAGGAACATCTAAATGAGTGCTTTGGTTGATTTCAACTAGCCCTATATGTTCATGAGTCCTTCTAGTCTCCTTCGGCTGAAACCAATAACATTTGAAGACTACGACATTCGGTGGGTTTTCACCATAGAACAGAAGTTCATAAATTGCTTCAACTCTCCCATAATACTCGGTACCTCCTTCGCCGATAGCAGATACACAACAATTTGTAGACTTTCGGTCGGCCATAGATAGCTCTTTGCCATAGGTACGAAAGCGATACCCGTTGATGTCGTACTTGTCAAATGAACGGACCTTATAGTCAAAACCATTAGCGACTTGTCTCAATTCGGCGTCCATAGACTCTGAATTAGCCTACAAGTTTAATATGAAAGGGGATTGTTGCATTATGCACAAATTAGCGAATGTAATTAAATTGTCTAATAGAAATTACCGTTTGTTTGAACCAAGAGATGAAACCGGGATAGCCACCTCCTTGCTTTGCGACAAGCTCATACTCTTCGACGGAATCCTTTTGGATCTCCGCTCCATACGAGAATATGGCGACATATCGACTGTATGACATATCCAGGAATAAGAGTAGTTCAAAGGAAATAGAAGTTGCGAAACAATGTACCGAGAACTTACTCGATGTACGGCCGCACTTCTATCAGGTTGTTGAAGATATACAATGAAATGGTCCGCCATTCTTCGTTATCCAAAGATACTGGATGTGAAACACTAGCTGGTGCGAGATTCCCTTTGAATAGGCTGAGGTTGGATCCACCCATTTTAGGCTCGTCAGCATTGTACCGAGGCTTCGGATTATGCAAATGACGATTTTTGGCTTCATAGTGCGCTGTTACGAAGTTTGCCGCCTCCTCTGTGATGAATGCCTCAGCCATCGATGCTTCAATTCTACGTTTATTTTTACATTTTTCTCGAAGCATCTTCTGCATCCTCTCAGTTGGGTAGCACCAACGATTTTGCACGGGCCCCCCCAATCTTTCCTCGGTCGGGAGATGCAAAATCAAATGCTGCATTGGATGAAAGAAGCCCGGTGGAAAGATCTTCTCTAACTTGCAAATCAACTCCGGCGCCAACTCTTCCATTTCTTCTAGCACGCCAGGCGATAGTTCTTTCGCACAAAGAACACGGAAGAAATAGCTGAGTTCTGCCAGTACTAGCCATTCATCCTCAGGGATGAAGCCACGCAACATCACCGGCATTACCCGCTCAATCCATATGTGCCAATCATGACTCTTGAGACCAAATATCTTCAGTTTATCAAGATTTGCTCCCCTCTTTAGATTCGCTGCATACCCATCGGGGAACGTCAACTGCTGTTGCACCCACAAGAGAATTTCCCTCATTGCTGGTCTTCCAAGATTGAACCATGCCTTTGGCTTTGTCCAGTTCTGCTTTCCTTTCGGTTCTTTCATGTTTTGTAACGGCCTATCACATAGCGCCTCTAGATCGACTCTAGCCTTAGTATTATCCTTTGACTTCCCATCTATGCCGAACAATGTACCAAAAAGTGCCTCGACGATATTCTTCTCAGTGTGCATCACGTCGATGTTGTGTGGGCAAAGGAGGTCTTTGAAGTAAGGCAGATCCCATAAGCATGTTTTGTGAGTCCACGCGTGCTTAGTATTATACCCCTTGAAGTACCCTGGACGTTGTGGATCTGGCTCGAGAGCGTTTAACTGATCCAGGGTCTGTTGGCCTGTCAATGCAGGTGGTGCAGAGTTTTTGACAACTCTACCCCTGATGAAGTTCTTCTTGTCTTTCCTGAACTTATGGCGAGGATCCAGGAACTGTCTATGCATGTCGAAGCAAGAAAACTTGCGACTGGCCTGAAGCCAACGAAACTCAAGAGCTCCCTTGCATGTGGGGCACGGGAACCTTCCATGCACACACCAGCCAACGAATAGCGCATACGCCGGCAAGTCATGCGTCGAGTACATGTACCAGACACGCATTATGAAGTTCCGTTTGCTAAAGGCGTCGTATGTCTTGAACCCATTATCCCAGGCTTCTTGCAATTCGTCCTTAAGCGGCTGCATGTACACATTCATATTTTTGCCCGGATAGTTGGGTCCTGGAATTATCAACGTCAGGAAAATGTTCTTTCTTTGCATAATCTGTCCGGGGGGGAGATTGAGTGGAAAGACAAATACGGGCCAACAACTGTATTGGGCTGCCGTCATACCAAACACACTGAACCCATCCGTGCTGATGCCGACTCGAGGATGCCTCAGATCTGCCGCTTTGTCAGCATGTAATTCATCAAACTTTTTCCACGCAACACCATCCGATGTGTGTACCATCATCAGATTCCCATCTGCATCTAGTTCGGTTCGTTTGCCTGTTTTGTGCCATGTCATCTGTCTGGCCGTCTCTTCGACCATGAAAAGACGTTGAAGTCTTGGTACGATTGGCATATACCGAAGAACACTAACGGGGATTTTGGTCTGTGTCTTCTCACCCATACCGTTGTCTACCACAATATACCTGGAAGACTTGCAAATGGGACAATAGTTCAAGTCCGCATAGTCAAGCCTAAATAAGGCACATCCTTTCTCACAGGCATGTATCTTCTCATAGGGCATCTTCAGTGCACGGAGGATTTTGTCCGACTGGTATAGGTTTGCAGGCATTACATGGCCTTTGGGTAGAAAGCATCCAAATACTGTCATAATTGCATCATAGCATTCTCTGCCCAAGTTGAACTGAGCCTTCAGAGCCATCACTTGTGAGATGGCATCCAACTGACAAAGCTCAGTGTGCTCGTGGAGAGGACGTTTTGAAGACTCCAACATTTCATTGAAAGCCTTTGCAGATTAATCCATCTCCTCGTCCGAATCCCGAGCATCATCATAGCCTTGCACCATGTTTTCCATCCCGATACCATGCTCGTCGGTGCGACGATGATCCACCTCAGCTCGGTCATGTTGGGCAGACTCACCATGAAATGTCCACACCGTATAATCGGGCGTAAAACCACTCTTCTGCAGGTGTTTGCCCATTTCAGCCTCTGTCTTCTTTTCCCAATTGCCGCACCAGAAACAGGGGCACCAGGTTTTCTTTTGCCCATTTGCAAATGCGGCTTGCACAAACCCCTTGGTTTTTGTGAACCATTCAGCGCTCCATTTGTTCTGACCAGTGTGACCGGTATACATCCACGCACGGTCACTCATCTTGACTTTGAGAGCTACTGGACACACAACAATTATATATGTAATTCACCATGTATATATTCATCAGTTTATCTATTTTGTCAATTTTATTACGTCCATGCAACCTACACTATAATAGGTAATGATAGGTCCTAATCTCACCCGTGTATGTGTAGATTGAGTTCATTTTCCCATGCTATGCTCCGGATCCGGCACAAAATTTCGGCAGCACCTCCCCATTGTTCTCCTGATACACGTCTCTGCAATAAACAGAGAGGATGTGTACCCGGAGAACAACAGGGGAGGCACTAACGAAATATATGCATCGGATCCAGAGCAAAGCATATGGGAAAACGAACCCAATCTACACATACTCGGGCTGTCCATGGATAGTGTTGGACAATTCGAAAGAATCAAGGTTATAAATATGCAAATGCATGCATATTTATAACTATGACGCTTTCGAACGGGAGACACATATTGGTTACGCATACTGATGATTCAAGACACATATATAGCTAGCTATCAAGTTTCATCGGAATAGATCAAATAATTAATGGGGGAGGAGGACTTGTCATTTGTGCTCACCCACGAACGAAGGGGCAGAGCTCGTCAAACGCACGGCGAGGTCGTCGAACACCAAACGTCTCGCAGCGATGAAACAACTGCACATTTAAAACTACACGATCAACACAATTATATATGATGTTTTTCATAACAAAATCGAAAAATATATGACCTAACTAATAATTCACAAATATATGACCCCGTCGGCCTCTGGAAGGCCCAAGAACACCTTTTCGGGAGGTGTCGGTGGTCGGGGTGTCCTGTCGGTGTCGGGGTGCCGTGTTGGGGTCGGGTGCTATTTCGGAGTCGGGGGGTCGAGGTGTCGTGTCGATGTCGGGGTAGTGCCGTGTCGGTGTCGGGGTGTTGTTTCGGGGTCGGGGTGTGGTGTCGGGGTCAGGGTGTCGGGTCAGG
>NC_041391.1:251598515-251603142 GCF_002162155.2 Triticum dicoccoides
GCGAGAGGTGGGAGAGAAAGAGAGAGAGAGAGGGGGGGTGGGGCGCGACTGTTAACGTTACGTGGGGCCCTCCCTCTTTGCCGTCCGCCTTCTTGCTCTTTGCCGGACGGCAAAGAGGGGGGCCGTTAGGTTTTTTTTTGCAGCTCGTCAGTGGGGCCCCTCCCTCTTTGCCGTCCGCTAGCCGACGGCAAAGAATCTTTGTCGTCCGCTAGCGGACGGCAAAGAACTGGCTGATGGCAAATTTGGTCTTTGCCATCAGCCAGTTCTTTGCCGTCCGCTTTTTGGAAGCTGATGGCAAAGAGCTTATTTGCCGTCTGCTAGCGGACGACAAAGAACTGGCAGATGGCAAATTAGCTGATTCCAGTAGTGTATAAGCACTGTTTCCAAAACTATTCCTAGCAACAAAATTCACATCCATAGATTCATTATTATTCTCAATCAAAGTAGACAAAGGCATATCATTGGGACCAAGAGGAGTATTTTTAGTAGCAAATAATTTCATAAGTTCATCCATCTTTCCACTCAAAACATTGATTTCTTCTATAGCATGCACTTTTTTACTATAAGATCTTTCGGTGTGCCATTGAGAGTAATTAGCAATAATATTATCATGAAGTTTTGTAGAATCTCCTAACATGATTTCCATAAACGTGCCTCCCGCGGCCGAATCTAAGAGATTTCTAGAGCAAAGTTCAAGCCGGCATAAATTTTTTGTATGATCATCCATAAATTCAAACCATGAGTAGGGCAATTGCGAATCATCAATTTCATTCTTTCCCAAGATTGGGCAACATGCTCATGATCAAGTTGTTTAAAATTCATAATATCGTTCCTAAGGGTGATAATCTTAGCGGCAGGAAAATACTTAGAGATAAAAGCATCTTTGCACTTGTTCCAAGAATCAATACTATTTTTAGGCAAAGAAGAAAACCAAACTTTAGCACGATCTCTAAGTGAAAACGGAAATAACTTCAATTTAACAATATCATTATCCGTATCTTTCTTTTTTTGCATATCACACAAATCAACAAAATTGTTTAGATGAGTAGAGGCATCTTCACTTGTAAGGCCGACGAATTGATCTTTCATAACAAGATTCAGCAAAGCAGTATTGATTTCACAAGACTCAACATCATTAAGACGAGCAATCGAGTACTAAGGAAATCATTATCATTGGTATTGGAGAAATCACACAATTTGGTATTATCTTGCGCCATGGCAAGAAGTAATCCAACACACAAGCAAATGGAAAAAGGGCAAGCGAAAAAGAGAGGAAGATTGGGAAAGAGAGGGCGAATAAAATGGCAAGGGTGAAGTGGGGGAGAGGAAAACGAGAGGCAAATAGCAAATAATGTAAATGCGAGGGAGATGAGTTTTTGATGGGTACTTGGTATGTCTTGACTTGAGCGAAGATCTCCCCGGCAACGGCGCCAGAAATCCTCCTTGCTACGTCTTGCGCCTGTGTTGGTTTTCCTTGAAGAGGAAAGGGTGATGCAGCAATAGTAGCATAAGTACTTCCCTGAGTTTTTGAGAACCAAGGTATCAATCTAGTAGGAGGCTCCTCAAAAGTCCCACGCACTTACAAAAACAAACAAAGAACTCGTAACCAACGCAATAAAGGGGTTGTCAATCCCTTCACAGCCACTTGCGAAAGTGAGATCTAATAGAGATAGTTTGATAAGATAAATATATTTTTGGTATTTTGTAATATAGATGCAAAAAGTAAAGATGCAAATAAAAGTAGATTGAAAGCTTATATGATAAAAGATAGACCCGGGGGCCACTTCTCTCAAGATAGCATAAGTATTACGGTGGGTGAACAAATTACCGTCGAGCAATTGATAGAAAAGCGAATAATTATGAGATTATCTAGGCATGATCATGTATATAGGCATCACGTCCGCAACTAGTAGACCGACTCTTGCCTGCATCTACTACTATTACTCCACACATCGACCGCTATCCAGCATGCATCTATAGTATTAAGTTCATAAGAACAAAGTAACGCATTAAGAAAGATGACATGGTGTAGAGGGATCCCAAAGCTAAGCACTTCTCCCATGGCAAGAAAGATCAGTCTAGTAGGCCAAACCAAACTGATAATTCGAAGAGAGTTGCAAAGATAACTCAATCATACACAAAAGAATTCAGAGAAGATTCAAATATTTCTCATAGATAAACTTGATCATAAACCCACAATTCATCGGATCTCGACAAACACACCGCAAAAAGAGTTTACATCGAATAGATCTCCACAAGAGAGGGGGAGAACATTGTATTGAGATTCAAAAGAGAGAAGAAGCCATCTAGCTAATAACTATGGACCCAAAGGTCTGTGGTAAACTTCTCACAACTCATCGGAGGGGCTATGGTGTTGATGTAGAAGCCCTCCGTGGTCGATTCCGCACCGGCGAAGGCTCCAAGATGGGATCTCGTGGATACAGAAGGTTACGGCGGTGGAAATTGTTTTTTGTTGGATCCCTGGTTGTTTTCGGGGTACGTAGGTATATATAGGAGGAAGAAGTACGTTGGTGGCCGCTCGAGGGGCCCAGGAGACAGGGGGCGCACCCTCCTATCTCCTAGCCGCCTCGATTGCTTCTTGACTTGCACTCCAAGTTCTCCGGATCACGTTCGTTCCAAAAATCACGCTCCTGAAGGTTTCATTCCATTTGGACTCCGTTTGATATTCCTTTTCTTCGAAATACTAAAATAGGCAAAAAACAGCAATACGGGTTGGGCCTCTGGTTAGTAGGTTAGTCCCAAAAATTGTATAAATGTGTAAAATAAAGCCCATAAACATCCAAAAGGGGTAATATAATAGCATGGAACAACCAAAAATTATAGATATGTTGGAGACGTATCAGGGCCTACTAAGTTGACGGGGACGGAGGGCTTTGTCAACTTAGTCAATATGAACGATTCTAGCTCCAGTGACCGTACGATGTCCATCCAACGGCCATAGTGCTTCTTCAACCTCTGGTCTTCGTGCTCCAGCTGCCTAAAGCAGCGTCGGTTGTGCCGCATGCTCGTGCTTCCCGTGGCCGGCTGTGATGCTGCGGAGGCCTCACCGCCCGCTACTACTCCCACCGCTGGCCAGGCCATCCCTCTACTCACCCACACCCCCTGTTATTCTGCGGCGACGACAGCCTCACATCGCAGCCGAACCAATGAACCCTCGTACTCCTCTTCACGTGGGCATCCACTACTGCATATTCCCCGGCTCCGCGCCGTCCCCTTCCTAGGCCTCGCAGTCGTCCACCGCCGTGGTGCTCTCGGCGCGGCGTGGTCAATGTGGTCAAAGACCGACTTCCATCGGAAGAGTACTGTACGTGGAGAGGCTGACAGTTGGGTCCATGGCAGCCGCAAGGAAGTGCCTCCTTATTATGTGCAAAATAATTATTCCTCCACCTGACAGCGGGGACCCACTGGACGGGCCACCGTATTTCGCGAAAAAAATGATTCGCCCCCTGACTACTGGGACCCACCAGCTATATCTTCGCACGCAAGGAAGTGCGTCCGAAAAAAAACAATTCGCCCCCCTGACTGCTGGGACCCACCAGCTACATCTTCGCACGCAAGGAAGTGCGTCTAAAAAATGATTCGCTCCCATGATTGCTGGGACCCACCAGCTACATCTTCGCACGCAAGGAAGTGCGTCCGAAAAAAAACGATTCACCCCCCTGACTGTTGGGACCCACCAGCTACATCTTCGCATGCAAGGAAGTTCCTAACAGTCAGGACCCACCTGGTCGATGCGTACGTAGCGTTGTCATTCTGGTCGCGAATGTGTACGTACATATATACTGGTCGATGTAGAGGCGCGCACGTGTCGTAGTAGAGGCGCGCACGTAGCATGTACACGTACGTACAGCGGCCAGTGTGCAAGAAAGAAAATACGGCCACGTATGTGTACATACGGGCGGGGTCTTGAACGCCTACTCGTGCATACATACGGCCAGGGCTCGTGTACATGGCTGGGTCGGAACGGAGAAACAGCATCGTCGTCGTGTTCATGGGGAGCCAACCGGCTGGGTTAGAACGGAATGCGTCGTCGTGTTCATCGGGAGGGCTTGGACAGAACAGGCGATGGAAACGAGGCTTGGCGTACCGCAGAACGGAGGAAAAGGCCTTGTGTTCGACCGGCCACGTTCGAAACGGGATCCTGTTCATCAGGAGGGGTCTGGCGTACCGCAAAATGGAGGAAACGGACCTCCTACGGTCGAAACGGGAGTCCTGTTGATCGGGAGGGGTGTGGCGTACCGCAGAACGGACGAAACGGACTTGTGTTGGAGCGCTACGGTCGAAACGGGGGTCCTGTTCATCGGGAGGGCTGTGGCGTACCGCAAAACAGGACTCCGCGGGATACTGTTCATCTCCACCGTCGACCTCCTCCAGCCTCCACGGGCTACCGTCGACCTCCTCCAGCCTCCATGGGCTCCTGTTCATCCAGCCTCCACCGCGCGCTACTCCACTGGCTACTATTCAACCACCCCTCCACGGGCACCCCTCCACCATCTACTGTTCATCCAACCCTCCACGGGGTCGTCCTATTCATCCGGTCCTCCACGGGGTCCTGTTCATCCAGCCCCAACCAGCTCGATCGATCGAGGTCCTGTTCATCCAGAGG
>NC_041391.1:251603341-251609225 GCF_002162155.2 Triticum dicoccoides
AACGCTCACTGTTCATCCAGAGGCAGCATCGATCGGCTTCAGTTAGCAGCAGTAGCGAAGGAATCGCTCGATCGGGTTCAGTTAATGGCCATCGGTCGATCGCTCTGGTTCAGTAATGCGTAGCCTGCAGTGCAATCGCTTGGGTTTAGTTAGAGCTCAACGCCTCGCTCGGGTTCAGTTAGAGCCAATGCCTCGCACACACGCGCGTACGTGTACGAGAGAAACGCGCATCGCTCGGCCACCGACCACCCACCGTAACCGGGAACTCCCCGAAATTTTCCTCGCCCTCGCTTCTACCATGGTTTTTTCCGTCATCGACAACCCAAAGAATGTCATGCAGCTGCGTCTCCGGCCCGCCTAGGACGAAAAGCCCATTTTTTGTCATGATTTTTTGTCATAGAAGTAGGAGCCCACCACATCTATGATGATACCAGGTTTGCCACAATTATCGTCATAGAAGTGTCATATGTATGACAGAAAAAAATTTGTTCGGCCCAAAATGTCACGCATGTGTCTTTTCTTTGTAGTGAGTGCTGAGTGACTCCTGGTCTTCAGTAGGTCTAGTGGTTCCTTGTATGGTCGAGTGACTTAGGTAAGAAGGGTACCCCGAGTGATATGATTGGTCGAGTGGATTGCACTCAACATCTTTGACTAGGGGTTCTTTGTCATCTCTTGGACTTCTTTGCTTCTAGGGTAGTGACCTTGGGTAGGGCGTATAGGTCAGGGCTATGACCCTACCCTGGGCCTGTATCCTCATCAGTAGCCCCCGAATGGATTAAGGTCCGAGTGGAAAGTAGGTTGAATTTGAACTTGCTCTGAGCTTTGCGTCTCGCGAGTGTTTTACACAGGACGGAGGACTCCTGTTGAAACTTAAGCTTCGATTCAGTCACCTTGATCAATTCAGAAAATTGCCGAGTGAACTTGTGACATCATCTGTCGAGTATTTCTTTGGGGCGCAGAATCTTTGGCGCGATTGATTGCAGTGTATCCCGGATTTCACAAGATTCGAAATTTCGGGGAAGCGCGCGGGACGGAAACCGCCGAAGTAAGTGGGGTGGATAAACATGAGTGCCTCGATCTTCGCGCCACCTTTTTCGCCACTTACGAAGCGCGCGACTGTTGCGGGATTTGACAGGATCGTCTGGTCTCACGCGTTAGCCACTCGGAAGCGGCCCTTTATAAGGCGACGGAGCCGAGGCGCCGGTACTGTGCGCGTCTATTTTCTCTCTTGTTCCTCCGCTTCTCCACCACATCTGGCTCCTCCGCTCTCGATGCCACCGCTTCGCCACAAGGACAAGACGGCGGCGTTGGAACGTGTGAAGAAGGCGACGGGGGCGGCGAAGGGCAAGAAGCAGAATCGCGGGTCGTCGTCACGCTCGGGGCTGCCACCAGGTTGGATCCAAGGTGATTGGATCCGGTCTTCGCTCCGGCAGGAAGATCTGGATGAGCTGGTGGAGTCCGGGCTGATCGCCATGGGTGCGGCAATGCTGCCTAAAGGAGAGTTAGAGCCGCAACCTCGACCGGGTGAGTGTGCACTGCTCGCTACCCATGTCAATCGGGGCTTCTCACTTCCTCCGCACCCCTTCTTCCGGGGATTCTTGAATTTCTTCGGTGCCCAACTCCACCACTTTTCTCCCAATATCATCACGTACCTTGCTGCCTTCGTGCCTATGTGCGAAAACTTTCTTGGGTGTCGACCGCACTGGGGTCTTTTCAAGCACATTTTCAGCATCCGTTCTCAGTCGGTAAAGAAAGCCAATACGAGCGACGAGAAAACCCATGTCATTCAGATGTGTGTGGGGGTTGGGTTTCCAAAAAAGGCAGAGGAGCTCTTTCCCTTCCATGACTCTCCCTGAATCAGTTAGAGGCTGGCAGTCCACCTGGTTCTACTGTCAGGACCTCGCAACCCCAGGTCAGTCGACCGGACTTCCCCACTTCACCTTTGACCGTGTCCAGACTCCTTCCTCGCTGAAAGTGACTGCTGTTGAGAACATGGAGACAAACATGCTAGTTGAGAGGGTGGTCCAACTGATCAACGAGGCTGTCACTGGTATGGATCTGCTGGAAGTATTTCTCAGTCGACGCATCCAGCCCCTCCACGCTCGTGACCATCCCATGTGGATCTACTCTGGGGCTGACGACACTGCTCGGGTTCATCCAGAGGAAGTGCCAGCCAAGACCGTGGCCATGTGGTTGAAGAGCATTATAGGCAACAAGGACAACCCCAGAGGATCCAGGAGAGTCGTCCCCTTCAGTGATGATAATCAGCCCGACAAGGTGTGTTCTTCATTCCGACTGTTTTTGCATATAAATTCCGACTGCTCTTGGGCCCTACTGACCTTCACTCGACTTCTTGTCTTGTAGGTTTTTACGGACATGTATTCGATACCCAATGGTGAACAAGTTCTGGAGCAAGGCCAGGAGGGAGAGGCCAGTGCGGAGGAGAGTGGTGAGTGGGAATCTTCAGATGATGATGAGGAGGAGGAGTGCGAGGAGTCAGACGACTAGGAGGCGGTCGATTTGCCGCCCCGCTCCGAACGCCGATCCAAGCAACACCATGACCTGGCAGGCGGGCGTGGAAAGAACGTGGCTCCAAGAATCGAAACGCAGAAGCGCACTCGGACGTCGACTCCGGAGCTAGCAGAGAAGGTCACCAAGCAGCCCAAGGATGCTCCTCCAAAGACTCGGAAGACTCTGCTGAGGATCAAGATGGACATCCCTGTTGCCTTAAGGTGAGCATCTTTCTCGTGTTTATCTAAACCAACTGATACTTCCATTCTGACCAAATGGATCATGTTTCTTTCCAGCCCGACCTTTGTTGCGACTGACATGGATATTGACAAGGCTCCAGGAGATGAGGAGATCGACGATGCAGCCACCTCCCAAGCTGGTAAGTCCGCTGGACCAGAACTCGCTTAGTCGATTGAGTAGTCGGTCAGTTAAATTTCCGATGTTTTTCTTTTGTTGCAGTTCCATGAGACATCGTCGTGCTTCCTGATGATGAAGAAGAAGAAGTGCCTCTACAGGAGAGGAGGAAGAGAGGCAGGGGCTCAAGCAGGAGAGGGCTTGAAGTTCAAGTCCCTCAGTCGACGCTGGCGCTTGAGGCGGTGGTCAAGCGATCCGGAGATCTGGTTCGTACCAACATCACATTCGCCAACCCGCTGACGACTGATTGTCCATCGGGGTCGACTGTTACGGCTCCTGCTGCTCCGGTGCAACTCCACACATCTGACCAAGAGGTTGCTTCTGCCGCCTTGGAGCCATCACTTTTTACTGCATACCAGACCCGGGATGACTCGCCAAGTGCTGCCAGGGAGGCTCTTCGCTAGGTGAACCTTGTTATGGAGCAGGTGAAGGTGATGCATGAGGCTAGCCAGGTGGCCTATAACGCCAGCACCGCTCTGCAGACCAATGTTAAGGTCAGTGATCTCCCGACTGAACTTTTGAATGTTGTCCAAAATGTGAACCTACTATCATGAGTCTATGTTTCATATCTGATCACCCACTGGGGTGTGCTTGCTTTAGAGTTTTAAGAGATCTTCCACTCCACTCAACTCGTTCTAAGTCTTAATGTTCTGTCCGAACCAGTGGGGGCACGCATAGTGCACCCACTGGGTGTAGTCCCCGAGACCACGGTCGACTGCTGGCAGTCGACTGAGGTCTGAGAATCTGCTTTTGTTGTTTTTTTGACTCACGCTAGGCAGACCATGCTGAGTGTTTTTCTAGGTCAGTGGGGGCACGCCAAGTGCACCCACTAGGTGTAGTCCCCGAGACTACTATTGAATATGTGATTTGGCAGTAGTCTTAGAGTAACTTCCATTGTCATTGTATTTTGTTTCTGTGGACTGACATATCTCTCTCGCTGATTGCAGAGGTCTTGTGATCTTGGGGCTCGTCTTTCCGATTTAAACAAGAAGCACATCAGCCTCGAACTTGATCTCGAACTGGCGAAGAAGAACCTCAAGACTGCTCAAGAAGAAACTGCCATCATGGGAGGTAACCAATCGACACTTGCCCACCTTGTGGCTCGCGCTTTTTGGTGTTGTTTCTTTCAGTCTCTTTGAACCAAGTGACTTCACACGAACAGATGTGCATAGTGAAAACCATCAGCTTCAAGCTCGTTTGAAGAGTGTTGTTTCTTTACAGAAAATGAAGGAAGCTCTGGAGAAGAAGGATCTGGATCTTGCTGCTGCTTAGAAGGAAGAACAAGAGAAGACAGCGCTTGCGGACAAGAAGCTGACTTCGGTTGGCAAATTGGAAGAGGAGAACTCGAAGCTGAAGACTGCCATCTCTGAAGCCAATCAGGAAGTTGAGCAATTGAAAAGGGACAGGGATAACCTGACCAACGAAGTCGGAAACCTCAGAGCCAAGACGAGCGAACTGGAGTCCTATTTGGGACAACTTGCTCCAAAACTGGTCCTGAAGCTCGAAGGTTTCACCACTCGACTGGTTAATTGTCGTCGACTAGAATATTTTGTTATATTGTCGACTCACCTCTTTTCCTGATTGTGCAGAACTTTGTCAGGATTTTGAAGCTGAGACTGGGTGGGTCGAGACAGGTCTCGACCCCATCAATTGTCCCGTGAAAGATGACGTTGTGATGAACTTGCTGCAGTTGGAGTCACGCATGGACAGTGCTGTCGCTTATCTGGCTCGACTGAAGACGGCGATGACTCGGGTTGATGCCGAACTCTGGCCCCAGGTGGAGCTTTCACAAGATCTCGAGTCATTGATGACTCGACTGAATCAGATCCCTGGCCGAGTGCAGGAATGGAAGAAGTCATCTGCTTGCTGCGGCGCTGACGTTGCCTTGTCATTGGTCCGAGTGCACTGCAAAGATGCCAGAGAAGACAAGCTAGAGGCCCTCAAGGTTGCAAATACTAAGAAGCACTCCTTCCAATCCTTCATGCACACCTTCCTTGAGGCTGCCACTCGCATTGCGGATAGCATTGACCTTGACAACTTCTATGATCCAGCCAACCCTTCTCCTGACGAGTGACCTAAAAACATTATGGTTCATCTTTATTTGCCTCAGAATGCCGAGTGATTTTGTAATCGTTGAAACTCCTTCGGGCCCGACGCCCAAGTACTTTAATTCGTGTTTTGGAACCTTTGGATTTATCTGAACTTGGGCTTTCTTTGAATATGTTGTGTTTGTCTTCGAGTGAAACTTGTTCTTCACTCGGATTAGTTCTTGTACTTTCAATGCAGCTTCTTCAGCCGACCTGTTGGACGAGCCCTGGATAGCATTGATCAACTTATCAGCGGGGCACTCAGCAATGGTCTTGACGTTCGTGAAAGCAATTCGGCTTGGCATTAGCCTTCGTAGCATTTATCAGCTCATTAGTGAGGCACTCAGCAATGGCCTTGACATTCCTAAAAGCGGTTCGCCTTGGCATTAGCTGTTGGATGAGGCCTTCGTAGCATTTATCAGCTCACCAGCAAGGCACTCAGCAATGGTCTTGACATTCCTGAAAGCGGTTCGTCTTGGCAACACGCTCAATCTCGTCCTTCTTCTTGATGGTGCAGCTCTGAGGAGGGGGTCGTGGTCGACCTGCACCTCGTCGTCGGAGCACATTTAAACTTAGGCGAGTACTGGACTGCAGCTAAGCCCCCAAGCGGGAGGATTGCTCACCACTCGGTAGGATTTTTTAAACTTAGGCGAGTACTGGACTGCAGCTAAGCTCCCGAGTGGGAGGATTGCTCACCACTCGGTAGGATTTTTTACACTTAGGCAAGTACTGGACTGCAGCTAAGCCTCCGAGTGAGAGGATTGCTCACCTCCCGATAGGATTTTTTACACTTAGGCAAGTACTGGACTGCAGCTAAGCCTCCGAGTGAGAGGATTGCTCACCACCCGATAGGATTTTTTAAACTTAGGCGA
>NC_041391.1:251609314-251664134 GCF_002162155.2 Triticum dicoccoides
GTTGGAGGATTGCTCACCACTCGGTAGGATTTTTTACACTTAGGCGAGTACTGGACTGCAGCTAGGCCTCCGAGTGGGAGGATTGCTCACCACTCGGTAGGATTTTTTAAACTTAGGCAAGTACTGGACTGTAGCTAAGCCCCCGAGTGGGAGGATTGCTCACCACTCGATAGGATTTTTTAAACTTAGGCGAGTACTGGACTACAGCTAAGCCCCCGAGTGGGAGGATTGCTCACCACTCGGTAGGATTTTTTACACTTAGGCGAGTACTGGACTGCAGCTAAGCCTCCGAGTGGGAGGATTGCTCACCACTCAGTAGGATTTTTTAAACTTAGGTGAAATGGATTTGCAGCTAAGCCTCCGAGTGGGAGGCTTGCTCACCACCCGGAAGGATTTTTAAGCTTTAGGCGAAGCGGATTCGCGGCTAAGGCACCCACTAGGGGATTTAGGACGTGTAAAAATGGAACAACAATCATTCAGGAGACTGTGAAATCTTTTATAATCAAACTAGAAGGTTTCTCTTATTACATCTTAACAGTCTGAATGCTTAAGTGTAAAAGGGGCGGAGCATCTCTGCGTTCCAAGCGCGTGGCTCGTCTTTATTGTGCTCGATGTTGTAAAGTCGGTATGCTCCGTTGTCGAGCATTGACGATGAAGGGCATTCCCAAGCAGGAGCGAGCTTGTGTGGTTTCTGCTGGTCCACCCGAAGAACCAAGTCTCCCTTCTGACATGCTCGACCCCTCACATTTCTAGCGTGGAATCGACGCAGGTCTTGCTGATAAATGGTCGACCGAATCAGGGCCATCTCTCTCTCCTCTTCCAGGAGATCAACTTCATCCTGTTGAGCTTGCTCTGCTTCATCTTCTGAGAAAAGTTCGACTCGGGGTGCATTGTGAAGCAAATCACTCGGGAGAACAGCCTCAGCTCCATAGACTAAGAAAAATGGAGTTCGTCCAGTCGATCGATTAGGAGTTGTCCTAAATCCCCAAAGTACTGATGCAAGTTCATCAACCCAGGCACCTGTTGCATGCTTGAGGTCACGCATCAATCAGGGTTTCAGTCCTTTGAGAATCAATCCATTTGCTCTTTCAGCCTGTCCATTCGACTGAGGATGGGCGACTGAAGCGTAGTCGACCCTAGTGCCTTGGGAAGCACAAAAGGCTCTGAACTCGTAAGAACTGAAGTTCGACCCATTATCGGTGATGATGCTATGTGGAACACCATATTTGAATGTCAATTCTCTGATGAAACTCACAGTTGTACTTGCTTCAAGGTTTTTAATGGGCTTGGATTCAATCCACTTGGTAAACTTGTTGACTGCTACCAACACATGGGAAAATCCACTCTTGCCAGTCCTCAGAGGTCCAACCATATCCAATCCCCAAACAGCAAAAGGCTAGACGAGTGGAATAGTCTTCAGAGCTGACGCAGGTTTATGGGACATGTTGGAGTAAAACTGACAGCCTTCACATTTATCCACTATTTCTTTCGCCATCTCGTTGGTGTGTGGCCAATAAAATCGGCTCGGTATGCTTTGGCCACTATGGTCCGGGAGGACGCATGGTGAGCACAGGTCCCTGAGTGAATATTATTGAGGATCATTCGGCCTTCTTCTGGCATGATGCATTTCTGGCAGACTCCAGTTACACTTTCTCTGAACAACTGTCCTTTTATCACAGTAAAGGCTTTGAATCGTCGGACAATCTGTCGAGCCTCTTCTTCATCGTCTGTAAGTTCTTTCCTAAGAATGTATGGCACTGTCCAGTCGGGAGGGACGACCAAGATCTCCATGATTAAGTCGACCACGGCCGGGATTTCGACTTCAGTCGAATCTGTGGCACTCTTAGGCTGTGGGGGATCTTCAGTGAAAGGATCTTCCTGAACTGAAGGTGAGTGAATATGCTCCAAAAACACATTGCTGGGAATGGTCTCTCTCTCTTGGATCCTATCTTTGCCAACTCATCTGCAGCTTGATTTTTCAGTCGGGGTATATGGTGAAGCTCCAACCCTTCAAACTTCTTTTCCAACTGTCTTACTGCATTGCAATAACCAGTCATAGCTGGGCTCCTGACATCCCACTCTTTCATCACATGATTAACCACCAAATCCGAGTCACCGTAGACCATAAGGCGACGGACGCCGAGTGAAATGGCCATACGCAACCCGTATAAAGTGCTTCATATTTAGCTTCATTGTTGGAGGAATCAAAATGAATTTGGAGAACATAACTGAGCTTGTCTCCACAGGGGGATACCAGTACTACCCCAGCACCGGAACCATTCATCATCTTGGAGCCATCAAAGAATATGGTCCAATGCTCCGAGTGAACTTGAGTCGGCAGTTGCTGTTCAATCCACTCGGCAAGGAAATCTGAAATTGCTTGGGACTTGATAGCTTTCTTTGCCTCAAACATGATATCCAATGGAAGGAGTTCAATCGCCCATTTTGCCACTCGACCAGTTGCATCTCTGTTTTTTAGAATTTCAGATAATGGTCATCGCTGACGACTGTAATGGAGTGGTCAGAGAAATAGTGTGCAACCTTCTTCATGGTCATGTAAATTCCATAAACAAGCTTCTGATAATGCTGATATCTCTGCTTGGATGGAGTCACAACTTCGGAAAGATAATACACTGGGCTCTGAACTTTATAAGCGTTTCCATCTTCCTCCCGCTCGATTGTGAGTACTGTACTGACAACTTGTCCAGTGGCTACAATGTAAAGCAGAAAAGGCTCTTTGCTGATTGGTGCAGCAAGCACCGGCTGGGTGGAAAGCAGGGCTTTGAGCTCTGCAAACGCTGCGTCGGCTTCATCAATCCACTCAAACTTATCAGATTTCGTCATTAATCGGTAAAGAGGTAAGGCCTTTTCACCAAGACAAGAAATGAACCGACTCAAGGCGGCCAAACAACCAGTAAGCTTCTGAACGTCATGCACACGTGCAGGGCGTTTCATTCGGAGGATGGTACCGACTTTCTCTGGCTTCACGTCGATCCCTTGTTTGGAAACGAGGAAACCGAGTAACTTTCCACCTGGAACTCCGAATGTGCATTTCGACGGATTGAGCTTGATATCATACCTTCTTAAGTCGGCAAGGTTTCTGTGAGGTCAGTCAGCAGGTCGGAATCTTTACGCGACTTGACCACAATGTCATCCATGTATGCTTCCCCATTCCGACTGATTTGAGTGAGCAGGCACTTCTGAATCATCCTCGTGAATGTGGTGCCGGCGTTCTTGAGACCAAATGGCATGGTGACATAGCAAAAGCACCCGAATGGGGTGATGAAAGATGTTTTTATTTCATCAGGACCATACAGTCGGAACTGATGATACCCGGAATATGCATCCAGAAAAGACAAGCGCTCACACCCGGCAGTCGAGTCAACAATCTGATCGATGCGGGGGATAGGGAAATGATCTTTTGGGCAGGCCTGATTGATATGCTTGAAATCCATGCACATACGATGTGGATCGTCCTTCTTAGGGACCATGACCACATTGGCAAGCCACTCGGAGTGGTAGATCTCTCGGATGAACTCTGCTGCTAGGAGCCAAGCCACTTCCTCGCCAATTGCTTTTCTCTTCTGCACAGCGGACTGTCGAAGATGCTCTTTGACGGGTTTTCCCTTCGGATCAACACGCAAACGATGCTCAGCCAGTCCCCTGGGCACACCCGGCATGTCAGAAGGTTTCCATGCAAAGATGTCCCAGTTCTCACTAAGGAACTGGATGAGCGCTTCCTCCTATTTTCTGTCGAGTGTTGTTGAGATATGAGTCGGTGCAGCATTGGGATTGATCGGGTGAATATGAATCGGCTTCGTTTCACCGGACGACTGAAATGCGGAATCTGTGGCAGGCTTCTTGGCTCGTAACGAATCACTCGGATTTGCATTCTTCTAATACTCTTGTAACTCAACTTCTGCCATTTGTGCATCGGCGATTTTGGAATCCTTCTGGAAGCATTCCTTTGCCTTCTGCCGATTGATATTGACTGTGATCACACCCCTGGGGCTAGGCATCTTCAGCTTGAGGTACACATAACATAGTCGAGCCATAAAACGCGCATAGGGAGGCCTACCCAGAATAGCATGATAAGCACTCTACAAATCCACAACTTCAAATGTCAACTTTTCCTTACGGTAATTCTTGGAATCACCGAAAACCACGTCAAGGGCGATCTGGCCGAGTGATTCGGCTTTCTTTCCAGGGATAACGCCATGAAAGCTCATATTGCTCTCGCTAAGCTAGGACATCGGAATGCCCATCCCCTTCAAGGTTTCACCATAAAGGATATTCAGGCCACTACCACCATCCATTAGCACTTTGGTTAGTTGAGTGCCTTCAACCACTAGGTCGACCACCAACGCTTGCCTCCCAGGGGTGGCTATACGCGCCGGGTGACCAGACTGGTCAAATGTGATGGCTGTTTGTGACCATTTCAGGTATGTGGTCGTCGTCGCCGGAGCAACCATATTTACTTCTCTGTTGATAACTTTCAATGGACTTTTGCACTCAACATCAGCAAAAATCACCAGGGTGGAATTGACTTTAGGATAACCATTGTCTTCCTCTTCGTCCTCGTCCTTGTCCGACTCTTTCTCCTTCTCACTGGGTTGTTTCTCTTGGAATTGCTGGATCAGGAGTTGACATTGTTGAGTGGTGTGTTTAGGATAAATCATATTACCCTCTTCATCCTTCTTCGTATGAATGTGACATGGTAAATCCAACACATCATTTCCCACTTGATCTTTTACCTTCTTAGGGGTCCAGGGCCCCTTAGGTTTTCCTTTAAACTTCCTTGAACCACTGCCACAATTTCACGGGGTGCTGCAGGTTCGGCCTTATGTTTCTGTTTCCGATTGGAATTACCTCCGCTGGTGTCTTGGCCGACTGGTTTACCCTTTCCACTGCGGAGTCGATCCTCTTCTTCCCCGTTAGCATACCGGGTGGCTATTTACATCATCCGAGTCAGAGTCATATCTCCAGTTCGACCGAACTTCAGGACCAGCTCTCGACACACTGCTTGAAGGCACACACTGCTTGATGCTCAGACACACTTTCCACTGTGTGATGTAAAGTGGCCCACCTCTGAACGAGATCCCTTGGAGTCTCACTCGGTTTCTGCACACAATGCTGCAATACCGTTAACCCTGCTGGCGGCTTGCAAGTACCTTAAAAAGTTCTGACAAATACTCGGGCAAGTTCTTCCCAACTGAATATACTGCCCGGGGCTAACTGAGTTAACCACGCTCTGGCTGACCCTTCTAACATCAGAGGAAGATGCTTCATGGCCACTTCATCATTCCCACCACCAATCTGCACAGCCACTCGGTAATCCTCAAGCCAAGTTTCCGGTTTGGACTCTCCGGTGAACTTGCTGACTTCGGTCGCCAACCTGAAGTTGGGAGGAATCACTGCAGCCCTGATGGCTCTGCTGAAACATTATGGACCTGAAACATGAACTCTACTGCCAGTCGAACGATCTCTATCGCGGTCTTCTCTGTGTGCTCTATTCCGGTCGACTAGACCTTGAACGAGGATAGATCTCGCATCAAAGCCTAGCTCCCTTGGTCGGCCGGGACTCTGCGCTCGCCACTGTTAAGGCGTCTGTCATCATATTGCTGAGGCACATATGACCCACTTCTCGGAGGAGGTGTGGGCAGTCGACGATGGTCGTCACGGCCGAGTCGGTGATCATATTGCCCCTGGTTCCTGTACTGATCCTGCTGTTGCCCAGGACCTTCACGCTGCAGGGGCGATCTTGGGTTGTGGGCAGACTGAACTGTATCCGCCACCACGGATCTGCTATGAATCCTATTCCGCGACTGAGACACTGATGTGTTATGTTCTCCCGCTGCCCGGAGTAAAGCCCGGATCTGCATCATACCTCTTCCAGCCTCCGACTGGGAAGGCTTAATTGACTCTGCTATTCGGGCCGCAGTTGTGAGATTTTGAATCAGAGTGCGGTATACCTTAGGTGGAGGCAGAAAAAGCTGTCGTCGACTGGACTCAGAGATTCGCTCCCGAGCACGCTCGTCGAGTGCGCGATGGAGGTTCTCCAGTCGATTGTGCTCAGCCAAATTAGCCAAGCGCACCTCTTCCAAGGCCCGAGCCTCGGGGGTTTCTCCAACGATGGGCGTGTGGAGTGCATCCATGTTGCGGAAACGAAGTTCCTCTCTCTGCTTCGAAGAGAGGGGTTCGGGATGGTACTCCTCGTGGACGCGCGACAGATCGCGGCCATCCCCGCCGTCTTCGCGGCGGAAACCAGGTGGGCTATGTGGTCCGTCGACCATCAAAACTTCCGCCGCAGGGTCGCTGCTATCGCACTCGGATGCGGTCTCTACGGAGCCAGTCCATAGGTCGAACAAGATGTAGAGAGTTTCATCGGGCTTGATTGCCGCGAATTGCTGGGTGGCCAAATGACGAGTCACTGCGTGTTTCACCCACCGCTGAAGCCGCGACCGACCGGATCGCTTGCGGCAGCGAACAGCGGGGAGAGAAGACACCATGGGAGCCGACCGATACTGGGTCGACGGCTGCCAGATAAGGACGCCGTGTACGCACGCGCGAAAGTGCGTCGCCCCTCGGATGGGGAGTGCCTCGACGTCAAGGGGAGCTTCCTAAAGCCAGGCGGAGTCGTCGGCGATGAAAACGAGCGCGCCGAGACGGATCTCGCGGCCCTCAGCCAATCCACCACCGGGAACCATGATGTTGATGATCGGAAAAATTGCAACTTCACCAACAAATTGCTAAGACACCTACCCCACGGAGGGCGCCAACTGTCGTGGTCCTAAGACTGACAGTAGAAAGGGGTAGGTTTGGAGAGGCAAGAAACCAGCTATGGTGAAGGTGTATACGCAAGATTTACGAGTTCAGGCCCTTCTCAGTGGAAGTAAAAGCCCTACGTCTCGGTGCCCGGGGGCGGTTGATTGGATTATAGGTGTGGTGTTACAGGGGGTCCGAACCCTTGTGCCAGAGGAGGGGGTGTCTTATATAGAGTGCGCCAGGACCCCAGCCATCCTCCATTACAAGGGGTTCAATGTACGTAAAGACAGGGCGTTACCGGTAAAGCCAACTATAGGTGTTATTAATGACCTTTAAGACTACGAAGTGAATGCCTGACCATTGCAGTGCTGAGTGACTCCTGGTCTTCAGTAGGTCGAGTGGTTCCTTGTATGGTCGAGTGACTCAGGTAAGAAAGGTACCCGAGTGATATGATTGGTCGAGTGGATTGCAATCGACATCTTTGACTGGGGGTTCTTTGTCGTCTCTTGGACTTCTTTGCTTCTAGGGTAGTGACCATGGGTAGGGCGTATAGGTCAGGCCTATGACCCTACCCTCATCACCTGCGTGTGCACTGATGTGCACGCCCGTGCCGGTGCCCGTGCACATGAATATCTCTGCCGCGCCGTTGCCAGCGCATGTCCCCGCGCAGGTGCCAGTGCCCCCCTCAGCGGCATGGATGGCCGCCGTCGACTGCTTCCTTGCACCAAAGCTAGTTGCCTCCTCCCGCTAGTTGACTCGCTCCAAAGTCCAAAACAATTTGGCCTTCCTTGAAGCTAGGACAACTTTCAGGAGTACGCCAACAACGGTGCAAGACGTCGCCGTCACCGTCGGTCAGTGGCCCGACGATACACAAAGCACGACAGAGGATCCGCTTCCCACCAAAAGACGCCCGCGCCGCCGCCGCATAATCTAAATTTGCCATGAAAAACGTTCGGATTGCCATGCTTAAAATCCGAACGTTTATCATTTCTGTTTATTTTAGATCGATCATCATATAATTTAAAGTCGGAGTCAGGCTGAACGAAATCTATGGTTTGATCGATTGAATATTCTGCTAGAGCCGTATCAAATTAAATATAAAACGTCATCAAGCCACTTGTATTCCTTGTCATCCAATGACCTAAACTGCTTCAATGTCGAGCGCTGAACACGTTTAGCGTGCAGTTAATTTTATGCCAAAAATAGTGCTAATCACATAATAACACGCAAATAATAACCTACTTAATATCCGCATGCACTTAATATACTTCCAAATTAATGTGCATTGCACGTACACACTGACTAGTGCTGCTAGTATGTGAAACTGGTGCCGTACGCGTCTAGATATGGTCAACGGCAACATCGCTTGCGAGTTCTTCGTGTTTGCCCGTGCGTCTAAACGCAGAAGGGGAGGAGAGAGATAGAGCACACATGGAGCCCACCAGTAAGTGAAGGCGAATAGTATGTGCTAACGAGCCAGTCCCACTAATGTACTAAAAATAATATTACATGTTATCCATTAAATAGGCTGTGGCAATAAAAAAACATTATGTGAACAAAGGGGGGGTACAACAAACATTGTTGTTCTATGTATGTTGCCTATTGACGTGCGACTTGAAGGCCCTGGTCGCATGTTCGATCCTCGTCCATTTTTTTTAATTTGTATATGGGTCCAAATTTGTTTCATGGCAGGTGGGCCCCATGGTGTGTAGTTTGTAGCACTTTAATTTGTGGGTCGAAATTTGTTCCATTCCAAGTGGTGTGTAGTTTTGTAGCTTATCTATAATAATTAAAGAGAACAACAGACTTTTTTGCAATAATACCATGGTGCGACATTGAAGGCGACAAAGGACGTACGAGAGAGCGATGACCGAGCCAGAGGGAAATCAACTGGGGGAGGTGCGGGCGTCGCAACAGTGTTTGGAGTAGTTGTGGGCCTAATGCTACGAAAATATAATCTAAACCGTCCGGAATAAATGCCTACATAAATTAATCCAAGGTTGGGGTGCCCCTCGCAATGTAAATAGCTCCGGCTTTGCAAGGGATGGAGAGGTAGCTTCAATGTGTGGAAGATACAGCGTGAGAAAGCGAGGTCAATCGAGAGACATATAGATAGAGAGACAAAGTGAGTGTGGTCCGACATTCATTGAATAGATATATATGCTCTGGAGAGATATTGTCCGATTGAGCTTTTGGCAAGGGTGAGGGCTGTAAGATAGAGCTTGAGAGATGATCTAGTCACAGACATGTAGATATATTTTGTGTGTGGGAGGAAGCAAGGTCAATCGATCACATATATAAAGGGAGAGAGATTGAGCGAGTGTGGGTCGTCGTGCGATCGAAAGAGTGAGACGGGTTGGAGAGAGTGACCTAGATAGACAATGTGCATGAGAGAGTATACAATGTGAATAGGTCGAATTGGGCTCAAACATGGTGATATACCATTTTTGTCCGAGAAAGAGCGAGGTCAATTGAGACATAGAGAGAGAGAGAGAGAGAGAGAGAGAGAGAGATAGATAGATAGATAGAGAGAGAGAGAGAGAGAGAGAGAGATTGAGCGAGTGTGGCCTGCCATGAGGTCAAAAGAGTGGGGGTGGCTTGGATGGACTAACCTAGATAGACAATCTGCGTGAGAGAGTATAGAGTGTGTCGGTCGAGGCCCGAACAGGGAGATATATCATTTGTGTGTGAAAGAAAACGAGGTTAACCGAGACTCAGATAAAGAGAGCGAGATTGAGCGAGTGTGGCTCGCCATGCGGAAGAAAGAGTGAGACAGTCTCGAGGGAGTGACCTAGATAGAAAACGTGCGTGCATGCGCATGAGAGGTTGGGGGCTAGATAGGCAATGCATTTATCTAGCACGAGAGGGTGGGAGCGAGAGGGAGAGAGAGAGAGAGAGCTCGACACGGGGTGCAATGGCAGGTGTGTGAGGTAAATACATTTGGTAACAGAGTGGAAAAGCGGGTTGTGTAGTTGAGAGAGTTAGAGATCGAAACATGGAGAGAAAGAATGAATGCGTGTTGGAAATCGATAGCTTCCTCAGGTGGTTAGGAGAGGAAGATTGACCGATACAGGAAGTATGTAGCGGTGTGCCGAGGGGGGGTGCTAAAAACAACATATGAATGTAGATAGTACGAGACTTAATATCGATGTATCAATTCGGTGTACATTGTAAGATTTGAACTGAGGACCATGCATATGGGTAATTATTTTGAATTCGTGCCATACTAGATTTTGAAAATTTGACATTGACTCGATTTGTTGTGCTATTTTGTAGGTCATATGTTTGAATCCATCTAATTCAAATAACTAATTATATGACACACACTCTAATCCACGTTAGCGTGGATACCGTGGTTACTGTTTTGATTTTTTTTCAAATAACTCCTCATTAATTAATTTATAGTATCTCGTTTCGAATGACTAATTATTTGCAAGGAAAACACGGGCATGGTAATACATACAGATTCGTTTACAAATGAAAGAAGATTCGTTTGCATTCTCAAATGTAGGCACACCAGGCAGACCAGGGTCGTGTCGTGGTGGTCACGTGTGTCGGACGGATGCGTAGCACCCAGCCACCCACCCCCTCCCTCCCTCCCCCCCCCCAAAAAAAGGACGACGACAAAATAAGTTCGCGCTTCCACGTTTCGGATTGAAATATCCGGCAGCCCCAATTCCAGCCCTGCAAAATCTCCCTTATCCACCGTCCCCTTGTGCACCCAGATTGCTCAAATCCCTAATTCGCTGCCAACCCAAGCAAAGTTCGAATCGCCCCTCATCTCGTCTCTTTCCCCGCCTCTGTGCCGGACGACAACGACGAAGACGACGGTCGCGCTTCACCACCGCACCGGAGCTACCTCATCTACGCCCTCGTCCACCGCACCGGGTGGTCCACCAACAACGTCGGCTGCCGCAACCGACGTGCCTCACAGACACTGACTTCCACCGCATCAGGTGTGCTTCACCGACGCCGTCTCCCACCTCACCAGGGCTACTTCATCGAGCACATCGTCGCACCTCCGCCCCCCGAGGCCCTTGGGGCTTCACCAACGGTCTCGTCCACCGCATCATAGCGCTCTGCTGCCACTCCAGATCTGCATCCGTGCGCGGCCAGCCAACGCCGGTGCATCACCCTCAACGGCTCTGAAGTGACCCACACTCTAGCTAGGCTAGCATGCCCAAACGCCGGCCCGAACTAGGTATCCACACATCACTCCCTTGTGCACTATTCCAACGATGTTTGGATATCTTTTCACTGCTCTCTTAGCTTACACGCCTATGCAACTCTGACTTTAACTCTTATTTATTCTGGAGATATCATCTGAAACAAGCAAAACCATTTTTTAGCGAAGCATGACGGTGCTACGGGATCTGGTACACATCCTGCACACCCGTATAACCTTGTAAGTATCTGGTACAACAGCAAGGTCGATTCCTCTTATTTGATCAACCATTCGCCATGCCAAAAGGGTAGAGGGGGATGCAAGGAGCACAAGGCCTGCACATCCAAGCAAGTGGTAACATGGACTTGTACATGGAACATCCCAAGCGCAAGCAGAGCTGCAGTGAGCCTGTACAACAAGCTAGCGTAAGTCCCTGCATTTCATTTAGTTTGTACTGGTATTCGTGTATGATTTGTGTGCAGTGGCGGATCCATGAATTCAAGTTACCAGGGGCGAACATTTGACTTAAAAAGTACGAAGGCACTTGCACTCCGGAAATCAACATAACTTGAGAAATGTGAAGCTACATGCACTTTGAAAACTAGCTAATGATCCAAAGTAGTTCAGATTCTAAACACTAAATGATGCAAGCACCAAAAAACACAAAATGCAACATGGTGTACAAGGACTACAAACATGGTCTGTACCTGCTTGAATTATTCGTTCTCTCGCTGAAAATATCAAAGTGTAATTGCACCTATAACCAGTGCGCAAACTGCATATCAATATATCTATCCTACACAAGTATACCAATAGTTTCAAACAACATATTAGAAAAGTATTTATGCTAAGTTGTCATGATACAGGGACTTTCTGGTAGATGGCCTCGACGTTTCCTCAGGCCATGAAAATGCACTATAATTTGCTTGTCATCAATGCCTGGAAATCTCTATGTCTCTCTCAACATAGCAGATCATCATTAGACACTAAATCCTTCAATGGAAGCTTGCAAAATGCTTGCACTAGATCCCTCATTAGACAATATATGTTCATCACCAGGAGCATGTGAAAATTTTGCATCAAATCCTTCATTAGCAGTCTGTTCATTAGACACTTCAGGCTCAAGAACAACATGAGCTTGTATGTTTGCACCGGAAACTTGATTAGATACATCAGATTCAGTCAGTTCAGTATTGATTGGGGGAGTTATAAAATAAGCAGAAATTGGTTTCATTTTCTCATAGATTCCCTACATACAAGCAGTTTTACAACACTGTCAGGTTTAACCACTGGCCAGAAATTGAACAGTTGAATTAGATATAATTAGGGATGTGATGTACCTGCTCGTTGTGCATGCTACTCTTGCAAGCTGTGATTGTCTGTTTGTGCAAGCTCGTGTTGCCACCGCTGCCTCCCACGCAGGCTACACCCAGGGTTGGATCTTCATCTTCTTGTCCTTTCGTTCGCTTGAAGGACGGCAACCACCCACCAACTAGAGCACGAGGCAGTGCTGTGTCGGTCTATCCGGCGGCAGCTAGGTTAGGAGCAAACCAGACTGGAGGCTGGAGCAAATGAATTGGGATTTTTCCTGCTGTCGATCAATATGGGAGGCGCTCGTTTGGGCCGCGAGCCTTCTATAGGGCCTGCCTTGCACTTATGTTATTGGCCCATCCAAATTGAAACATTTTTCTTCATTTTTTACATTGCCTGCTCGTGCGTTGGGACGAACAAAACTAGCCTGGGCCAACCTGGACGACTTGAGGCGGGCGCCCATACCAGCCCCTATGGTGGCGTCGCCCCTTTTTGCGTGTATGATTGGGGTAGTGAAAAATATTCTAGTCGCGCTTTTGATTTACCCACAGAATGGTTTAATTGCTTGTTTCTATGAACTGAGTTCGCCAATAATGTGGAGGATGCCAGTCTTTTCATCCTATTGTAAATTGTTTAGATCTCGATATGCCAAAAGTAATTGCATGAAATATACAGTAAAATCCAGTGTGATGTGTGTGGCTACAACTAGTCTGACTACATGTCCTCATATAACATATCAAGGACGCACCATCTTACCAGATTAACCATTCAACTTACCAATGCAGTGTGGGAAGAAAGAAGTATTGGGACTGCGTATCCAAGCAATTGATGCCATGGACTCCTTTGTACAACCTTGTAAGCGAAAAAGAAGTTGCAGTGTGCCTGTAAAAAGAGCTAGCGTAAGTTCAGTTACCTGCTTCTTGGAATTTTAGTTAGCCACTTATTGCAAAATTGTTCAATTATGTTGCTTAGATTAATTTAGTTTGCTACTGATTACATAATGCCACAGCCTGTTAATCCTATTATAGACTGCGCCTATCTATGTGTTTGATACTTACTGTTAAGAATTACCTGTTTGCCCGAACTTAAATAGCTACTTGTTTGTTTAACTTCTTTGCTGCTGCAACAACGGGTTACAATGATGTTAATAACTACTTTTTAGCATCCAATTGAAACTCTCTAATTCTTTGTTTGTTTAACTAGTTTGCTATTATAACTCCCAGTTGAGATGTTTTGCTAACTTCAACTTTTTTGAATCCAATCGAAACTTTAATGGCAAACAGGTTAGCCCAAGATCAAAGAGCAAGGTCCCCATGCACATTGTATCATCCCACAGCAGTGGCATTGGCCCAATCGTGCATTGTGAATTGCCAAATGCTGATGCTCTAGAGGCTAAACTAGTGGTAGAAAGAGATTCTGCTTCTGCACTTGGAGATGAAGTTGACATGTTGAGGAAGCAAACAACACAATCACAAGCAGTACTCAAGACAACCATTAAATATTTGGTGGATTTCAAAATGAAGCAAGCTGAGACTGACCGCATTGTTAAGGTCCTCAAGGAAAAATGGAAATTAAATTCCCACTTGGTAAATAATAGGTGAAATGTTCTTTCCATCGTTGAATAACCTTTGTGTTGTTTGTTCATGTAATCAATCAAACCATTTGTTTTAGAGATCATGTAATAATTCTTTTTTGTTTTTTGGTTTGTAATTTTATTGGAGCACAAGTCTGTATTAATTGATAAGACTCGGAGACATTTCATTTTGATTGTTGTGCCAGGCCTACAAATAAGCCAATCGGGTTGAAAGTGCATTCGGCAATAATAGTAGTATAGATGGACCATAAGTGGCACACATCGGAAAGGGCCAAGATGTTGTAGTAGCTTGGCTAAAAAAAGGATGCTATTGTAGCAAAAAAAAGTACAGCATCCTGGCTTATGTATGTTAGTTGATATTATTGATCCATATACTCTATAGGTGTTTATATGTCTGTTAGTTCTCTACATTCTTGGTTGATTGACTCGGTATTTGAATCTTGATACATCGCTTGTGTACATATATAAATGGGAGTACACATTATGTTGTGTGTGACATTTGAGTTGGACATGAAGTGTTCCAAATATTCGAATTCACCTTAAACTGGATTCTAGCTTCTGAATTTGAGTATTGGCATTTGTAAACCATATTCATATATGACAGTGGAATACATCTTTGTCATCCTTTTGAAGATATATAAAAACACATAGAATGATTTATAAAGATTCGTTTAGGAATACAAAATGGATTCGAATTTAGTTGCCAGGGTAAACGTGGATGCTTATTGTCCCAAAATTCGAAAGAAGCAGCAAAATGTCCACTCCCACATCGGCTGCCCGAAGCCAAGTGTTTGGGAGATGGAAATTGCTATCTACCAATTACATGGACAATCCATCTGCCTGATTTCCACTGCTCTAACTAGAGGTAGGTTAGTAACTTCAATTAGATGTGACACGACCGCCTCTAAGCCCATTCCGGCACAGTGGGTGCCAAACATGAGCGGCAAAACACATTTGATTCAAGCTTGTCTGAAAGACCTCTGTTTCTCCCTCCATTTTCCCATTCATACACAATGGGCGGCGAAACAAACTCGACTCAGCCGAAATCGATGTAGGCAAATATTTTCAATAGGGGCAGGTTTGTAACTTCACTCAGACGTGCCGCCCTACCTGTCCACCCCGTTCATACATCATGGGTGCCAACCATGGGCGCCAACCACCCTCTCCTCGCCCGAAATCGCTCTGGGCAAATTTTAGCGAGATACGAGATTACCGTCCTATCCCCAACCGACGAGACGTACAAATTTTAAACGGGGACTAAGTTCGTAACTTTCCCATATTTCATACAAGCGCATCCAAAAACATGGTTCCCCGTACCTCTCCCTCCATTTTCCCATTCATACGCCGTCCGTGCTAGAACACCATCCCCACACCAGCCTCCTCCGTCCGCCACTCCATCCATCACCGCCGTCCTCCACCCCATCCATCGCCATCGTCCTCCACCACATCCATCGCCACCGTCCTCCACCATGCCGGAGCGCCTACCAAGACCGCTTCGTCCACTGCTAGAGATGGACGTTTCTAATCCACGGTGACGGACCAAGAGCCTTGCATCGTGTCCTCTCGCTTCATCGGTGTCGTCGTCCTCTTTGCCGGGGCCGCTCACATGACATTCTCTTCCACCGCAATGGGACTTATCCCCCGATGCACCCATCTACCATCACAGATCTGCTTCAACGCCACCGACAGCCATCGCACCCCCGATCCCTACACGGCGCCGCAAGAGAGGTGGTACTTCATATCACCTCAACTTTTGATCTCAACCAGAAAATAGATCGTAACTTGGTTACTCTACTTTCTTTTCAGCTCTTAGAATTTCGTTCTTAGTTCGAAGAAAACAATGGATGCTAAATATCATTTCTCCAGTTTGGAGCTTCAAATCTGCCATGGCACAGTCATAATACGGTTTAATTGATCATGCTTAGGGTTTAATTGATCATGTTGGTTCCATGGTGGTTTCTTTAATAGAAATCGGAGGGGAAACCCTCTTTTGCTAAAAAAATATGCTTAGAGTTTCCCCCTTTTATGATTACTATACGATCAGAATACGTGTTTCGTGTCATAATAGCACTGCTCCACCCATCAAGCTAAACAAGCTTAGTTGTTCAAATACGAATATGATATTATTAAAACAAAGCCGTTTAATTGGTCAGCTAAATGTTCCTAAATTAGTTTTGAAAATGCATGTTCGCTGCTCGGGTGTGTATCTCTACAGGGTGCCCACGATGGGCCGGCCCACCATTGGATTTTGGGTCGTCCCAGGCCCCGATTCCCCTCTATTCTGTTGTGCGCTTCTGATCTCTACTCGCCCCCAGCCGCCTGCCTTGCCGGCGAATTGTCATCCCCGGATGGCATGACTCTAGGAGGAGACGCCGAACTAACAGGAGGTTAGGAGCCACTCGGCCAACAGCATCACCGATGCCCGAGCGCGCCACCGTGCCTACCTTCCTAGTGCGTTCAGGGCTCAGGCTTGCAGCACCCACTAAGCCAACTCAATTTATCCTGAGATACATCCTCAACACTCAGCAACCACTCCTCATCACCCATTTTCTAATTGATTCATTACTCATTAGGCAGGACTGTCATTAGGGTTTGTTGTGTGCTGAGTGCTACCTACACTTAATGGTTTAGTTGTATTTCAGTAATCTTTAGTACCTGTAAAGTTCATAGGGTTTTCAAAATTCTGGCCCTAGGAACAGACACTAGTCATTTTGGATTGTTGGTCATAGTGACATTGACCCAGATTACTACTGCAAGCCTGGTTTGTTGACAATTTTACTTGTCTTTCTTACTCATTCGATATAATATCCAATTATTCATGTCGATTAGTTGCAAACAATAAATGCTAGACAAACTTCTTGATTCAGATTTTGGACGGTCTCTTACTGCAGTTACAATTATGCATACTTGTCCTAGTAAGCTCACAAGTAAATGATTGATTCACTACATCTATGCTTGCCTTGTCATATTTGTTGTCAATATTCTTTTAGGGTGGACCACCCTATTTCAAAATACTGGAACCGTAGACATGAGTGAATAGTATTTCTCTATGTGATCTCTTCCATCATGTGTGGGCAACGAACACTGCATTGTATAGAAAGAAAGTGTCATTTCCAGCTTTTACATAGGCTTCGATCTTTTACATGGAATACAATCTGCCTACTTGCTTTGTGTCACACTACCAATACTCCACCCTTGAAGCTAAACATTATGCCACTCATAATTCCTTAGTTTATTTGTTCAAATATGAATTTCATATGATTCTAATGTTCCTACTTCAGTTTTGAAATGTGTGTCTACCTGTTACAGAGACATAAGGGGTTTGCATTTCTGTGTGTGGTCTAGTCAGCATGGTTGGGGGTGAACTTTGCATATGCAGGGGTTTATAGGGAGACACTCTTCGAGTTGAATCCGCAATGCATTCCATAAATAATCTAACTACTTTTTATGTTTTCATAAATCTCAAATTCTGAATAGCATCATAATGATTATGAGCTTGCACGCATGAAAAGAATAAAGCAGAACAATGCCATGGATGTCAAACTTGGCATTAAGAGACTGAAATCAAGTCTGGATGCAATTTAATACAAACACTCTCCACCTACAGATTCATGCTTAGAATATGATCCTAACAATGATTCTGAGCTAGAGGGAGACATAAGTCAATGTAGCTCCCTAGTGGAGGAGTCAGAGGCAGATGCCCTATCTTATTCACAAATCAAGGTGCTTGCTCTAACTTTCGTATGTTATATTGGTTGCACATATCTTGTAACTGATGCTTTGCATTGCTTCTACTTTGTTGAACTGCCATTAGCTTAGTTTACACATCGTGTATGTGAATTCGCCCTCCCTATCCATTTTCAGTACATATTCCATCTGTCATCATACCATATTTATCCATTCAAATGTTGTTCTTGTGTATCATACATTCAAAAGGAAGAGGGCGATTGCTGAACGTGCAGGAGCACAAGCAAAGTATTTGGAAAAGGTAGTGGCACCTGATAAATCAAATAGCCCATTAGGTGTAGTTGCAATATTACCTGACCCACAAAACACCCCAACTCTATCTGACTCTAGCCCTACTACACTGGTCATTTCTGATGCCCCAACTCAGGAGACCCCAACTGCAGCAAATAGTATGACGATGCCAGTTAACATAGCACCAGCTCTACGATGCAAAACCCCCATTCCAGCAAAGAGTCCACCAAATCCAGTTGCCAAATCCCTTTTCGAACAAGAGAGAGCCCCAATTGCAGCAAATAGGACCCCTGTTCCATTTCTTCCCAGTTTATAAGACGAAGCTTATATTGTTGTCAGGAACTTTGTGTGCATATTTCCTTCATGGAACGATTATACCGCAGACACAGAACAATTTCCAGACTTCCTCCACAACTTACGCGTAAGTAATGTACTAATGTTATTCATGGTCATTACTGCATATGTTTCTGCTGACAGAAGACACAAGATTTCATTCTTTTAACTAGGCGAGGACCAAACTGGATTGTGAAGACGAGCAAGGGTTGGTTGCGCTTTTCAAACACTCGTTGATGAAGTATTGTTCCTACCTGAGGCAAGTGCACTTCGATGGCAAGCCTCTAAACGAAATTTCTGTAAAGTCTCCGGTGCTACATTTATCCGACAGTGACTGGAATAATCTTGTTACACATTGGTCTCGGCTTCAGCGTAAGGTACTGTCTATGATATCACATCACAACTTGAACTACATTTCTGCATTTTCCTTAACGTCTCGCTTGTACAAAAACTATTAGCAGAAGAACATTCATTCTCAAGGGACCACAGAATCTCGCAACTATACTGCACACTGCATTGCTCTTGTGAGTACCTCTTGCCCTGTATGACCATACTTACTTCCATAGTTGTTTGATTATGTAGCATCACTGCACATGTTAGCCTCGTTATCGTCCATTTGGTGGACATTATAAGATCCATATGGACTCCTACATAAATTTAGAATCAACCCAATGCTTTTGAAGAGGTTTAGCTCTGCGGTCCTCTTGTACGGACTGAACGTCATCTATCATTGTACTTACATTAACAGCTACTCCCTCTGTCCCATAATATAAGAACGTTTTGTATAGTGCACCAGTGTTGAAAACACTCTTGTATTATGGGAAGAGGGATTGGTTCATTATGTAGCATTCTGCATCTTATCTCCCTCGCCCACCATTTACTAAAAAAGATCAGATCTATATTTAATCTTACCAAAAAGTAGAATACACAGAAAATGCCAGTGCAGAAGTGTAGCCCATTGCTCTTGTCAGTATATTTTGTCCTGTAACGCTTGTACTTCCAGGGATTGGTAGTTGATTATGTAGTATCAATCTGCATCTTATCTTCATTATCCTCTATCCCTTCCAGTATTATCATATCTATAATTACTCTCTACAAAATGAGTACAGGCAATGCTTATGAAGAAGATTCTGTGCTGAAATTCTTGAGTTATCCTTCCCATGACATCGAGAAGGGCATTATAAAGCCGGTGCTAACTGTTAGTGTAAGTTAGTCCTTCTAAAGCCTTTATCCTCAACTACTGTTTAATTTACTCAAACTCCATATCGTTTACTGCTGTTTAGTTTGTTGTTTCTATCAAAATGCATATTCGCAAGAATCGTAAGTTCTAAGTTTCACCTGTAAAACCAAATTCCTTATTCATACCATGCACATTACTCAATACTCCCTGTCGGTGTCAAAACCGGCGGATCTCGGGTAGGGGGTCCCGAACTGTGCGTCTAGGCGGATGGTAACAGGAGACAAGGGACACGATGTTTTTACCTAGGTTCGGGCCCTCTCGATGGAGGTAAAACCCTACTCCTGCTTGATTGATATTGATGATATGGGTAGTACAAGAGTGGATCTACCACGAGATCAAGGAGGCTAAACCCTAGAAGCTAGCCTATGGTATGATTGTTGTAATGGTTGTTGTGTCCTACGGACTAAAGCCCTCCGGTTTATATAGACACCGGAGAGGGCTAGGGTTGCACAGAGTCGGTTACAATGGTAGGAGATCTACATATCCGTATCGCCAAGCTTGCCTTCCACGCCAAGGAAAGTCCCATTCGGACACGGGACGAAGTCTTCAATCTTGTATCTTGATAGTTTTTGAGTCTGGCGGACGATGATAGTCCGGCTGTCCGGACACCCCCTAGTCCAGGACTCCCTTAGTAGCCCCTGAACATGGCTTTAATGACGATGAGTCCGGCGCGCATAATGTTCGGCATTGCAAGGTGGGTTCTTCCTCCAAATAATCCATAGAAGATTGTGAACACCAGGATAGTGTCCGGCTCTGCAAAACAAATTCCACATTCCACCGTAGAGAGAATAATATGTACACAAGTTCAATCTGCTGACGTGTTTCATGGCGTGACATCACGCCACTACCAAGCCTTTACTTGAATCGTTTTTTATTATACCACCTCAGCGCGTTTAGCGAAGCAGTTTCCTTGGCACGTCTTGTCGAAGCAGAGATCGTGTTCCCCTTATTCCGGGATTCTCATCAATACGGACGTGGGTAACCCAACCGCGCCATTGATGGTGGCGCTTGGGAGATAAGCGAGTTTTACTAGGCCGGTGGGGACGCATAGTCTTCATCCACATATATATATAAGGGGATAAGGATCCACCTTTTCACCTACGCCTTCTTCCTCCTTTGCTTATCCATCTCCGAGCACTCGAGCTCCAGCGCCCAAGTTCGCGCATCTCGTCTCAACCTTCTCGGACCATGTCCGGAGCGGGAGGTAAATGGTTGGCCTCCTCCGTTACGGAGGAGCACATCGCCAAACTGCGCAGCGCCGGATACCTTTCCGGCGACATCGCGCATCGGCTGCCCGACAAGGGGCAGCTCATCCCCACCCCCAGGCCCCATGAGAGGGTCGTATTCCTTCCCCACTTCCTCCGCGGACTGGGCTTTCCACTTCACCCCTTTGTTCGGGGGCTCATGTCTACTACGGCCTGGATTTCCACGATCTGGCGCCGAACTTCATCCTCAACATCTCGGCGTTTATCGTCGTGTGTGAGGCCTTCCTCTGCATCCAGCCCCACTTCGGCTTGTGGCTCAAGACCTTCAATGTCAAGCCGAAGGTAGTGAAGGGCACGCAGGCGGAGTGCGGAGGCGCCATGTTGGGCAAGATGCCCAACGTCCTCTGGTTCGAAGGGGCCTTCGTGGAGTCCGTCAAGGGGTGGCAGTCGGGGTGGTTCTACATCACCGAGCCGCGCGACCCGAAGTGGGCGGCGGCCCCCGAGTTCAGATCTGGCATGCCTATGCAGCTCACCTCCTGGAAAGAGAAGGGCTTGATATGGGGTAGTTCGGAGGAGCTGACGGGACTCCAAGCCTGTATCCAGGAGCTGGTGGACAAGAAGCTTGGGCTTGTCAATGTGATCCAGGTCATGCTCATCCGCCGGATCCTCCCCTGCCAACGACGGGCCTTCAACCTGTGGGAGTTCGATCTGGCAGAGCACCAGGCATTGAGCGGGCTCTTCGACACGACGTACGAAGGCGCCTGAAGGGTGCTGTTCAAGGGCGCCGAAGCTCCCGCATCCGCGACTGAAGATCGCAGATTTCACTCGCAGCGTCCAGCTGACGAGGAAAGTGATTCTACCCCTTTACGGGACACTTGTTGTTAATAGTTTGACCCTAAGTGGGTTTCAATCTCCCTTTTCCTTTGACAGGACTGGATGAAGAAGGCCGAGCAGCTCATCTGCCCGGCTCCCATGCCAGAAAACCCAGTAGACGCCCGTCTAGCGGGGCTGCTGGTTCCGGCACCGCACGTGGTGCCGGAGAAGAAGGCCAAGAAGGTGGCCACGGGTACTCGAAAGAGTTCTCGTTTTCAGGTGTCCGACGACTCCGAGGCGGACTCCTCCCCCGAAGACGAGGAGGAAAAAGAGGACTCTCTCCTAGAGGAGGGAGAGAGGAAGAGGAAGGCTTCCCCAAAAGGGGAGGGCGAAGGGTCCAAGAGGGGAAGAACTATTCCCCCGGACAGCCCCGCCAACGCCAACATTGGCGGCGAAGAGTGGCCCTCAAGGGCCAGGCCTCCGGCGAGATCGTAAGTATCCGGATTCCTGAATGATACATAATTTCTTTTTATGTCACACAGTGTCCTTCTAATGCCGCACACTGCCTGCAGTCCAGCCGATGATGATCTCCCCGCTTCATCGAGCGGGTCGTTGGCTCTGTCGGATGTAGATTCCATCCCGACCGCCTCCACCCCTCGCGCCGCTGAGGACGCCGAGGTGGGGTCCCAAGGGAGGACCCATCAGGAGGAGGCTCCGGAGGCGCCACAAGGCAGCCTCCCGGACTTTGCGCCGGACTCTATGCTGGAACCTGCAGTGGTTCCAGAGTCCGGCAGGCAGCCCCTTCGCAAGAAGGGCAAGACCGTGAAACCGGCGGCCCCCGTCCAACCGGAGGCGCCGGACAACTTGTTGGAGGCGCTCAAAGGCGCTTCCATCGAGGAAGAACACCGCACTATCATGAGTGCGGTGATTCAGAAGGTTCAGCTCGCCAAGAGCAGGCTGACCGAAGCCTGCAGTAGCCTTCTAACAGGCTTTGAGGTAAGAAGTTAAAATTATGTAATGTAATACCGCATAGACAGTAGCCCCTGATGCTCGGTTCGGTGTTCAGAAAGAAAAGCCGGACTGAGGATCCATATAAAAGATATACGCAGGGTTGCTAAAAATTATGTCAATATGGGTTTGCAGGCTGCGCTGCTGACCTCTGCCGCACTGACTGCGGAGGTCGGTGCTTTGAAGCAGGACCTCAAGCGGTCCAAGAAAGAGCTCGTCCGTGCCAAGAAGCAGCTCGAGGACAAAGAACGTGAGTAACACCACTTTGAATAGTTACCTTACAGAAAAGGATTTAGGTTGCAAAAAAAATAACAAGGATAACATGGATACTGCAGGGTCCACGAACAAGGTGGCAACCCTGAAGGAGGCTGTGTCCACGGCCAAACGCAGTGCGGCCGCGGAACGGGCAGAGCGAGAGAAGCAGGAGGCGCGGGTGGCGGAGGTGTGGTAAGAGCTCCAGGCTCTCATGGAAAAGCATGAGAGTCTGGAGCGCGACTCAAAGACTCGAGAGTCCGAGCTTGCCTCAGCTCTCGAAAGTGCCAAAGCCGCCAAGGCCGAGGCCCATAAGGCCCTTCAGGAGGTTGAGGATGTGAAGAAAATAGCAGCGGGTAAGGCATTTTTCATGCAGAGCACGCATGTTAATGTAAACTACCTGACACTTACCCGAATTCGGAGCTCTCCAGTGGCGTTTGCAGATCTGCCTCGCAGCGTGTCCGATGCCGCCGTATTCTACCGAGCCGAGGAGGGGAGCTCAACGGAGAAGGTCTTCTGGTCTCAGTATGTTGAGGCCGGCCATCTGGTGCCCCCTAGCGACCAGCTGAAGAAGCTGGTCGAGCTCCACAAGGTAGCCGAGCACGCCATGAAGGGCCTCATAGTCCGGCTGTGGCCTGGAGAGGCCATGCCTGGGAGCTACTTCGGCCTCATGCGGCGGCTGGTGGATGCGTGCCCCTGGGTGGAGGTCATCAAGCGCTCCGCCTGTATTGAAGGTGCTCGTCGGGCCCTTGCCCGCGCAAAGGTGCATTGGGGTAGGCGGGATGCGGAGAGGCTTATCACTGATGCGCCGCCAGCGGGCAAGGAGTATCGTACGCCCGAGATGTACTATAAAACTGTCCTGAAGGGTGCCCGCAAGATTGCGGATGAGTGCCCCAGAGATGTAATTATTGAGTAAACTTGCAATGTGTTATCCTGTGCGCTGGAAACTTTGTTCATATGCGCTAAGCAACGCTTATTGATTTAAAATATTACCTTCTGTGCGGCCGTTTATAAAATCTGAGAGATGGCAAGTCGTCGGCTTCAGCCCCCATGCCACGAGTGCTGGGGTGTTCGGGATAAACTTGAGCACTCTTGTTCCCATTTTTGGGTCCATCTAGGGAGGCGCTCAACACAACGAACAAGGCAACTGGACTTATAATGCTTGAACACTCTCACTTAGCCATAGAATTCTATAATTTTAAATTTCGGCGAAGCCCCTAGTATTCGGAAGACCGAGTTCAGGGCGCTATCCATGCCTTGGCCGGACATTATCCGGTTCCTCGCTCGAAGCGGCATAAGTCTTTAGGGACTCGAAAAAACCTCTCGAACAGCGACCAGTCTCTCGCCTTATCATGCCAGTCAGTTTTAGCTTTCTCCACTGAGGCGCTCGCCCAGCTCAACCGGGGCGCAATCGCAGTGGTTCTCCCAGTGCTACCTTAGCCGACAGAACGGAATGTAAGGTACCAAAACATGGGAGCCGGGAAACCCAACTATTGACCCAAGACATGATACGGAGCCGATTCATATAATGCTATAAGTTCGGGGTGCCGCACTTGTGAAAGTGTTCGGACTTATCACACCATAATGCGGGGAACCTAAGCCCCTGGTGTATTCGGCCGTACCAAAATATACGGATGCAGGATGTCAATGATGAACATATATATAATGTAATGCATTTATAAGCAAAAAGTGTTGCATTGTTTATTCAAGAAAATCTGCTATTGGTGCAGAGCGATACAAATAGTGCGGTAAGCAAGGGATTGGACTGATTAGACATGTCTCCCTCCAGGGGTAGGCTGCGGAATGGTGTATTTAACAAAATTAATGCTCATAATGGAGACCACCTGAATGTTCGTCGCTGCCTTTGTCCCTCCCTGGCTGTTGCATCGTGAGTTCGGCAGGTGCGCCGCCGGATAGAGCCTCTGGTGAACGGAGTCCTGTGTAAAAAAAGAAAAATAGAAAGGGCGACACACTTGGGAGCCCCTGGTGTGATCGAGCTGCACTCTGGGTCTGTTGTGGTCATGCCCCTCCCCCTATGCCCATGGTATCTCTAGAGCGTAATGATGTACGTGGAGAGCTGGTCTTACAATCATGCGAGGGCTGGGGTTGGGGCCGCATTGCTACGCGTGCTCGGAACGTGCCAGGTTGTCTTGGTTGATGTTGCTCCGGGCGCATTTGGCTGTGTCCGGTTGTTTAACGGCCGGACTCGAAAATTGCCTTAAAAGGCTGCTCTGTACTTCTGCCGCGAGAGCCGCTGTATGTTCCTCCGTTCGGAGGGAGAGTTCCGTATTTCCGTTGACCGTGATGACTCCACGAGGGCCTGGCATCTTGAGCTTGAGGTATGCGTAATGCGGCACCGCGTTGAACTTTGCGAACGCGGTTCGTCCGAGCAGAGCGTGATAGCCGCTGCGGAACGGGACTATGTCAAAGATTAACTCCTCGCTCCGGAAATTATCCGGGGATCTGAAGACCACTTCTAGTATGGCTGAGCCTGTACAATTGGCCTCAACACCTGGTATGACGCCTTTAAAGGTCGTCTTTATAGGTTTAATCCTTGAGGGGTCTATGCCCATCTTGCGCACTGTATCCTGATAAAGCAGGTTCAGGCTGCTGCCGCCGTCCATCAGGACTCTCGTGAGGTGAAATCCATCGACGATTGGGTCTAAAACCAATGCGGCAAATCCGCCATGGTGGATACTGGTCGGATGGTCTCTTCGATCGAAAGTGATCGGGCAAGAGGACCATGGATTGAACTTCGGGGCGACTGGCTCCATCGCATATACGTCCCTTAGTGCATGCTTCCTCTCCCTCTTGGGTATATGGGTTGCGTATATCATGTTTACGGTCCGCACTTGTGGGGGGAAACCCTTCTGTCCTCTATTGTTCGGCGGCCGGGTCTCTTCCTCGTCGTCACTATGCAGCCCCTTGTCACTGTTTTCGGCAATTAACTTGCCTACCTGCTTGAATACCCAACAATCTCTGTTGGTGTGGTTAGCTGGCTTTTCAGGGGTGCCATGTATCTAGCATGAGCGGTCGAGTATTCGGTCCAAATTGGACGGACCCGGAGTGGTTCTTTTGAATGGCTTCTTCCGCTGACCGGGTTTAGAGCCTCGGAATCCGGCGTTGACTGCCGTATCCTCATTGTTGTCGCTGTTAACGCGGCGTTTGTTTTTGCTTCGACGCGACCTGCCGTTGTGGTCCTTCGTATCCGGACTGCCAGCATTTTTACTGAGGTTGTTGCTGCGAGCTAGCCAGCTATCCTCTCCCGCACAGAAGTGGGTCATTAGTGATGTGAGGGCTGCCATGGATTTCGGCTTTTCCTGTCCTAGGTGCCGGGCTAGCCATTCGTCGCGGATGTTATGTTTGAAGGCTGCGAGGGCCTCTGCATCCGGACAGTCGATGATTTGATTTTTCTTTGTTAAGAACCGTGTCCCGAACTGTCTGGCCGATTCATATGGCTCCTGAATTATGTGGCTTAGGTCATCGGCGTCTGGTGGTCGCACATATGTGCCCTGGAAGTTGTCGAGGAATGCGGCTTCCAGGTCCTCCCAACACCCAATTGACTTTGCGGGCAGGCTGTTGAGCCAATGCCGAGCTGGTCCTTTAAGCTTCAGCGGGAGATATTTGATGGCGTGGAGATCGTCTCCATGGGCCATATGGATATGAAGGAGATAATCTTCGATCCAAACCGCGGGGTCTGTTGTGCCATCGTAGGATTCAATGTTGACGGGTTTAAACCCTTCAGGGATTTGATGATCCATTACTTCATCTGTGAAGCATAGTGGGTGTGCGGTGCCTCTGTATTGAGCAATGTCACGACGTAGCTCAAGCGAGCGTTGTCTGCTGTGTTCGGCCCGGCCGGAGTTGCTGTATCCGGCGCGACGGTATTCGTCGTGGGTCGTGGGGCGCCCACGTGATCCATATATAGATCTAGATTGTCTTGCCTTGTCCTCCAATATATCCCGCAAGTCCGGCGCATTCCATCGTGGCTTCATACTTTTTGAGCGATGCCGGGGTACGGTCTTGGTGGAGGGCCTAGGTGCCTCTCTGTCGCGACGATGGGGTGGTCGGTCTGCCATATTGTGCGCTGGTGATGAAGGTATATATGCTTCCTCCTCTAGTCGGGGGAGCAACTTGCGTTTTGGGTAGCTCTTGGAGGGGCGTTCGAGTTCATACTCTTCGGCCGCGAGGACCTCGGTCCATCTGTCGGCCAGCAGGTCTTGATCAGCTTGAAGCTGCTGCTACTTTTTCTTTAGGCTATTTGCCGTGGCGATAAGCCTGCGTTTAAAACGCTCTTGTTCGACGGGATCCTCCGGCACGACGAATTCGTCGTTGTTGAGGCTTGCCTCGTCTTCGGAGGGAGGTATGTAATTATCATCCTCGACCTCTTCATCTGCCGCTCTCTCGTGAGGGGTTGCTTCTACATCCTCCTGCGCTGAATCTAGCTGGAGGGGGTTGTCTTCGGCACTCTCTGGGGTGTTATTATCTCCATTGTCGGAATCTCCATTCTTGCTGTGGCGGGATTTGGAGCGGCGCCGTTGACGTCGGCGCTTGGGCTGTTTCTTTGAGGAATCTGCCTCCGCTGCTTCTTCGCCATCCCCATCTTGTGGGGTGTCCACCATGTATATGTCATATGACGAGGTGGTCTTCCAGTGCCCTATAGGCGCTGGTTCTTGATCGCCTCCGGCATCATCGTCCATACCGTCGATGTCCTCGGAGTCGTAGTCTAGCATGTCGGTTAGATCATCGACAGTGGCTACAAAGTGGGTGGTGGGTGGGGTTTGAATTTCTTCGTCGTCCGCATCCCAACCATCCTGGCCATAGTCCGGCCAGGGCTCTCCGGATAGCAAGAGATGCTTTAGCGAATTTAGGATGTCGCCAAAGGGTGAGTGCTGAAAGACGTCCGCGGCGGTGAACTCCATGATCGGCGCCCAATCGGATTCGATTGGCAGGGGCGCAGGAGGTTCGGAGTCCGGCAGGGAGTCTGGCACCTCGGAGTCACGAGCTTTATAAGGGACAAGGTCAGTGTTCGGCTCCATCGCCGTGGAGGTCGCAGCCCCCGAGGCGGTGTCCAGCCACCCATCCTCGATCTGCGCGATCGGCTCCGAACTTGGGGTCGGAGCGGATTCGTGTGCGGCCACCAAGGCACTGTCCGGCGGCAGAGCTAAATCATGCCCATCGTGACAGCGCGGCACGCTCGGCTGTGGCTCGAGTCCGTCGAAGATCAAGTCCCCGCGGATGTCGTCCGTGAAGTTTAGGCTTCCGAACCTGACCTGATGGCCAGGGGCGTAGCTTTCGATCTGCTCCAGATGGCCAAGTGAATTGGCCCGCAGTGTGAAGCCACCGAACATGAAAATCTGTCCGGGGAGAAAAGCCTCACCCTGGACAGCGTTGTTGTTGATTGAAGAAGCCATCAAGCCTATCGGTGATGACACAGAGGAACTCTCAATGAAAGCACCAATGTCGGTGTCAAAACCGGCGGATCTCGGGTAGGGGGTCCCGAACTGTGCGTCTAGGCGGATGGTAACATGAGACAAGGGACACGATGTTTTTACCCAGGTTCGGGCCCTCTCGATGGAGGTAAAACCCTACTCCTGCTTGATTGATATTGATGATATGGGTAGTACAAGAGTGGATCTACCACGAGATCAAGGAGGCTAAACCCTAGAAGCTAGCCTATGGTATGATTGTTGTAATGGTTGTTGTGTCCTACGGACTAAAGCCCTCTGGTTTATATAGACACCGGAGAGGGCTAGGGTTACACAAAGTCAGTTACAATGGTAGGAGATCTACATATCCGTATCGCCAAGCTTGCCTTCCACGCCAAGGAAAGTCCCATCCGGACACGGGACGAAGTCTTCAATCTTGTATCTTCATAGTCTTGGAGTCCGGCAGACGATGATAGTCGGGCTGTCCGGACACCCCCTAGTCCAGGACTCCCTCACTCCCTATATGTATGCTTGTTTTTGTGGACCTATAATCCAGTGTGTGGTGAAGCAGCCCACGTTTGCACCTTGTCATCTCCTGTTTTATCTTACTGATGTGGCTGATGATATGAACAACATGCCATGCACATTAACAAAAATAGATACAGTGATTTTCTTTGCCCTTCATCTATGCTTGTTATGTTGACATGGTAATCCACTAGTTTGGTGAAGCTCCCGCCATTATGAATAATGCCAAATTATGCTATTGATATTTTGAACTTACTCTTTATTTTCGAATTTAAAATTGGATGGAATTGACAGCACAGTTATCATCTTTGTTTAAACACGTGCAAAACCTGTCATCTCTCTACTTTGTTTCAGGGTGATATGCCTGATGATAAGCACAGGTTTGCTGAAGGCTGTGAGACAAACCGAACATATATTGCAGCAAAGAAGGCAAAACATCTTGAAGATAGCGAGACAACCCCAATGTCTTGTCTTGATGCAGTGTTCAAGTTACCTGAGACTAGTAGTCAGACAAGCTCACAAAATTTGTTGTCTGAATCAGTTTGATTTCATCAGTCCCAAGTTCTAGCAGAAAGGCATTCTGCAACTCAACTTCGACTTGAAGTCCTATCTCTAAGAAAGATTGCGGAGAACACCAATGAGAACCTCATCGCTAAACAACTACACCTGGAAGCTATGACTGACATGCGAGGCCGGTCTCACAGCCTTGCTCAGCAGCTTGCGTAGCAGTTCCCGTGCAAGGCTAACCTTTATTGAACTGTCTTGGAAGTGGTCTCGGTTCAGTATTATTTTGTTACGCTGCAATGGTGCCTAGTTTTTGTAATCTGCTTCTTCGTTGTGCTTTATGATCACTGGTGGCGAACTTCGATGCCCAGTGGATGTAATATACCATAAATCCTTTATTTTATAGTGTAGGTTTACTCTTAGTTACTATGCCGTAATTTCTTTATTGTATAGAGTAGGTTTGTTCTTAATTCCTACTAGTTACTGCCATCATTTGCTATCTTAAAAAAATCTGATGTAGCCTACCGGGCCGAAACATTCGCCTCTAACGGGCCTGGTTTTTAGCGGACCACAATTGGGTCGGCCTGCATCTTTCTTGGGCCAGAATGATTGGGGACTTCACACTTTGCGCCAGGCCCACAACTTACACCGGCCTATATTTTAGTTGGGCCTTTTGTGGACCCAATGCTTAGTTTAGCCCAGGTAGCGTTGGGCCATTAACAGGCTGAATATTGTACTGGCCTGTTACGGCCCAGATGAAACCATGGGCCTTTAGCAGGCCGAAATGCATGTTGGGCCTCAATTTTCACTAGTGATCGACGGGCCTTCAACAGGCTGAAATGTAGACCGGGCCTTTTTGGGCCCAGTTATATCACGGGCCGTTACCAGGCCGAAACATATCTTGGGCCTTAGTTAGCCCACAGATATCATGGGCCTTTAAGAGGCCGAAAGCTTAGTACAGGCATCAACGGGCCGAATTATATGACAGGCCTTTAACAGGCCCAAAGTCACGCTGGGCTTAAACTGTTGCCACCCTTATCATGGGCCGTTAGTGGGCCTGATGTCCTGTTGGACCATATATGGCCCATGGGCAGCACGGGCCATTCCCGGGCCGAAAGTCACACCGGGCTGAAATGGGCCCATGTCTACATCGGGCCTCTAACAAGCCGAAAGTCACAGGGCTATAATTGGGGCCAAATATTCGGCGAACCATTAACGGACCAGATCTGGTTTCGGGCCATAAATGGGCTTATATTAAATAGGTCGTTATTGGGTTGGCCCACTAGTACCTGAGTAAGTACTACGGGCCTTTGACTGGGCCGGCCTTTTTAACCTATATGGGCCTATTTCTGCTCATGTTTAGTAATAAATAATTCATCTAGCTTCTGGTTAGATGTAGTTCTATGTTTTAATTAGTGTTTGTGCCAAGTAGAACCTTTGGGAAGACTTGGGTGAAGTCTTTGTGATCTTTCTGTAAAAAACAGAAACTTTTGCGCTCATGAGAATAGCTGTCATTTTTTAATGGAGAGTTATTTTTGGTTGATTCGTTTTGCAGATGATTAATATACAAATTCCTCACGTCCACCAATTTATTTCAGAATTTTAGGGTTACATAAGTATTCGAAAGTTATAGATTGCTACAGACTGTTCTGTTTTTGACAGATTCTGTTTTTTGTGTGTTTTTTTGCCTATTTTGATGAATCTATGAGTAGTATCGGGGGGTATGAACCATAGAGAAGTGGGAATACAGTAGGTTTAAAACCAACATAAATAAAGAATGAGTTCATTACAGTAACTTAAGGTGGTGGTTTATTTTCTTATACTAACGGACCTCATGAGATTTTCTGTTGAAGTTTTGTGTTGTGAAGTTTTCAAGTTTTTGGGTAAAGATTTGATGGATTTTGGAATAAGGAGTGGCAAGAGCCTAAGCTTGGGGATGCCCAGGGCACCCCAAGATAATTCAAGGACAACCAAAAGCCTAAGCTTGGGGATGCCCCGGAAGGCATCCCCTCTTTCGTCTTCGTCTATTGGTAAATTTACTTGAGGCTATATTTTTATTCACCACATGATATGTGTTTTGCTTGGAGCATATTGTATGATTTGAGTCTTTGCTTTTTAGTTTACCACAGTCATCCTTGCTGTACACACCTTTTGGGAGAGACACGCATGAATCGGAATTTATTAGTATACTCTATGTGCTTCACTTATATCTTTTGAGCTAGACAATATTGCTCTAGTGCTTTGCTTATATCTTTTTAGAGCACGGTGGTGGGTTTATTTTATAGAAATTATTTGATCTCTCATGCTTCACTTATATTATTTTTGAGAGTCTTTTAGAACAGCAAGGTAATTTGCTTTGGTTATAAAACTAGTCCTAATATGATGGGCATCCAAGATGGGTATAATAAAAACTTTCATAAAAAGTGCGTTGAATACGATGAGAAGTTTCATTTTTGATGATTATTTTGAGATATGAGGATGGTGATATTAGGGTCATGCTAGTAGGATAATTGTGAATTTGAGAAATACTTGTGTTGAGGTTTGCATGTCCCGTAGCATGCACGTATGGTAATCGTTGTGTAACAAATTTTGAGCATGAGGTGTTTCTTTGATTGTCTTCCTTATGTGTGGAGGTCGGGATCGCGTGATGGTTAACTCCTACCAACCCTTCCCCTAGGAGCATGCGCGCAGTGCTTGGTTTTGATGACTTGTAGATTTTTGCAATAAGTATGTGAGTTCTTTATGACTAATATTGAGTTCATGGATTATACGCACTCTCACCTTCCACCATTGCTAGCCTCTCTAGTATCGCGCAACTTTCGCTGGTTCCGTAAACCCACCATTTATCTTCCTCAAAACAGCCACCATACCTACCTATTATGGCATTTCCATAGCCATTCCGAGATATATTTCCATGCAACTTTCCACCATTCCGTTTATTATGACATGCTCCATCATTATCATATTTCCTTGCATGATCATGTAGTTGACATCGTATTTGTGGCAAAGCCACCATTCATAATTTTTGCATACATGTCACTCTTGATTCATTGCACATCCCGGTACACCGCTGGAGATATTCATATAGAGTCATATTTTGTTCTAAGTATCGAGTTGTAATCCTTGAGTTGTAAATAAATAGAAGTGTGATGATCATCATTATTAGAGCATTGTCCCGTGTAGGAAATAAAAAAAAGGCCAAAGAAACCAATGAAAAAAAGGAGGCCGAAGAAGCCACACAAAAAAGAGAGAGAGAGAAAAAGAGAGAACGGACAATGCTACTATCCTTTTTCCACACTTGTGCTTCAAAGTAGCACCATGATCTTCATAATAGATAGTCTCTTATTTTGTCACTTTCATATACTAGTGGGAATTTTTGTTATAGAACTTGGCTCGTATATTCCAATAATGGGCTTCCTCAAAATGCCCTAGGTCTTCGTGAGCAAGCAAGTTGTATGCACACTCACTTAGTTTCTTTTGTTGAGCTTTCATACATTTATAGCTCTAGTGCATCTGTTGCATGGCAATCCCTACTCACTCACATTGATATCTATTAATGGGTATCTCCATAGCCCATTGATACGCCTAGTTAATGTGAGACCATCTTCCTCCTTTTTGTCTTCTCCACAACCACCATTCTATTCCACCTATAGTGTTATGTCCATGGCTCACGCTCATGTATTGCGTGAAAGTTGAAAAAGTTTGAGAATACTAAAGTATGAAACAATTGCTTGGCTGAAACCGGGGTTGTGCATGATTTGAACATTTTGTGTGATGAAGATAGAACATAGCCAAACTATATGATTTTGTAGGGATGAACTTTCTTTGGCCATGTTATTTTGAGAAGACATAATTACTGTGTTAGTATGCTTGAAGTATTATTATTTTTATGTCAATATTAAACCTTTGTCTTGAATCATTCAGATCTGAACATTCATGCCACAATAAAGAAAATTACATTGATAATTATGTTAGGTAGAATTCCACATCAAAAATACTATTTTTATCATTTACCTACTCGAGGACGAGCAGGAATTAAGCTTGGGGATGCTTGATACATCTCCAACGTATCTATAATTTTTTATTGTTCCATGCTATTATATTATCTGTTTTGGACGTTTAATGGGCTTTAATATGCTCTTTTATATTATTTTTGGGACTAATCTATTAACCGGAGGCCCAGTGCCAGTTTCTGTTTTTTTCCTATTTTAGTGTTTTACAGAAAAGGAATATCAAACTAAGTCCAAATGAAATGAAACCTTCGTGAGGATCTTTCTTGGACCAAAAGCAATCCAGAAGACTTGGGGTTGAAGTCTGGGACTCTACGAGGAAGCCACGAGGTAGGAGGGCGCGCCCAGGGGGTAGGCGCGCCCCCCACCCTTGTGGGCCTCTCGTAGCTCCACCGACGTACTTCTTTCGCCTATATATACTCTTATACCCTAGAAACATCAGGGCGATCCACGAAAACACTTTTCCACCTCCGCAACCTTCTATACCCATGAGATCCCATCTTGGGGCCTTTTCCGGCGATCTGCCGGAGGGGGAATCGATCATGGAGGGCTTCTACATCAACACCATTGCCTCTCCGATGAAGCGTGAGTAGTTTACCATAGACCTTCGGGTCCATAGTTATTAGCTAGATGGCTTCTTCTCTCTATTTGATTCTCAATACCAAGTTCTCCTCGATGTTCTTGGAGATCTATTCGATGTAATACTCTTTTGTAGTGTGTTTGCCGAGATCCGATGAATTGTGGATTTATGAACTTGATTATCTATGAATATTATTTGGTTCTTCTCTGAATTCTTATATGCATGATTTGATATCTTTGCAAGTCTCTTCGAATTATCGGTTTAGTGTGGCCTACTATATTGATCTTTCTTGCAATGGGAGAAGTGCTTAGCTTTGGGTTCAATCTTGCGGTGTCCTTTCCCAGTGATAGTAGGGACAGCAAGGCACGTATTGTATTTTTGCCATCAAGGATAAAAAGATGGGGTTTATATCATATTGCTTGAGTTTATCCCTCTACATCATGTCATCTTGCTTAATGTGTTACTCCGTTCTTATGAACTTCATACTCTAGATACATGCTGGATAGAGGTCAATGTGTGGAGTAATAGTAGTAGATGCAGAATCGTTTCGGTCTACTTTACACGGATGTGATGCCTATGTTCATGATCATTGCCTTAGATGTCATCATAATTATGCGCTTTTCTATCAATTGCTCGGCATCATATTACATCTCTTTTATTTACAACGCATCTCGTTTACTATTTTGCAATCTTTACTTTCCAATCTATACAACAAAAATACCAAAAATATTTACTTTATTATCTCTATCAGATCTCACTTTTGTGATTGGTCGTGAAGGGATTGACAACCCCTTTATCGTTGGTTGCAAGGTTCTTGATTGTTTGTGTAGGTATTAGGTGACTTGTGTGTCGTCTCCTACTGGATTGATACATTGGTTCTCAAAACTGAGGGAAATACTTACGCTACTTTGCTGCATCACCCTTTCCTCTTCAAGGGAAAACCAACGCATGCTCAAGAGGTAGCAGTACTCCAAGTCAAGGTGGAAGATTTGGGTGCTTGTTACCTTATGGTAATAGACTATGCGTAACCCTAATACCCCTGGTGTCTATATAAAGTAGGGGACTTAGTCCGTAGAGGCTAGAGAACATCCACAATCCTATAAGTATAGAGTTTAGTTCATCTGATCTCGTGGTAGATCGACTCTGTAATCCTCATATACACAAGCAATATAATCAAGCAGGACGTAGGGTTTTACCTCCTAGAGAGGGCCTGAACCTGGGTAAACATTGTGTCCCACGTCCCTTGTTCCCCATCGTCCAAGATCCATAGTTCGGGACCCCCTACCCGAGATCCACCGGTTTTGACACTTGAAGTACACAAGTTCTTTTGCGAGCGACTGTATCTCAGGAGCCTGCTGTACAACAGAGCGCTAATTAGTCATCTTATAGTCATAGAATTGCTCCATGACGTACAACTCGCTGCCAGCGTACGAGGCCCCAAACTTGGCCTCGAGCGCAGCCCACATGTCCTTGCCGTTGTCAAATGACATATACGAATCCACAATGGAATCGCCTAGAACACTCAGAAGGGCGCTTTTAAAGAGGGCATCCATCTTCTCAAAAGCTTCCTGCTGTGGAGGTTCAGTATTGCCCTCAGGCTTGCCCTTGGTGGCATCATAGCAGTACATGGTATGGAACTAGTAACTGCTCTCGTGCGCCACCTATTATATTGCACGCCCTTAAAGACAGGCGGCTTCAGATGCACAGCAAAACCACTCGGAGTAAGTTGCCTATAATAAGGTTTTTGGATTGTTAAATATATGAGCAAATTACTACGAGTTTTAATCCGAATAAACAGAACATAAATCATGACAGCACTAGCAGAGATTAAATTAATCATGCGAACTAGCATAGTAGATGAACAGATCACATCTAGGGCACATACTAGAAACATGAATTCTACCACGATCTTGAGCAAGAAGGATAGAATCACATACAGTGCAGCGGGAGCAACACCGCCAGCATTGACGTTGTCGCCCATGTCGTCGAGGATGAGGTTGCCGAGGTCGGGGAAGAAGTCGTCGTTGGCGAAGTCGTCGCTGCCAGCAGTCACGCGAGTGCGCTCCCCAAGAACTTGATCGCCCTCTCCCATACAGGATCACGAGAGGCGGGGTTCTGGAGGCCTGTTGTCCCTTCTTGTGGTGCAGCCGAAAGGAGGGATGGAGAAGACTTGCATGGCGGTGCAATGATCTGGAACGGTGGTGCGAAACGATACGAAGTGGCGGCGGTGAAAGGATCGATATAGTTGACTAGAGGGGGGGTGAATAGGCAACTAACAATTTTTAGCTTTTCTTTACCAAATTAAACTTTGCATCAAAGTAGGTTGTCTAGATATGCAACTAGGTGAGCAACCTATATGATGCAACAACAATAAGCACACAAGCAAGCAAAGGATATAACACAAAATAACTTGCACACGTAAAGGAAAGAGATTACCAAGAGTGGAACCAATGGAGACGAGGATGTGTTACCGAAGTTCCTTCCCTTTGGGGGGAAGTACGTCTCCGTTGGAGCGGTGTGGAGGCACAATGCTCCCCTAGAAGCCACTAGGGCCACCGTATTCTCCTCACGCCCTCACACAATGCGAGATGTCATGATTCCATTATTGGTGCCCTTGGAGGCGGCGATCGAACCTTTACAAACAAGGTTGGGGCAATCTCCACAACTTAATTGGAGGCTCCCAACGACACCGCGAAGCTTCACCATAATGGACTATGCCTCCGCGGTGACCTCAACCGTCTAGGGTGCTCAAACACCCAAGAGTAACAAGATCCGCAAGGGATTAGTGGGGGGAATCAAATTTCTCTTGGTGGAAGTGTATATCAAGGCCTTCTCAGCCAATCCCTAGAGAATCAACAAGTTTGATTGGCTAGGGAGAGAGATCGGGCGAAAATGGAGCTTAGAGCATCAATGGAGCTTGGGGATGGAAGAGGTAGTCAAGTTGGAGAAGAAGACGCCCCTTTTATAGTGGAAGAACAAATACAACAGTTATCCACCAACTCAGCCTGCGACACGTAGTACTACCGCGCCATACAAGCGGTACTACCGCACGGGCCTGCGGTACTACCGCGGGGGACCGCGGTACTACCGCTGGCACGGCAAGGGCCAGAACTAGACCTATTGTGCTAAGACAGGGAGAGGTAGAACCGTTGTTGCGGTACTACCGCAAGGCAGGGATAGTCAAGCCAGAGAAGGCACGGACATAAAAAATTATATCCATGACTACTTCCGCTGAGTTTAGGTCTATGCAAAAATCCGACATGGTACTACCGCAAGCCCAGCGCGTTACTACCATGTAGGGCAGGGATGTAAAAAATTACATATGCCCCTACTTCCGTTCATGCTGTTGTGCCTGGCCAGAGCTCACGGTACTACAGCGCCGAGGGCGCGGTACTACCACGTTGGGCGCGGATGTAAAAAATTACATCCGCCCATACTACCGCTCGGGCAGCAGCGCCTGTCCTGAAGCCTACGGTATTACCGCTCCCACGGAGCGGTACTACCGTGAGCACTCACGGTACTACCATGCTAGATGCCGGTGCTACCGCAAGGTCATGCAGTAGTACCGCTCTGGGGAGCAGTACTACCGCCTGCCTCAATACAGCAACATTAGGAGTCCTTCATTTTTCCTAGACATGGAAAGACAGAGGATGCTGCAAAGAGCCAAAGGAAATTTGGTGCAAAAGGAACATATGTGTACGCGATATTCCACCCAAACCTTTCCAACGTGGACCCCCTCTTAATAGTACGGCTTTCCTATGACTCAAATCCACCGAAAAGAAACATAGAGAAACGCCATCTTCAATAGTCTTTGAGGGGCACCAAATCATCTTGTGTTTAGACGTGATATATCTGAAATGCTCAGTGCACACGATTAGTCCGCAAACGCATTGTCATCAATCACCAAAACTACTAAGGGATAAATATGCCCTTACAATCTCCCCCTTTTTGGTGGATTTATGACAATACGGGATTTGCACATAGGGATATAAAATGAAGCAACGGCAAACCCACCATCTATAAAATATAGACGGTCTCCCCCTAGATGTGTGCACTCTAGAGATGTGCTTTGGACTGCACGACACACATACTAGGATCAACATTCCCCCTATATTTTATAGGCAAGGCATCTCTTGCAACAATATAACTAACACTAAGCAAGTAGGCAAGATGAGGGATATTACTAAGTAACGAAGACAATAAGATACGCTAGAGTGCATTTGTCTTACACCATATGATAGATAACTTGGTCTTATGAGCACAAACCAAACCGAAGCAAATGAGGTTCAACAGACCGAAAGCAAAGCGACAAAGTGAAACACACGACACAAGACACGCAAATCCTACACTCTCTCCCCCTTTGGCATCAAGACACCAAAAAGGCAGAGAGGACACCTACGACACAGGTGGTAGCTCAGGCTAAAAATGACTCCTCGCCGGTCTCGGCAGCGGGAATAGGCTCCTCCTCTGACTCCGTCCACTGATACCCCTGCTTGGCTATCTAGTCAGCCTCCGGAGTGATGACTTCCTCTGAGCCACTGGTCAGAGTCTCGCCAAAGGTCCTCAATATCTTCTTATCGCGCTGGCGACTCTTCTTGGAGGCAACATGGGCCCTGTACTGCCCCCGAGTCTGCATGCAGAACAGCTTCTTCATCTTCTTCTTCAACTTCTTAGCCCAAGAGGGCTCAGTAGAGGGAGGAGTGTATCCATCAGAACTGTCCTCATCAGCTTCCTCCACGATCTCATCCTCATCCACATCCATCATGGCAGCCTCGGCCTCAGCACTAGTGGTGGTGTTAGCCCATTGGCTCTTGATGTGGATCTTGATGGGCTCATGATGAATCCATCTGGGGGCAACGAACTCATCATCGGGATAGAGCTTCTCCCAACTCTTGGTGATCAAGAGAAACATGTAAGGCCCATAGATGGAGACCTTACGGTTGAACACCACAAACTGAAGCTCGCACCACATGATATGTGAGACATCAAGTGCTTGCGTCTGAGCCTGACACGCCTCCCCATAAAGGAGCATAATATACACAAGATAGGCATGCACCTTGTCCTTTTCATCGATGCGCGGGAAGAGGGAGTTGCGGAAGATCCGATGCATGATGTCAAGGAAGGAGTTCAGCACCCACACCTTCTTCTTACTCACAAGCATCTTCTCAACAAGGAGGGGCTGGAGCTTGTTCTTGTTGGCTGACTCAGGGTTGGCATGAGGATGAACACCAACGGGCGTGTTGAGCCCCGCATCAGGAACCTGAAGCAAATCCATGAAGTCCTTCCACTTAGCAGTCAACTGTTGACCATTGGTAATCCATGTCATGGTCCTTGGCTCATCAGAATGGAAGTGGACCGAAGCAAAGAACTGAGCCACAATCTCTGGGTCAAAGTCCAGGTGAAAGGCAAGCATGTTCTCAATGCCGAATTGCTCCACCAGGTCCAAAGCCACACGAAAATAGTCACGGTGCTTATCCTGCCTCATGTGATTCATGTCGATCCAGTGCATGTCCACCTAGATGTTCTGCTTGGCCTTGATCACATCTAGATAGATAAGGTTCTGCTGCTTGATCCAGAACAAATCATTCCCTCTGAAGTTGGCATGGGTATTCACATAGGGGTTGATCTTCCTTCGAACGATGAACTCAGCCAGTGGTATCTATTCCATGCCCCTGGTGGGCTCCTTGAGGTTGGTGGCGGTGTGCTTGGTTCTGCGTTGGGAGGCATTGGAGCCCTCTGGAGCTTCATCTTGGTTGTGGAGGCGCTTCGAGCCCGTGTCACGGCTGGGATTCGAGCGACGAATATTGGAACCAGAGCCACCACCTAGACACACAACACAAGAACACGAAGAAAAAACAACAAGGATCAATGCAAAGACCAGGGCCAAAGCCAAAAGAAACAAGCAAGTACGAGATTTGGAAGGATAAAATAGCAAAATTTGCACATCTACGGTAGTACCGGACTGGCCCACAGATGTACAAAATTACATCCGCTCCAGCCGCGGTAGTACCGTGCCATGGTGGCATGGTAGTACCGCGCCTAGAGCGGAAGTAATTTTTTACTTCCGCGCCCCGAGCGGTAGTACCGCACCAAGGGAGTGGTAGTACCCCGCGAGGCGGATCACATGCGAGGATGCGGTAGTACTGCTTCGGGAGGAGCGGTAGTACCGCATGGATTCAAACGTGCGGATCTAGATCAAGAACAACCGCAAAACAAGATCGGTACTACCGTTGATCAAATTAAATTGTTGTGTCATTCCAAATAGCATGCTTGCTGCACTACCACTCGCCTACAATTCCCTCTTGCACAGATTTAGCAAAAAATCACATGAACTACACATGCATCTCCCCAAGACCTAGAAGCACAAGAACGGAACAAAAAGAGGAGGACTTAGGGAAATACCGGGGTCCATGGCAAGAGGACGAGGTGGGGAACAATCCCACTGGACGGAATGCGAGGAGAGCGGCCGGAGATGGAGATCCGGCGAGGTCCGCTGGCGCTGTTCTTGGGCAGGAGAGAGAGTCGGGGTGGGGAAAAGAGATGAATGGGTATGGGGGAGTTGGAACTCCCCCTTCCCCACTCTTAACCCCCACCCGCTCGCGACGGCGCGGTAGTACCGCCCGGGCGGAAGTATCGCTCGCTGGGCGGTAGTACCGCTCTTCCAGTGGCAGTAAAAATTACTGCCGCGATGGAAGTGGTAGTACCGTGCGCCTAGGATGCAATTGTGCACGCACAGAGCAAACCACTCCTGCGGTAGTACCGTGGCTTGCCACGGTAGTACCGTACCCCCAAGAGAGTGCAAGTTTCGCAAAAGAGAGGGAAATAGCCTTTGCAAAGCAACCTTCAAGACACTGAACACACCAAGAGGCAAGCACAAAAGACAACACAAACACAACACAAAGAGAAGGCAAAAGACAACAAAGACAAAAACACAAAACACAACTCTCGGGAAGAGAGGGCGGTGGCCATAGCCACCTATGTATGAGTCAATTGGTATGGCACCACAAAGAATTATCCTTGGGCCCATGACCAAAACTTGTCTTTGAAGCACACACTACAAAAAAATACACTTTCGTGATGATACGTGTTTGTCACGGTAGGTCGCGTTTTTTGTCATGCATGTACATCCATGACGATTTTATGACAGAATCAATATAGTCATGCCTGTGTTGTCATAGAAGTGTTCCATGACATTACCAAAATTATCATCACGGAAGTGTCCACTTCCATGACGATGAATCGCGCGTCATAGAAGTGCTTCCGTCAGGGGTGACCGACACGTGGCATCCACCGTAACGGAACGCCGTTAAGCTATCGGGTCCGGTTTTGGATCCGATAACCCGTTAACAGCCCCAACCAATGGGGATTTTCCATGTGCAAAATCATCATTGGCTGGAGGAAACACGTGTCGGCTCGCACTTGGGAGAGATGTCATCCACTCATTGGACCGAAGGCGCCTATGATACGTCGACACGTGGCACGGCCCAACAGAGACCCATTCCTGTGAAAAGGCCGACCCGTTTGACTTGGTCAAAAGGTGGCGGGCCGGCCCACGGAAAGCCTGTTAACGGCATGTTCGCATATAGCCCATTTACAACCCGCTAACCCAGAGCCCGTTACGACCTATCCGAATTAGGGCCAGTAGCATCATCTGGGCCGTCCAATATGATTCCATCCCATTTTAAGTTCCGGCCCATGTATGGCCCATGACGTCCTTCGGCCCATATGAGGCCCTTTGTAACTCTTGGCCCATTAACGGCCCGTGGTGAAACTGGCCCATAATGAACAGTGTATCACTTTATACCCATTAACGGCCTATTAATCCATTGGGCCGTTTGCAGCCCATGTTGTCTTTCGGCCATCTCAGGGCCCATTTATTCTTGGGCTCATTTCCAGCATTCGGTTACTTACGGCCCGTTACTATCATTTTCTGCTTGTGGGCCAAATTCATCTTGTGGTTACAGTCGGCCCGTTTGTGGCCCGTTAATACGCTGGGCCGTTTTCATAGCATCATCAAATACAGCCTATTAACAACGGCCCGTTATGGTCGGCCCATGAATGAACGATTCCAACTATAGCCCGTTTACGGCCATAATGCGGTCTGTTATTGGCGAATGTTTGGCCAATCGATCATACGGCCCGTAGAAGGCCCATTGATGATACAGCCCGTAGAAGGCCCATTGTGTCTACGGCCCGAAGAAGGCCCATTGTGTCTACGGCCCGTAGAAGGCCCATTGTTTCTACGCCCCGTAGGAAGCCCATTGTTTTTACGGCCCATAGAAGGCCCATTGTTTCTACGGCCCGTAGAAGGACATTGTTTCTATGGCCCGTAGGTGGCCCAGTGTCACTACCGTAAATATGTAGCCCATGGTTATTGTGGCCTAGTTTTAAAAAATAGGTTATTGTAGCCACTAGCAAACCGCGGAAAAAGAACTGCACTCACTACAAGCAAACAAATAAACAAGACAACAAGGAAATAAATAAGCAAGCAACTTACGCTAGGCTATCACGGCTATTACACATATTACATCCACTGGGCATCAAAGTTTGCCACCAGTGCAAATATAGGGAACAAAGCAGCATATCATATGCACTGGTTGTCAAAGTTGGAGACCAGCGCAAATAAACGCCACAGCAAAACAAGTCCAGAACTGAGACCACTTCAGAAGATCTTAAAAAACAATATCGTAGGTACCCATAATGCTGGCAAGATGCTTAGCAAGCTTATTAACTTTCTCTTGTTTGGCGCTTAAAGCCTCCAGCGCTTGCTGTTGCACTAGAAAGTATGCATCTGAATTCTGCAGGGACTTCCTCAGTCCTTCAGCTTCCTGTCATAGCACATCTGATTGATGTCTTTCAACTTGAAGTTGAGACTCAATAAGACGAACTGATTCATGCAGCAAGGTCGAACAGCTTAGGCTAGCAGTAGTGGCCAGTAACTCGAACACTACATCAAGAGAGGACTTTTCGGTTCTCTCACTGTCGTCAAGATAGTTTTTATCAGCTTTCTTGGAGACCAATAGGGATGTCTCACTATCTTGAACCTTATCCGCATTACTTCCTTTACATTTGCATAATGGGGTACTGTTCTCCAATATTTTGTCTGCATTCTAAAAGAGAAACAAGCAGACACATCACAGGTTTACCATGTTGTATATGAAACTCAGTTTGGTAAATGAGTTCAGTAGTAAAGTGGACAGGATAACAGCATGAAACAAACATATATCTATGTACCATGGTCACTTTATGGTCTATATCATTCTAGTTTTTGTTGCCAAATCAAGATAGAGACATAGTTCAAATAATATTTGTTCAAGACAAAGTAGAATAGATAGAATATAAGTGTGAGAAACTATAGAGCAATAACAACACTGTAATGTGCATGACATGAGAACATAACTGTTTATTCAATTGAAACTGAAATCAACATAGAGCAAGTTACATCAGCAAACCAGTTAAAGAAATAGGTTTAAAACATACGTGTTGTGCCATTGGAGTTTCAATTCCATCCTTCAAATTTGAAAATAGTTGGTATGAGTAAATACAGTAATGCAAGAGCAAAGGAGTATGAACCATAGCTACAGAACCTGACCTGAGAACAAATCTTCTTCTCCTTTAAGCGTTGAGTTGGGGTTCGGAGTGGTGGTCCTCGTGCTTTGGGCACTGTAGTTCCCTTACTAACTGCTCGTGTTTGGGTGCTCTGTGGTAGAGACGGTGTTGTGTCAACTGGAACTGGGTTACTATCTGTCGGGGTTGGGGTTAGAAGGGGTGTACCTGGTTCTCTGTCCAACTAGGTAGGGGTACAATCCGCGAGAGTCTGGGTTATGTGTGGTGGGGCTGGTTCTTGGGCAAGTACAACCATGGTTCTATCTGCATCAACTGGTAGGACTATCTTTTCTGAAGACCATGTTGTTACTCCCTTAGATACTGCCATCACCCTGTCCAATTCAAATGGCTGATAAACAAGAAAAGTAATTGAAAGTATAGACATTGTATGATAGATAGGTGTAATGGATAGTGGGGAATAAAAGAGGGGATGAAATAATTCACATTTATGTTGTCTAACCAAACAGGATAGCATGACACAATTTCACATATATGATGGCTAACTAAACAGGATAGCATGACACAATTTCACATTATGATGGCTAACTAAAAAAGACGGAAAGACATAGTTCAAAAATATGATGAGTATGTAAATAGGAAGACATGATATAACTATATAATGTGTTTATTAAATAGGTTGGCATGCCATAATTCACATACATTCACGGATAGAATGACATAATTCAAAATATGATTACTGTAAACACTAAACAGGATGAGATGATATAACTATTTGATGTCTTTATTAAATGAGTTGTCATGCCATAATTCAGATAGATGTTGTGTATGTACTATGTAAACATGATGGCATGATATAATTCAAATATATGATTTATATAGTAAGCAATTAAGCAGATGGCAATCCATATATGATGTAAAAACTAAGCAATGCAAGACAACATGCATGACATGGGTAATATAACCCTGCCAAGTTTGAGCATAGACCTTAGGGGGGAAATAGGACTGGTCATCAGTCTCTAAATCCTCCTCTGAGGAGCTCTCTGTAACCAGCAAGATGTCTGCTTCAGCAGGTAGCATTGTCTGCTCTGAATACCTTGTTTTCACTCCAGATACTTCCATCACCACTTCAAATGGCTGATGCACAGGAAGAGTAGTTGAATATACAAATGTTGTCGACAAATGGAACACGTAATACAAAAAAATGATAGCATGATATAATTCACATACATGATGATTGGCTAAACAGCATGGCATTGCATAATTCACATATATAATGCCTTTGCAACAAGATAGCATTGCATAATTCACATATATAATGTCAACAAGATGGCAATGCATAATTCACATACATGGTAATTAGACACTAAACAGGTGGCATTCACACAAAGCATGTCTAAACTAATCAAATGTCATAGCAATGCAAGACACCATACGCACGATATAAACAACATAACCCTGCCATCTGTCTTTGAATCCTCCCCTGAGGAGCTATCTGTAACCAGCGAGATATGCGCTTTGTCAGATAGCATAGTCTGCTCTGAAGGCCTTGTTTTCACTCCAGAATTTTCCATCACCGTGTCAAATGGCTGATGCACACAAAGAGTAGTTGAATGTACTAACATTGTTGACAAATATAATACATAACAAAAAAGGATGGCATGATATAATTTACATATAAGATGACTGGCTAAGCAGGATGGCATTGCAAAATTCACATATATGATGCCTGGCTAAACAAGATGGCATTACATAATTCACATAAACGATGAATAAACTAAACAGATGGCATTTGCAGAAAGGGTGTCTAAACTAAGCAGATGACATGTTTGATGTATAAAGTAAGCAATGCAAGGCACCATATGCATGATATAAGCAACATCAGCATGCCAAGTTAGAGCGAAGACCTCAGGGGGTAAATAGGAGTGGTCTACTCCTTCTAAATCCTTCTTAGAACAAATATCTTCCTCTCGATTACAATCCAAAATGGGTGGAGGGGGGCTGCCTTTGCGCCTACCATGGAGCGACGTCTGCATGAAATTTTATTGCCACGCAAGGCTCGTCTCTTTTGCTCTACATGTTCAGTTCCATTGTTTACAATAATTGTCATGCATAGGAATAAAACATAGTGAGATTATGTAAGGAGTGCATGCAGAAATCCAGAGTGATGGTAGCAACCTGTGGATAGACCCAAAACCAATAATAGCAGGAAGATAATGGCTTCAGTTAAAAAATACAGATAATGGCTTCTTTACTGTTTGTTTCCCACCCAACATGAAACTCATAGTAGACACCAGAGATTAACCAGATAGTAGATAGATACTATTGATTGTGGCCCCGATATGTACCCCACAACCATTTAAAAATTCAAGTTTGACCATTAGTTTGGAGCTGACTCGGAGTCCAATCGGTGAATAGGATGATAAAGTAGCATGTCATATTAAGCGATGCATAATGTAAGTAGACACGAAAGAGTGCGACCTCTCTTGCGGACCCGTGTAGTCCTCGAGGTCATCTGCTCGGTTGATGATGGTAAAGCAGTTTTCATGGCTACTGGTGGCGAGGAAGAAGATCTGAGGCGGCAAAACACTGTCTGGAGGCCGGATCCCTGCTGTGCTGGACCCTTCTATCATTGGAGCAGGAGCTGGGGTGGACAACGGCACAGCATGAGCGGGACAAACCACGCAAGATTTTCTTTGACAACTATCTGTAAGAGAAGTAATTCTGTAAGGGCTCGTTTGAATAGGAGGATTCCAACAATGCAGGGATAGGAAATAGACAGGAATAGGATAGGAATGCACGTGCAAAACAGAGAAAAACACAGGATTTATGCCAATCTGGGTGTTTGATTCACAAGAATTGGAAGGTCATAGGATGCAAAGAAGCATGGTGAGATTAAGTCAAACCACAAGAAAATGTACGGTTATAATGCTATTATGCTACTATCTCTTAGTCTTGTGCTTCATGAATAGGAATTTGAAAAGGAGGACAAGTGGAAATTAAAATTCCTACGGTTTTTCATTCAAGGAGACACTAAAGGAACAAATCCTATAGTTTTCCTTTGCTCCATTCCTTGAACCAAATTCATGAATAGTAGTACCATAGGAAACTTTCCAATTCCTATTTTTTTTCATTCACTTTTCCTTTCAAGCACTGGCGATTCTAGTAGGCAGGCTTGAGCAAGGAAAAGCCTACACTAAAAAATGTTTTGTGCTACTTCTATTACTTTGGACCCAGGCCACTGCCCTACTAGCTCAACTCCCAGGCCCATCGACAAATGCACAGCTCAATCGCGCAGAGATAAATAATGATGGCATTCAAGAGAGTCTATCACGGATAGCTAAGTTGCCTGGTACCTCACTGCTAGTCATATAGTAGGATAAAATAATTGTATTTCATGTTACTACGTGTGCTCGGTGGATAATATATATAACATGTAGAGTAAAAAGAGATGCAACAAGTGTACAACCTCTTTGGCGAAGCCATGTCAATCTCAGCGTGATTGGGTTGGCCGGTGAGGATGCTCTGGCTGACTTGCCTGTCAGAGGAGGGGACGAAGATCTTAGGCGTTTGGAGATGGAGGCCGAGGTACTGCTCCACTGTGATGGAGGGTTTCATCGTTGGAGCACCTCCGGTGAGTTGTACGACGCCGAGGCTGAAGCAGGACAAGAGAGACAACGTTAACCTGAGTGGAATTCTAATAGCATCTCCAATAGATGACGTAAAATACATAACCACAAAGTGCTAGATGTAAAATACATCAGCCGCTCATCTCTGAACTTATCCTATGTTTTCTTTAGTTTAGTATAGTTTTCTTTTTCTCATTAGTATTTGTTTATAGACTGGATAGGCGCCTGCGACATAACTGCCGAAACTGAATTTAACTGTCGAAACTGAATTTAACTGTCGAAACTGAATTTTACTGTCAAAACTGAACGCACTAGAGGTGAGGCTACACATCATTCAACTGACTTTTTCATCTCTGGTCAGTTGATTTTGCAGCCGTTGGATACAAAATCAAGGGCCTGTAGTTCATCTTCAACCTCCACCCCCTGAGCCGCCAGCCCCCACCGGCCAAACAGCCGCCCCCGCCGCCTGCGGCCGGCGGTGCGCCACCCCGCCCGCCCCGAATACACCCTCACCGCCGGTCCGCCGCCGCCCTGGCCATCCCTCTAGCCCCTGATGTCTACTACACAACCTTCTTCTTGTAGACGTTGTTGGGCCTCCAAGTGCAGAGGTTTATCAATCCGTGGGAGGCGTAGGATGAAGATGGTCTCTCTCAAGCAACCCTGCAACCAAATAACAAAGAGTCACTTGTGTCCCCAACACACCCAATACAATGGTAAATTGTATAGGTGCACTAGTTTGGTGAAGAAATGGTGATACAAGTGCAATATATATAGTAGATATGGGTTTTTGTAATCTGAAAATATAAAAACAGCAAGGTAACTAATGATAAAAGTGAGCGTAAACGGTATTGCAATGGTAGGAAACAAGGTATAGGGTTTATACTTTCACTAGTGCAAGTTCTCTCAACAATAATAACATAGATGGATCATATAACAATCCCTCAACATGCAATAAAGAGTCACTCCAAAGCCACTAATAGCGGAGAACAAACGAAGAGCTTATGGTAGGGTATGAAACCACCTCAAAGTTATTCTTTCAGATCAATCAATTCAAGAGTTCGTACTAGAATAACACCTTAAGATACAAATCAACCAAAACCCTAATGTCACCTAGATACTCCATTGTCACCTCAAGTATCCGTGGGCATGATTATACGATATGCACCACACAATCTCAGTTTCATCCAACCAACACAAAGTACTTCAAAGAGTGCCCCAGTTTCTACCGGAGAGTCAAGACGAAAACGTGTGCCAACCCCTATGCATAGGTTCATGGGCGGAACCTGCAAGTTGATCACCAAAACATACATCAAGTGGCACGTGAAATACCATTGTCACCACAGATAAACACGGCAAGACATACATCAAGTGTTCTCAAATCCTTAAAGACTCAATCCGATAAGATAACTTCAAAGGGAAAACTCAATCCATTACAAGAGAGTAGAGGGGGAGAAACATCATAAGATCCAACTATAATAGCAAAGCTCGTGATACATCAAGATCATGCCATAGAGAGAACACGAGAGAGAGAGAGATCAAACACATAGCTACTGGTACATCCCTCAGCCCCGAGGGTGAACTACTCCCTCCTTGTCATGGAGAACATCGGGATGATGAAGATGGCCACCGGTGATGGGTTCCCCCTCCGGCAGGGTGCCGAAACGGGCTCCCGAGAGGTTTTTGGTGGCTACAGAGGCTTGCGGCGGCGGAACTCCCGATCTATCTTCTCCATCGATGTTTTTAGTGTACGTAGGCTTATATAGGTGAAAGAAGTCAGTCGGGGGAGCCTCGAGGGGCCCACGAGAGGGTAGGGCACGCCCAGGGGGGTGGGAGCGCCCCCTATCTCATCGCTTCCTCGATGCTTCCTTTACTTCAACTCCAAGTCTCCTGGGTCACATTCGTTCCAAAAATCACGCTGCTGAAGGTTTCATTCCGTTTGGACTCCGTTTGATATTAATTTTCTTCGAAATACTGAAACAGGCAATAAAACAGCAATATGGGCTGGGCCTTCGGTTAATAGGTTAGTCCCAAAAGTAATATAAAAGTGTATAATAAAGCCCGTAATCATTCAAAACAGATAATAAAATAGCATGAATGCTTCATAAATTATAGATATGTTGGAGACGTATCAGCATCCCCAAGCTTAATTCCTGCTCGTCCGCGAGTAGGTAAATGATAAAAGAAAGAATTTATGAAGTGTGAATGCTAGAAGGTGCACAAGTTTGATCAATGATAATTTCAAACACCTTTTCTAGCATGATTATATGTCATAACAGTAGTTCATCTCAAAAGACATCTCACGATAAAATAACAAGCAATTCACATGTCAAAGCATAGACCATAAACTTTCTTGAAAACTAGCAAACTTCATTCTCAGTCATCAAACAATTGCAATTCATCTTATTTTTAGGAATAGCAAACTCCACATACTCAACTATCATATAGTCCTCTACAATTGCTAACACTCACGCAATACTAATGGTTATGGAGTTTTAATCGGACACTGAGAAAGATAGGGGCTTATAGTGTTTCCTCCCAATGTATTCACCTTTGGGTGATGTCAACAATAATAGTTCATGCTAACGTACATCCAATTGGATATATATATATCAAGAACTTTCCAACACGAGGTGCTTACCAAAGGATAAAAATGAAAAAGGGAAAGGTGAAGATCACCTTGACTCTTGCATAAAGTAAAAGACATAAAGTAAAAGATAGGCCCTTCGCAGAGGGAAGCAGAGGTTGTCATGCGCTTTTAGGGTTGGATGCACAAAATCTTAATGCAAATGAACGTCACTTTATATTTCCACTTGTATATGGACCTTTATTATGCAGTCCGTCGCTTTTATTGCTTCCATAACAAGATTGTATAAAGCTATTTTCTTCACACCAAAAGATCATACATATTTAGAGAGCAATTTTTATTGCTTGCACCGATGACAACTTACTTGAAGGATCTTACTCAATCCATAGGTAGGTATGGTGGACTCTCATGGCAAAATTGGGTTTAAGGATATTTGGAAGCACAAGTAGTATCACTACTTGGTGTAGGGAATTTTGGCTAGCATGAGGGGGAAAGGCAAGCTCAACATGTTTGAATGATCTATGACAATATACTTTAACTGAGATGTGCGAAAACATAACCCATTACGTTGTCTTCCTTGTCCAACATCAACTCTTTAGCATGTCATACTTAATGAGTGCTCCCAATTATAAAAGATGTCTAGGATAGTGTATTTATATATGAAATATCTCTTACTTCAATATTCTTTCATGAATTGTTCAAATGACCAATACAATGCTTGCTAACCTTCAATAATTTTACAACCTCTACTTCTTAGATGTGAAGTCATTACTCCCCATGGGATAAGCAAATGAGACATATATAATTTCAGATTTATGACAATCAACTCATTCAACAATTTACTCATAGGATCTAAGTGAAGCACACGAGTAAATGACAAACTACTCCAAAAAGATATAAGTGAAGATCAATGAGTAGCGAAATAATTATGTAACTATGTGAAGACTCTGTCTCATTTAAGAATTTCAGATCTTGGTACTTTATTCAAACAGCAAGCAAAGCAAAATAAAATGACATTGCAAGGATAGCACAACTCATGTGAAGAAGCAAGAACTTAGGCTCAACCGATACTAACCGATAGTTGTTGAAGAAGAAAGATGGGATGCCTACCGGGGCATCCCCAAGCTTAGATGATTGAGACTTCTTGAAATATTATCTTGGGGTGCCTTGGGCATCCCCAAGCTTGAAGTTTTGTGTCTCCTTAAATCCTCTCATATCATGGTTTCTCTATTTTCAGAAGCTTCATCCACAACAAACTCCACAAGAACTCGTGAGATAGGTTATAAACCAATGCAAAACCTTATCATTTTCTACTGTAACAAATCACTAAAATTATTATTCAACATTGCATACTAAATGACTCTTCATATTTAAAAATCTTATCCTTAAATAGAATCATTAAACAAGCAAACATATGCAAACAATGCAAACATAACAGCAATCTGCCAAAACAGTACAGTCTGTAAAGAATGCAAGAGTATTAATACTTCCCTAACTCCAAAAATTATGAGAGAAAATTCCCACTGTAGTAAATTTATCATACCTCATTATGCAAAAGGTTTCATCATTATATCATGCTCTAACTTTTCTACGGAATTTTGCAACAGCGGTAAACTTTCTGTTTTCAAACATCAACATGTATACTAGCAAAATAAGCATGGTAAAGGCAATCCTTGACATTTTTATTGAAAATAAAGATGAAAAATATTATTCTAAATAAGCAAATACAAACAAAATAAATTGACGCTCCAAGCAAAACACATAACATGTGGTGAATAAAAATATAGCTCCAAGTAAAGTTACCGATGAACGAAAGACGGAAGAGGGGATGCCATCCGGGGCCCCAAGCTTAGGCTCTTGGTTGTCCTTGAAAATTGCCTTGGGGTTCCTTGGGCATCCCCAAGATTAGGATCTTGCCACTCCTTACCCCGTAGTCCATCGAATCCTTACCCAAAACTTGAAAACTTCACAACACAAAACTCAACAGAAAACTCGTAAGCTCCGTTAGTATAAGAAAATAAAACCACCACCTTAGGTATTGTAATGAACTCATTCTAAATTCATGTTGGTGTAATATCTACTGTATTCAAACTTATCTATGGTTCATACACTCCGATATAGATTCATCAAAATAAGCAAACAACACAGTGAAAACAGAATCTATCAAAAACAGAACAGTCTGTAGTAATCTGTATCAAACGTATACCTCTGGAATTCCAAAAATTCAACCAAATTAGGAAGTCCTAAGAAATTTTTGTAACAATACAGAGAAAAAATAATCAGATCAGAAGAACGTTTATGTGAATTAACAAAACTAATGTACTGGGTGCAAAAGTTTCTGATTCTCAGCAGGATCAACATAACTATCATCGTAAGCTATCCTAAAGGTCTTACTTGGCACTTTATTGAAACAAAAGCTATAAAACATGATTACTACAGTAGCATAATCATGTGGACACACAAAAACAGTAAGGGTAAATATTGGGTTGTCTCCCAACAAGAGCTTTTCTTTAATGCCTTTCTAGCTAGGCATGATGATGACAATGATGCTCACATAAAAGATAAGGATTGAAACATAACGGGGGCATCATGAAGCATATGACTAGCACATTTAAGCCTAACCCACTTCCTATGCATAGGGATTTTGTAAGCAAACAACTTATGGGAACAATAATCAATTAGCATAGGAACGCTAAACAAGCATAACTTCAAAACTTGAAGCACATAGAGAGGAAACTTGGCATTATTGCAATTCCTACAAGCATATGTTCCTCCCTCATAATAATTTTCAGTAGCACCATGAATGAATTCAACAATATAACCAGCACATAAAGCATTCTTTTTATGATCTACAAGGATAGAAAATTTACTACTCTCCACATAAGCAAAATTCTTCTCATGAATAGTAGTGGGAGCAAACTCAACAAAATAATTATCATGTAAGGCATAATTCAATTGAAAACTAAAATCATGATGACAAGTTTCATGGTTATCATTATTCCTAATAGCATACAAGTCATCACAATAATCATCATAGATCGCAACTTTGTTCTCATAATCAATTGGAACCTCTTCCGAAATAGTGGAATCATCACTAAATAAAGTTGACACTCTTCCAAATCCACTTTCATGTTCATCACAATAAGATTCAACATCCTCCAAAATAGTGGGATCACTACTTCCTAAAGTTGACACTCTTCCAAACCCACTTTCATCAATATAATCATCATAAATAGGAGGCATGCTTTCATCATAATAAATATTCTCATCAAAACTTGGGGGACTAAACATATCATCTTCATCAAACATAGCTTCCCCAAGCTTGTGGCTTTGCATATAATTAGCATCATGGATATTCAAGGAATTCATACTAACAACATTGCAATCATGCTCATCATATAAAGATCTAGTACCACACATTCTAATGCATTCTTCTTCTAGAACTTGAGCACAATTTTCCTTTTCATCATACTTACGAAAGATATTAAAAAGATGAAGCGTAAGAGGCAAACTCAATTCCATTTTTTTGTAGTTTTGTTTATAAACTAAACCAGTGATAAAACAAGAAACAAAAAGATTCGATTGCAAGATCTAAAGATATACCTTCAAGCACTCACCTCCCCGACAACGATGCCAGAAAAGAGCTTAGTTGACGGGGTGTGAGTGCCGCTTACCTAGCCTCCCCGGCAACGGTGCCAGAAAAGAGATTGATGTCTACTACACAACCTTCTTCTTGTAGACGTTGTTGGGCCTCCAAGTGCAGAGGTTTGTACGACAGTAGCAAATTTCCCTCAAGTGGATGACCTACGGTTTATCAATCCGTGGGAGGCGTAGGATGAAGATGGTCTCTCTCAAGCAACCCTGCAACCAAATAACAAAGAGTCTCTTGTGTCCCCAACACACCCAATACAATGGTAAATTGTATAGGTGCACTAGTTCGGCGAAGAGATGGTGATACAAGTGCAATATAGATAGTAGACATGGGTTTTTGTAATCTGAAAATATAAAAACAGCAAGGTAACTAATGATAAAAGTGAGAGTAAATGGTATTGCAGTGGTAGGAAACAAGGCATATGGTTTATCCTTTCACTAGTGCAAGTTCTCTCAACAATAATAACATAGATAGATCATATAACAATCCCTCAACATGCAACAAAGAGTCACTCCAAAGCCACTAATAGCGGAGAACAAACGAAGAGATTATGGTAGGGTAAGAAACTACCTCAAAGTTATTCTTTCTGATCAATCTATTCAAGAGTTTGTACTAGAATAACACCTTAAGATACAAATCAACCAAAACCCTAATGTCACCTAGATACTCCATTGTCACCTCAAGTATCCGTGGGCATGATTATACGATATGCATCACACAATCTCAGATTCATCCAACCAACACAAAGTACTTCAAAGAGTGCCCCAAAGTTTCTACTGGAGAGTCAAGACGAAAACGTGTGCCAACCCCTATGCATAGGTTCATGGGCGGAACCCGCAAGTTGATCACCAAAACATACATCAAGTGGCACGTGAAATACCATTGTCACCACAGATAAACACGACAAGACATACATCAAGTGTTCTCAAATCCTGAAAGACTCAATCCGATAAGATAACTTCAAAGGTAAAACTCAATCCATTACAAGAGAGTAGCGGGGGAGAAACATCATAAGATCCAACTATAATAGCAAAGCTCGCGATACATCAAGATCGTGCCATAGAGAGAACACGAGAGAGAGAGAGATCAAACACATAGCTACTGGTACATACCCTCAGCCCCGAGGGTGAACTACTCCCTCCTCGTCATGGAGAGCACCGGGATGATGAAGATGGCCACCGGTGATGGGTTCCCCCACCGGCAGGGTGCCGGAACAGGCTCCCGAGAGGTTTTTGGTGGCTACAGAGCCTTGCGGCGGTGGAACTCCCGATCTATATTCTCCATCGATGTTTTTAGGGTACGTAGGCTCATATAGGTGAAAGAAGTCGGTCGGGGGAGCCACGAGGGGCCCATGATAGGGTAGGGCGCTCCCAGGGGGCTGGGCGCGCCTCCCATCTCGTGGCTTCCTCGATGCTTCCTTTACTTCAACTCCAAGTCTCCTGGGTCACGTTCGTTCCAAAAATCACGCTGCCGAAGGTTTCATTCCGTTTGAACTCCGTTTGATATTCCTTTTCTTCGAAATACTGAAACAGGCAACAAAACAGCAATATGGGCTGGGCCTCCGGTTAATAGGTTAGTCCGAAAAGTAATATAAAAGTGTATAATAAAGCCCGTAATCATTCAAAACAGATAATAAAATAGCATGAATGCTTCATAAATTATAGATATGTTGGAGACGT